>NC_087065.1:74771373-74919877 GCF_963678635.1 Symsagittifera roscoffensis | reverse complement strand
AGCACGTGTTAATTCAATAACTTCCAAATTTTTGAACTTGAATTAAGTCTTGTACTTGAAGCAATTGTTCAAGAGACCACTTTCATAAATTTAGCCACAAAATCTGAATTTGTCTCAATTAACAGTTTTTAATCACAAATTATTTTAATCCCGTACAAAAAAGAAACATTTCATCCCATTATATCAGTTTTTCTTCACATAACATCAAAATTTTGGGGTCTACCCAAACAGAATCAGAAAAAACAATTGTGATTGATGGCGGTAAGTTTACTAAGAAACAAGAAACAAAGAAATGAAACTTTCACTGGAATGTAGGAGCCTCATAAATGCAAAACAATAGCAATAGCCCGAGATAAAGATCTCATTTCCTGTAGAAATGAACATAAGCTATGAATACTTTCTGTCGTTCAGACGCAAAGTTTTTCGTGCAGAAAAGGAAACAGAAACATTCAGCAATTACCAGTCACTAGCAGCTTTATAGCAAAATGTGTGCAATCTGTGTCCATACAAAAAGCCTCAATTAGCTCTTCCTTGCCGGTCGGCGATTAACCGGGGCCTCAATGGGCAGAAAAAAATTGAGAAACCCACAGTGCGTCCAACTGTCGACCGACATTTTGAGATAACGAAGCAGCAAAAACATTTTTGCGTCTTCGACAGCGGCACTGAAGATATTGAAATAGTGCTAATTTTTGGAGATCGCGACAATATCTAGAATTTGATACTACATCAAGATGTTTGGCTCCTTGACGGAACCTTCAAAGGTTGCCCTTTTCAGTTTTATTAAGTTTATACTATCCACAATTATTTCTTTGGATTATACTACCCTGCATTTGGGCACTGTTTTCAATTAAACGAGACCATACACAATAAGTTAGCGAAGCGCTTGTCAGCGATCACCTAAACACCAAGCCTCGCAGCTTTCTCCTCAATTTTGAACGAGCAGCAATTAATGCTTTCGCCAGTCATCAAATAGAAGCGTTGCTCATGGTTTTTTTTGTGTATGTCCAGCGTTCAACCGAAAAACAAACGAAAAGGGATTAAAACCACTATAAAACTAGTCACGAACTCAATTTGTCGTTTCGCGTAATTCCAGCTAAAAGTTTTGTACCAGTTGAAACGGTCACTGCCGTTTTCGCCTTGGTTATAAAGTAGATCAAAAATTATCTGACAAGTTCGATCTCGATGGAAACATCACCAGAAAACTTGATGAGGGAGCCTCATTCTTCCAAGGCAACTACATCAAAAAATAAACCATCAGAAGAAAATCTCGTGACCCTGTATTTCCATTAAACTCTCGGAATCTTTCCGCAGAAACAGCTGCTGGATTAATCAGGACAAGAAATGCTGTAGAAGGCTGCCATCTTGGCGTTGTTTTCTTTAATAGAAGCCCTTCAACTATTCACAGGGTTCTGAAGCAAACCAAGTAGGATTGTACAAATCAAAATCCAGTGTATTGAATGCAGTGGTGGAAACAGCGACCACAGTCGCAAGAAATACTGAGAATACTTTCAGAAAAGGAAAAAACAATGGCAACAATTTTAACAAAGTTTCCATTTGTATCCTCTTGCGCAATTAAGTTATCCCTAATTCTGTTTAATTTATCAAGTTTTGTGAATGTTCTATATAAAGTTTAATTGATCTTCTAAGAAACATTTTGAACTTACTGTTTCCGTAGAGGGCTGATATTTTGGGAGGTTATAGAGGTCAAAATCTGAAGATTTTTTTCTTTCACTCAGCGCCCAGATCCTGGCATGTCTACCCTTTGTTTTTGTGATCAACTAGTCAAACATTCAGTAACTTTTGAATTTCATTCAAATTTTGATTTCTGGGCGACTTGATCTGTCGAACTCTCAATTTTAAAACACATGCGTTATCGACTAAGCTATATCGACTTTTGATCCTTTAAAAATAAGTGATGCGACTTTTGCTCCTTTAAAAACAATCGCAACGCTTTTCTTTCACAAAATTGGGTTAAAGTTTCTGTTCGTTAATATTTTGAACTCATTTATATTTTGAACAGGCAAACAACTTTTTTTGTTTTGATATTTTATTCACGTGCGGCAATTAATCTTTGGTCAATTTTAATGGTTCTTCGATTTGTTCGGAAATGTTCTGTTACGGGTTCTTTGACAAGATGGGATTAGTTTCAATTGTTTTCTAGGGTAGAATGGTATTGGGTGGGTTGGTATAGGGTAGTTTGGACTAGGGTAAAAAGTCGTGGATCCTATTTTACATTTAACCATTAAGGATCCCAGTTTCTCCCCGCTTTCATTTAGATCATATTTTAAACTCTTAAAAAAATTCTGAATGTCAGGAAAAGCCGATCAAATTAGATTTCCAACTCCTTATCCAAGAATGATGACTGCCTTGTTTTAGCTGAAGTTTCAAGATAAATTGAAGAGAACGAAAAAGAAACGAACATATTTTTTTGCTACAGAGCGCAAGATTATACATCTGATTAAATGTGCATAGAAAAGCATTCACCATGAATTTATAGATATGTTACAATACATCAAACTGCAAGTAGAAAAATCTAGAAGCTTTTTGAAGACATTCAAAGTTGCATCAAAAATTGAATGTTTCCCTCCAACATTAGACTGAAGTTAAATCATTTTTTTTCTGCCAAAATATATAATACAATTGTAGTTAGGATGCTAGTTTCTTTCAATTTGTTGTCGTACGATTTTGGACCAAACTTTCACGATCTGACGCCTGCGAGGGAGGGGGGGGCTAAAAGAAAATTCCTCGTTTTCGTAATCAGGTTCAATTCATTAGTCTTTTATCTGTTTTGAATTTAAAGATAAAAAATTTACTTGAGCATAAGGAGTGGGAACCTTTTGCTTCTAGGAAATCGGATCGTCGAACAAATCACAATTTTTAAGACCATCGAAATAGAATTTTGCTCGTTCAAACTTATGACCCTTCATCTGATGATTGAAGAATTTATCCATATTTTGAGTTTTTGTCCATTTTTATGGTAAATTGACGATATCTGCTTGGTAAGTCTTCACCGACAAGCATATTATTAACACTATTCACAGAAAACCGCATAAAAAGCTTGTATAAAACTGCCGCCTAGCATTCCACAAAAATTGCGCATTCCGAGTAGCTGGATGGTGTCACTTTTCATTGGCCAGAAGGTTCGGCGACGGCGATGGCGACAATGGTGTAAGCCGTGGGGTCGATGTCGCCACCCGAAGCCTATTGGGCCTGTCGCGGCGCACCATCATGACCCCGTTGTCGTTTTGATTCGGACGTTGTTGCTTCGTGAGCAGTTTCTTGGCCGCGTCTTTCAGCTTTGTCTGGGAGAAACAGTGTATGAAAGAGCTGAAGCAAGCGGCTCCAATTACAGCCAGGAGAACAAACTGCTTAAAAAGCAGGGCGGGTATTGTATGACCGACTAGTAGTGACTGCGGCCCATTCTTAGATATCATGACCTAATGAGCTGTGAAGTAAAATCTGATGAACTCAAAAAAAGACTTTTTCTGTTTCATTCACTAAAAAAATGTTTCCATTGCCTCAACTAAAAAAATTTTGTTTGATTCGAAACAATCCTGCCAAAATTTTAACCAAGAATGATAATCCGAATAAATTTTGAGTCTGCTTCTAGAAATAAATATCTAACGAGTCAGAAAAGCAATTCTTTGGTAATAAAAATTTTTGTAAAATGAAGAAAAACGCTCAGCCAGTTATAAATTACCGACTCAATTTGGTCACTTTTAAAGTCCTATTTTTGATAAATTAAATCGCTTAAAGCAAAATTGATTTTCTTATTATTGTATTTCACAGCTCTTATGTGTTGACCATCAATGCGAGGATGTATCGCAGTGCTTGGGGTACGAATGCGAACGTGACCCGAATGGCATAGCCTTTTAGGATGGCCTTTTCCTTCTGCTGATTGCGCACCAGCTGTTCCACCTGCAGACTTTGCTGGGAGGGGTTGATGTCTTTGTCCCTCAGAAATCTGTTTCTCTCCATGCTGTAAAATCAACAAACAATTAGCGCGGGCTCCCCAAAATTAGATTAGAGGTGATTGAAAACTGCTAGTTAGGTCAATTTGGGTTAATTAACCCACGATATTTTGCGTTCATATAACACGCGTAAGGCGACAGATGAATTCGTTTCAAATTAAGTTGAAGCAAGTCATTTGGTCGATTTATAAGAATACGAGACGGTGAATACCTCCCTTTGTAGTGTATATTAGCGTGTGGGAGGGTAAACTGATGAAAATTGTGATTTGTTTTCTCGATAATTTCAAGTTGAGTCAAAGATCTAGATATCAACCTCAAGTTCATTAGTAAAATTTATCAACAGTTAATATTTTTTTTATTTCAAGTTTCCTCAGGGATTGGAAGGTATAGCAAAAAAACAATAGTACAGCTCATTGACATGTTAAAAAATAGTCGAACACAATGTCAAACGCAGAATCGAGACTAAGTCGAACAAAAATCAAAATTTAATCAAGTAGGGTCAAAACAACTTTAAAAAAGAACACGACTGCTCGTAGATCAGGGCGAAGCCTTGAATGTTCCCACTGATTTTAAGGTCCATTGAGATTTAATAACATGAAAAAAATAAATGCAAAAATGAAGATAAAAAATTTTTTTTGTTAAGTTTGAGATTTTTTGTGAAAACATCCCTACCCCCACACGCCATATAAAATTCAAATTGATAAATTTCGCTCCAACAAATCAATTATGGCAAATAAGCTTCGTTGAACAACTTTGAACGATTTCTAAGACGTATTGAATCTTCGCTTACGCGTTAATAGCGCGAAATACATCGCGCGTTAATTGTCCCTAATTGGCCAAAATGGCAATCTTCAAACCCCCATAATTTAACAAAAAATTATCTCAAGTGAAATATTCTTTCCAATTTAAGCTCAGGACAGCAATACCTTTTAATGATATGCATAAAAAACGTCAAAAATTGCTAGTTAAAAAGTCGAAGTTTGTCTGAAGAAAATAAACCCACTCCAAGCACAAATATTCCGTTGTTTTTATCTAACGCAGAGATCTTAGACGAAGGTCAAAGAAGCAACATTTAACCAACAAAACACCATACAATTTTCATTTTGTAACAATAATTAGGGTTAAATGCAACAAGTTTTGATTTTTCAGACACAAAAAAAATTCAAATACTGTCAAAGCAAGTGTTTTCATGTTTTGGAAACTTTACAAGAACAACAGAGTTGTTCAGTTTTATATTTGCGGAAGTTAAATAAACTTTAAGCTTCTGCAGACTTATTCTGTGGAAACGTAGCTTTTTTGGGTCATTTCGATAGAAAAATGTAGCATGCGTTGATCGCACAAGCTCGAAGTGATTTCATACTGCCATTTTGTTTCTAGGTCAAATTTCGGATCTACTTAACAATTTTCCCCCCTATGGTACCTAATTAACAATTTCCCCCATTTTTGTAATAGGGGGGGGGGTGGAGGAATTGTTAAAGATCCCAAATTTCGGATGATCGAAACCTTTAATTTTTCCATAGTTGAATGTGTTTTTTTGATAAAAAAATTCTTTGGTCGATTAAGGTCACAATTATTTTCCTCGGCAAACTTTACTGCAAACTGTTTGAAATTTTTTCTACTAAAATTTTTTGTATCAAGGCGAAAATAAAGTATATGCTGTAGTTTTTGCATTTGACAAAAAGGTTCGAAAAAAAGTTTGAAAAAAAGAAAGCAGTTGGTATTTTTTTGGAAAAAAGTTTGAAAAAAAAGAAAGCAGTTTGAAATTTTTTGGTTGAAAATAATTTCACCACGCATTAATGCATAAAGTTTTGTGTTTTGCTCATACCAAAGTATCAAATAAACCAAGTAGAAAACCTCAATTCAACTTAAAAAGATTTCTAAGATTGTTGAAATTTCCGTTTACGCGTTGATAGAATGAACTATATCGCGCGTTTTTTTAATCGAAAAATGGCAGTCTTTAAATACCCAAATCTTTATGAAAAATGACCATAAATGATTTTTTTTTTCAAATTTAACCTGAAGACAAATTTTTTTGAATGTTATATTATAAATAAGCTCCTTCAAAACTTTTCTGGAGAAAAAAATTACCCTGACTATGAGAATACTATGAGAAAATTACCCTGAGTGTGAATTTTCCCTGACTATATTCGAAAGTCGGAACAACAATCAATTAATATCTTTCTATCAGTTATCCTATAATTCTAATGAGACAAAGAAATAAGAGTAGCATTGAGACCAGTATTACACAAAAGTAATTGCACGAAACTGTCCAGCCAAAATTAGATGGTGCAATAAACAGGCGGTGTACAGTGCTGGTTTAAATTATCCGGACGAAACGAACAAAACTTGAATTTTCAAACGCGTTTTTTTTAAATTGGGTTAAGATTAGACAAAAAGTGAAAAGGACAAAAAAGGCTTAGACTTTCACCAGAATTAATATGGTGCCATTTTTTCTCCGAAATTCTTAACAAAAATTTTATCCCAAAAATGGGTCATTTTGGCTTTTTTCAGTTAATCAAGAATTACGCTGAAACTACTTTGTTAATTGATATGAAAATTACATCACAGGAAGCTTCTTACGCAGTTCAACAAAGTTTATGAAGGGTTAAATTTCCAAAAAATCGCGCAAATTGTTTAAAATTTATTTTTTAACAGAGATTCTGGGTTTTATATAGTAAAAATCACATTTATTGACTATCAAGTGAAATTTTTTTCATTTATACTGGTTTTTGGAGATTTAACCCTTTTTAAACTATGTTGAACTGCGTAAGAGGCTTCCTGTGATATAATTTTCATATAAATTAACAAAGTAGTTTCAGCGTAATTTTTGATTAAATGAAAAAAGCCAAAACGACCCATTTTTGGGGTAAAATTTT
The DNA here is from genome assembly GCF_963678635.1 of Symsagittifera roscoffensis. NCBI lineage: Eukaryota > Metazoa > Xenacoelomorpha > Acoela > Convolutidae > Symsagittifera > Symsagittifera roscoffensis. The sequence goes on along the minus strand of NC_087065.1, from coordinate 74,913,030 downwards.
TGTTGAGAATTTCGGAGAAAAAATGGCACCATATTAATTCTTTGAAAATTCAAGTTTTGTTCGTTTTGTCCGGATAATTTAAATCAGCACTGTACTTAATCTGAACCACTCAATGAGATAGAGCCGTAGACCGATCTCAAGGCTCGAAATTTTCCCGCAATAAAATTGTCTTTTGATAAACTAAACTGCGTCGAACACAGTTGAAACTTTTTTTCTCGGTCGAACAGGGTTAAAAATTTTTCAGTGATATCAAACAATCGAAATGCTTCTCCTAAACCAAACATGGTCAAAATGGTCGAAACTTAGGTGACTGAGTTCAAGACGGTCGAAACAAATTGAACTTTGAATGCTGGGCGGGGGGAGGGGAGGGGAGGGTGGGGGGTTACATATTCGATAAAAGGTACAAATAGTACAACAAACTGAGTGGGTGGGGCTATCTCTCTCCTCTGCATCCTCTTTTGTTCCTTGACATAATTCTCCAGTTTCCAGAACACAATTGTATATATGAGCAACATAACTGCAAACCATGCCATGGTAGAATGAGCATTCACGTGACTGAACGTTGTGAGTTTCTTCGCGAAGTCTTCATTATTCTTGTTATTGTAATCCGAGCAAACCCACACGTTCACGCCTAGAAAACATCAATAAAATTTTCTGATCTTTTGAGTTCAGTTTAAAATACAGATATAGAAGATATCTTGATTGTAGTTAAAAACCGTGCAGTTTAGCTGCCGAATTGATAGTCGTGATTTAGTCAGGCGAAAAATGTGCTTGTTCTGTTTTTTGAACGAATTATTTGATACTAACAGCCAAAAATGACCAAAACTTGCTTATCCAGTTTTTTTGGAAACTGTAATTTAACTTTTGCGAGAAAAGAGTCAACATTTTTGTCACCGACACAAATTCGACACAAATTTGGCAAATCAAATAAAGCTTCAAAGATGATGTTCTTTTTAAATACGAACTTTTTCAGCGGTAAACTTCAATATCCTAGTTCTTCATTTCTTAAATTTTGGCTGTATCTCTTTGGTATTGAAAAAATTATACTTTTTTCAATTTCGAACAAGGAACTTTCGAAAGCAAGTTTTAATTTATGCTTGGGCCAAAAAGCTCTGAAGTAAAACGCTCTCCCAATTTTTTCAAGTTTTGTTTTCATAGCTTTTTGAAAGTCAGAATCTTCAAATTGTTGAAGTATGCAAATGTTTCTGTAAAGAAAACGAATAGTTGTTAACTTGAATTGTAGCAACTGTTAGGCATTAAATCGAAATCTTACTGCACTATTTTATTTCAGATCAGATCGGACGTTAAAGATCGCAAGGTCAGGACAGCAGGTCTCCAGACAGAAAGAAAACAATTGATAGCACTTACATAAACTTAAACTGGTCCCTATCTCATTCGGGCAACCACAAATAAATTTTAACTTGTATAAAATTTATCAACTCGTATTTTCTATTGTTTTAGTTTCATGTTACAAACAGTTTCAGTTTAACTTGAGTTTTCAGGCAGACTTGCCAAACCTCTCTTTAAGGTTTTCTTCGCTCTATGTCATGTTACTTGTCTTGTATGCGATGAATCATGATACCCCCCATTTTGTCAACGCCTCGTCGCTGTCGCGTTGATTTTCTTGTCCCCGCCGCGCCTTGTTGTCGATTTCCACCGACGGTTTTCGGCGTTCGCTCCTTATCTGTTTCCGACGGTTCAATTACTCCCCCGCTAGCCGCAGTCTTTGCCGCCTCGTCCGCTTCCACTGTCCAATCGCTGTCTTCATCCTCCTCGCTCTCGTCCTAGCTATATTCCACTATTCGCTGTTTCACTGATTTTTTCGCCTTTCCCTTCGCGATTTGTTCCTTATCAGCCTTTCTTTTAAATTTCGTGGGTTCAATAGGACCCGGGGTACTCTTTGCGGGCTCACTTGGACCCGGGGTGCTCTTTGAAGGCCTACTTGGACCCGGGGTGCTCTTTAGGTACTTGCTAGGACCCGGGGCGCACGCGTCGTTCATATCTGTGATTTGGCCTTCTTCAGCCGCCGATCTAAAAGAAACACCACTTCGCCTCAATAACGACCCTTTTTCCTTTTGCACCGTATGATCAGTTAATTTTTCAATTTTCAATGGTAAACGTTTATACCTTCTTGGATCCTTTGGGTCTGTTTTCCCTGTCTTTTGGTAGACTGTTGTGGTGCTAGTCTTTTTCCGCTTTAGCCATCCTGGTGGCTTTGGTACTCTATCCGCTACCTCCGTGACCTTTGGGTCAGTTTCATTTATCTCCAAATCGTCCAAAATCCTTGGGGTTTTTCTCTGCTCTGGTGCGTATACTAGGTCGCTCCTCTTCTCCCAATCTAGGGTCAGCTCCACCTCCGGGAGATTGCTCGCCTTGTCTAAACAAGATAGCTTCTGGTTAACAACATTGTCCCAATTTAGGTTTTTCAAGGATGGTTTTTTCGTTAAGTTTCGAAGCGCCGTATTTGCTTCTCTTCCATGATATACCTCAAAGGGCGTTAGCTTAGTTTTGGAATGTGGCACAAAACGTAATGCGCTGAGCGCGCGGGTGTGCTGGAGCTGCCCACCCATTCAAAGACATTGTCACCGCTACTTTTCCCAGTATGTTTATTCGGTTGTTTTTGTAGTCCAAAAATTCATCTTTTGAAGGTTTTAGTTGAATATTCGCTTTACCTAATGTTGTTTTCAGATCCGTCATGCTGAATATGTTACTGGGGATCCGCTATCTATCCACAACCACATTTTCTTCCCCGACACCTCAATCTGGACTCTGGCCCCATGGATCTTCAGTTCGGTCACATTTCTCTTCTTCTTGATTGACATCACCATGTAGTCGTCGGATCCCGATGTGACTGAATCATTATCCCCTCTTCCCTGCTGATTCACCCATGCCACTGGATCTTCTGCTCCCTCACTCACACTCTGCATGCTTTGATCATGCTCGTTTTCGTCTCGGACTAAACCAACTCGTCCTCGTCCTCTCCATTGGTTAGTACCCCTTCGGATTCCTCTACATGTTCGTTCAAAATGTCCCAGTTTTCGGCACGAGTTACATGTGGCTCCTTTCGCAGGGCAGTTGGCAATATGATCAAGAGTAAAATTCGGTGCGTCACAATTATAGCATCTACGGTTATTTTCGCTCCCCCCACTACTTGATCCTTGGGAGTATCCTCCACGTCCCCCGCGACCTCGACCTCGGAAAAATCCTTGTCCCCTCCTTATGTTATTAACTGGTTCTTGTTTAATAGATATCGACGGCGCTGATGAAGCCGGTTTTCCCGTGTATTATTTATATGCACGCTCCCCACGTTCGTAAGATAATGCGATCCTGTAAACTTCCTCGGGTAGCTTTGTTGATCTAGATAATTCTCGTTGACAGTCCGATTGTCGCATGTTCATAATAAAAATATCCCGAACGTTTTCCCCTGCATTAGCAAAATCGCAACTATCCGCTAGGGCGCTCAATTCCGCGTGGAATTCCTCGAAGGTTTCGTTCTCCCTCTTCTTTCTTCCATAGAAGAGTCCCCGCTCATGGGTTACATTCCGCTCACGTTGAAACCCATTTTCCATTTCGTCAAGTACCCGTGGGTAATTTTCCGTTTTATTTTCACCCCCGGCTTTCGTGCGTTGAAAAATCTCTGCGCCTCATCTCCAATACAGAGATAAAGGTTAGACTTTAGCTTCTTTTCCGACTCGGTACGATTCTTCCCATTTACGTCATCTGGCAACGCTGCAATAGCCGCTGCGTTTAAAGTACGTGCAAAATAAAAATCATCGAGATCAATATCATATTTTGCGATCATTCCCCAGTGAAATTTTACAATCCATTCCTCCCAGTAAATTGGGGGTTCTGGTGTTCGTGCGTCCCAAAATGACTGAATGTTCAGTGGATTTTTTCCTCCTCCTTTTTTCTCTGCTGGCTGCGCCATGTTGAAGTGTGCAAATGTTTATGTAAAGAAAAAGAATAATTGTTAACTTGAATTGTAGCAACTGTTAGGCATTAAATCGAAATCTTACTGCACTGTTTTATTTCAGATCAGATCGGACGTTGAAGATCGCAAGGTCAGGACAGCAGATCTCCAGACAGAAAGAAAACAATTGATAGCACTTACATAAACTTAAACTGGTCCCTATCTCAAAATGTTAAAACTAAGCATTGAGAAAAATGAAAACCAGTTTTACCAACTTGTAGAAGCTACAAACCGTTTTCGATCGGTACAACAATTAATTCGGTTTCAAACTGTGTTATGATCAGATTTGGACTCAAATTGACCAAAAAAGTTGTTCGAAGTTAGCTGAAAAATTTAGACAAAAATCTGAACACAATAATTTTGTTTTTGAGCTCCAAAAAGAAAATTAGAAACAAAATAATTTAAGAATAGTTCGCGATTAATTGCAAACATGGAACAAAACTTTTAACAAAGTTTTCCATTCATTTTTTGCAAGACAAAAAAATCTGTCCTTCGTTTGACAGAAAACCAGCGAAAAAAACTTCTCATATTTTGTTCAATTTTTGACAGGCATTTTTGACAGGCGACTCGAGATTTTGAGTATTTTGGTTCAGTTTTGGCTTTTTTCTGGCGCAAGCTTTTTTTACTTTTTCAAAAGATGAATTCAAAAGAATTTCAAATTGATCTGTTTGTCTTCGCCAAATGTTTTTTGTTCTAAATTTGTACTGAAACTTTGAATTTTGTTAGCTCGAAAACTTACCGCCAGATGTTTTCACTTGGTGAAACTGGTTGCGTTCTCAAAAAGTTTGGGTTCAGATTTGAATGCTTCTCGTCGATCTCGTATCCAAGTCAATTAAGTGGATCAATTATAATGCATTTTTGAGGTTTAAAAATATTACAAATTAATCATTCCTTATGTTGCCTTCGGGCAAAAAATGGATTATAATAATGAACTTTTTATCATATGTGAAATTTACAAAAATCGATTTGAAAACTATTCTAAAAACTTTTCCAATTTTCGTGCATCGAACAATAATTTGCGACGATTTCTACTTTTATCATTGAACTATTCAAATTGCAAAACAATTCCGCTCACGAATCTAGTGCGATTCAGTTTTTTTTTAATGAGAAAACAAGTCAAAATGCCAATTTTGAAATTTTTGAAAAAATTTGCGCTTGATCTACCTTAAAACTAGTTGTACAAAATACTTAGAAACGCATGTGTTTGAATAGATAAACAACAAACGTAATCTAACAAAACGTTAATAAAAAAATATATTTATTTATCTATAGTTTTGTTTTTATAGAATTTGACAATAAAATGACTTATGTTTATCCATGGAATTCCTGTGCGGGTTGTAATGAACCTTTATTTTCAATTAAGTTGAACATTTGTCTACGTATCAACTGAAACAGAGGTTTTTTCTTCCAAACCTAATTTGATTTTAAAAATTCCATTTTTTCCTCAATTTTGAAACAAAAAAATAATTTACATGTAAAAACACAACATTCTGGCCTTGTCTATTCAATTCGTTTGGAACTTTTGTCAACCTGTGGCCCGACAATCAATTGTTAAGAAATTAAAAGTTACTGATTTGGTAAATAGGAAAATCTACTATCTTGTTTAAGAGCCAAAAAGCTTACAACTTTATCTGAAATAAAATGCAGTATATATATTTTTTAAAAAGTATGGCCAAATTTTTTTGCAAACGTTCTTAATTCTTTTTTTCTCAAATTGAGTGAAAGTTGGGAAGAAGTTCATGAGAACAAAAGTTTTACAAATTGATCAGAAATACAATGATGTATAAGTTTTTGAAAAGTGAAGAGGACCAAATATTTAGCGTAGTCCAACAAAAATTAAGAACTGTGAAATGTCTAAAAAATGTATAAGTTTTTTTCTGACTGATAGTTAGAATAGACAGTTTTGTGAACAAATCGACTTCTTTTATTTGAAATTGCTTGGTAACAGCTCCAAAGTTTTCAGTTAGCCTACAATTTCTTGGCTTGTTGAGTTGCGTAAGTTACTCTACTTGAAGTGATTGTTCTGACTTTCGAAGAAAACGGAAATTTCATGCTTGGTGTGGTTTTTTCTTTCAGTCATTTTTTGCCGATCGAAATAATAGTTTTTAACAAAAAAACTTCTATACTCCATTGAAGATATTGACTTTTTGAGTTCAAATATAAAAGAATGTTCTACCTCCGATCATTTTTTAGAAAACTTCTGGGAGTTTGCAAATTGTCAATTTGTCAAAATTTTCTTTTCATCATGCTTATTTATGCGTGGCGAATAATCCCGCACAACAAAATTGTTCGTACGATTCGAATTTGATCTTCAATATTGTCCATAATTTATAGATTTTTTGTATTGTTTCCCAAAAACTATTCGATATGGTAGGAAAAAGAGCCTTTATGCATACTGATGACGGGGATTGTGCCAAGAAGCCATGCTCCCAGGATGGCCACTGCTGCCACGTGCTTGCCCTCAAACAAGGAGTACCTCAGAGGCCACATGATGAAGATGAACCTGAAACAAAAAAAAATTTTAAATTTATAGTATAAACTTTCTTTCATGACAGAGAACGTCATTAGAACACTGACCCATTTTTAACTGCATGATATGTAAAATTTTGAAAAAACAGGCCAATAAAGGCGTTTTTAGGCATTTTTTGGAAAGTTTTAACCAGAAAAATTGCGTTTTTTCGGCGAGCGCTCCCCCCTCAAAGTTAGTATATACTGGCGCCAAAGGCGCCTTTAGAAAAATTTTAGGGTCCCTCGCCAAAAATGGGTATCTCGAAATAGTACAAAGGGGGACCCTTTGGGTCGGCAGGGGTTCGAATCCCTGAGGGAGAAAGCGTCCGAACCCCCATCCCCCCACGAAATCCGCCCCTGAATATATATTCAAATTCAATAAATCAATACTTTTTGCACCGAACTTTCTCTGTGTTTCCAATATCGAACTACTTTAGACAAATACAAAACGCACTGGTAAAACTAAGAGTACTATCGATTTACATCAATGTTAAATCAGTTTTATTCTAATTAGGATCTGAAATAGATTTTAACCCGACGTAAATCGATCTATCTTAGTGCTTATAAAATCAACTTAAAATAATTTGGGTGGATTTTGGTAGTTACTAAAATCGCCTCTTTTTCATTAGATACTCATCGGACGGAACACTTTAAGTTTCTTTGGATGTCAAAAGATCAATTTTGTAACCCTATACAATCTTCAAAGTTATTTAGTTATTGTTCCGACTTTCAAGAAAATTTTTATGCTTGTTGTGGTTTTTTTTTCAGTCAATTTGCGGCAATCGAAATAAAAGTTTTTTATAAAAAATTTTTGTACCATTGAAAAAATCGACTTCCTAAAAGCAAATTTAAAAAATATGTTTCTTCCGATCATTTTTTGCAAAGTTTTGGGAATTTGAATACTGCCAATTTGGCCATGCTCTGGACTGCTTTATGCGCGCTTTGTAGTTTTTATTATTGATCCTGAAAGCGTAACCCGAACTTTTTATGCGTGGCCAGTAATCCCGCACAACAGAATCGTTCCAAATTGAGTTGAGGATAGCTAATCGGTCTTATTAATTTTTACATTTGATCTTTGATGTTGTCCAAAATTGAGTTTTTCAATTTTTGTTTTCCCAAAAACTATTCGATATGGATTATGGGGCAGTCGAAACATTCAGGTCTTTGCCCTGATATACTAGCAGTCTTGTTACTGTTCCACCGAGATTGAACAAAAACATGAACTTAGGGAAAAAATCAGCTTTAAATCAGTGAAACTTTCATCTATGAAAAAGTCGCCGTCAGTTCTAAATCAGTGAAAACTTAAAAATAGAAAAAATCTCCGTCAGTGTTAAATCAGTAAAAAAAAATGATCTTTGGAAAAATCTCCGTAAGTGTTAAATCAAGGAAAATTTGAATTATAAAAAAAAATCCGTCAGTGTTAAATCAAGGAAAAATGCCCGCAAAAGTTAAGTCAGTAAAAAATCTACTGTTAATTCACACACAGGATAATTGTTAACCATAAATCATTAGTTTCAGGTAATTCTTTATGCAGTTTGCGATCTAAGCAAAAAATTTTCAAATGTCATTCTTGAAATCAATCTTTTCAGTCCATTTTCTAAAACGAATCAAGAAAAAAACCAAAACTAAACTGGACACAGTTAATTTTGCTTCAAGATTTGCGCACCCATTTTTTTCATACTTTCCCTTCAAGACAATCATCTGCATAAAAAAATAACTGAAAAAGTTTTTGAATTTTTTTAAATTACTCAGTTTAATTAAAAAATACTATTATTTTAAAATTATTATTCTGATGCGCATCAACTTGCATCTCAAGCAAGGTGGTCTTAGGTTTTTTGGAAATTGTCTCCAGATGACTTGCCAAAATGGAAAGGTTTTGACAAATGAAGTTGAATATAGTTGTAGCGATGGGTGACATCATTTCATATGGATGCCAATTCAAAATCGCACCTGAGTTACCATATAACGTGATATAACGGCTAACCAGTTCAAGAAAATCCTAAATATTTCTGTATAAAACTGTAAATGCAAAAAAACTAATGAAAACCAAGTGAACACTTTGAGAACGTAAAAATAACTGTATAACATATAGCTAAAAACGACAAACAGAAGATCAAAAATAGATAAATGTATTTTTAAAAGAAATCAAAAAAGAAATTACACTGCGGATAAACAGAATTTTAAGGAAGTTGAAAATGGAAAAAAAAGTACTTTTTTTTTTCAAAAATACCACCACCAAAATGATGAATATGAGTTTCGTAACATCATTTGAAAACGAATCTTGCTAAATCGTGATTGGCTATTATGAAGTTGACCAAAAAGCTGTGTTTTGTTTTTTTTAAACTCTGTTGAGGCAAAAAAATTTTGTTTCTGTAAAATTCATTTGATATCAAAGTGAGGCATTGAAAAGTTTTTTAATCCGTATAAATTTTCAGTGTTGTTATGAGTTCTTGAATTTATTTGTCTAGCAGTTGGTCTTTTTATGCTCATCTTGGTGAGGTATTCAGACGAAATTATGTGTCTTAGTATATTGACAAAGTTTTTAGCTCTACTTCTCAAAGAGTTAAAAATCAGTAGCACTGTTAAGATGATAACACTCAGATGAGCGCTTTAGCGTCACAAACGTTTCACTAATGATATTGAGATTAGAGTCAATGGTAATACCTAAGTAGTTGAGCTGATTTTCATTTCGAATTACAGCTTGATTCAATTCAAACTTAAGGTTTAGTTTAGGTTTACTTTTTTTGGAAGACCTTAATTTTTTTGTCAGTAATAAGAGTACGTGTATTGTTCTCCAGCCACTCAATAGTCATGTCTTATGCTTGTGATGTTCTTTTTGTACAATATTTTCAGAAGTGGCCGTTAAAATTGCAGTATAAAAGTATCAAAGTTCTCTTTGTATTTTTTTTGTTCAGGATCTAAGTCAGTTTTTTAGTTATCAGTTTCTATGAAGAAAGCATCTTTAAATAATTTTAATCATTTAAAACTGGTTTATAATGGTAATATATTTTATACAGGTATAATGCATTGCAGTCAGTTATAGTCAAGTTTTCCTGAATCTGATAATTTTTTTTTCAAATTTAAAATTAGTTTCAAAGTGATCTCACTTGCCATTTAGTTTAATTGATTTACATTACATTTCATACTTTTTAAGTTTTAACATTTTCAGCAAAACACCGAAGGCGCCTTCAGAAAAATTTTAGGTTCAGTCAGCCAAAACTGAGTAGCTCAAAGGGTCGGCAGGTGGTCGAATCCTTATAAGAGGGCGTCCACCCCCCTCCTCTAAATCCGCCCCTGATTTAAACTCTTTCCAAAAATAAAACACAAAAAAACCATCATGGTCTCAATAAACGAAAAATATTCGAACATCTATCTTGTCAAAAGGTTTTTTTTTCGGAATTCGACCTCCTGCCGACCCAAAGGGTCCCCCCTTCGGTTCTATTTCAAGACCTCCATATTAAATGACCGACCTCAAACTTTTGAAAAACTGGCCCCCTATAATTTTTTCTAAAGTTTAATTTTCTGTTTAAAAAGTTTTTTTTCTGTTCTAAACTGCAATAAAACGTGTAATCGATTACACGTTTTATTGCAGTTTAGAACAGAAAAAAAAACTTTTTAAAGAGAAAATCAAACTTTAGAAAAAATTATAGGGGGTCTGTCATTCAAAAATTTGGGGTCGGTCATTTAAAATGGATGTCTTGAAATAGTACCAAGAAGGGACCCCTTGGGTCGGCTGGAGGTCGAATTCCGAAAAAAAACCTATTGACAGGATACATGTTCAAATATTTTTCGTTTATTGAGACCATGATGGTTTTTTTAGGTCAATCAGACTTAAACATGGCGTTTGATCAATTCTAATGTTTTCCTACATGGCGTTTGAAAACTTCTGCTTATTGCTCACCTGTCGACAGCCACCAGCAGCATATGTGACATCTGGCACGAGATGAGGGCCATCTGGAAGTAATCCAAATTGCACATCCAGGGAACCAAAGGGGTTTTCTGTAAAGCCCAACAGAAAAAATCCCCGTTAACAATAAAACTTTACTTTCGACGGTCTGCGCACAATGATTTTTATGTGTGTGAAGTCGTCCAATGATTATCTTAATTGTATGGACAAAATCAACATCGGAAATTTTTAAAATGCATTTTTTTTTCAACAGTGATTTTATTTAAGCTAGGTAACAGGCTCATTATAGTAATACTAGATCAGAGGCTGACCTGGTGGTTTTGGCATAACTTTATAATTTTTGTTTGATTAAAAAGTGCTAGTATGACCCACTTTGGGGCGAAATTATTAGTCGGAATTTTGCAGAAGAAACTAAATTATAGTTAATTTTCAAGCTTTTTTCTCATAACGCGTTGAAAATTTTTAATTTGATTTGTTTTATCCGGAGAATTTAAATGCCCATCGTATGTTTGTGTGTATGTTTGGATGTATTAGTTATTTTCCAATGGCTTGTAAAAAAACTAACCTTATTAAAAGTTATTAGAACATCTCTCGGAATCCTGTAGACTGTTTCGTAGAGTAGGAAAGTGACTTCACTGACACTGAGACTGCACACGAGTAAGTTGTGAGTCTTTCTCAGGTAAACATACTTGTACACACACACTATCACAACACAGCCGCCCGAAATTCCCAATATCTAAAAGAAATATTTATACTAATGTGTGCCTTTTTTTCTAATGGTTCACTCTCCTGCTTCGTGGAAAAACTGGTTCTCGTCTGCAGTTTCATGTATCATTTTTTAAGAACTTATTTATCCATCTGTTGAGTTTTCGCAGAACAGTATCATGAGCTGCAGAACAGCAAACAAATCGTTCCAAATTGAATTGAGGCAAGATATTATGTGTTTTTAAAATGTTAATAGACTTCAAAAACATCACTTTGTATTTGGCACGGCGTGTTAGGAACAGTTTTAAAAAAAGATTCATTGAAAAAAATACAATTAAAATTTTTCTTTTTAATTGATTTTTTCACAATAGTTTCAAAAAAATTCAAAGGCAGTCTGAACATCAGGGCTTCGTCCTTATACGAGCAATCTTGTTCCTACTAATATTATCCAAAGTATTACAAATTTTATATTTTCTTGTAGCCATAATAAAAACGTTCCGGTTAATCCGATTAACAAAGAAGCTATAATGTTAGATGAGGTTTAATGATGCTATATCGTAATAAAGGATGTTCGATACTATATTTAAAATGTCCAAAAAATAAAAGTGTTTATTTTACAATTTAATTGTTTTCGAGGTAGTCAAAAATCAAATTGAGTGTACCATACACTTTAGAGCACAGGTTTTGTTTTTGGTAAGAACTTCAACCATTTGTTTTCATATCATTTCTTTTTTTGCCACTATTGCGATTAAACATTTATGTGCTCTTCTTTGGACATTGGAAGAACGTACAAAAAACACAGTGTTGGTGTAGCTTTTTGAGACCAATTCTTACAAATTAAATAACAAAGGAACATTTTTTATGCCATTTGAAAGTACTTAACTCTGAGCTCATCATTAAAAATAAATATCAACTGTGATATTTTTTAGAAGTTTTAGGTCAATCATTAAAGTGCACAAAATTTCAATTTCCTATTTGGTCAGAAAAAAAGTTTCGGGGGATCATTAATGCGCTTAATATTTCATTTCCTATTTTGTATGCTAGGTTGCGCCTAAGGAAAGATTGTCAACAAATTGAAAACCAAAAAAAAAATTTTATGATGCTTTTTTCCGATGTGTTTTCCAAAAAAGTGTCTTTTTTTAGCATCTTTCGTTACTCGATGAAAATTCAAAAACTCAAAAACTTCGAGTGCGGTGATAAATAGACTTCCAATGAAGAATTTTGTTTTCATCCAATTTCGAGAATGCCTGCTTAAAAATTTGAAAACAAATCTCAAATATTTCATCTGGCAAAAAATGACTTTTTTTACTACAACAGCTTTTTTCTTCAAAAAATTTTATTTTCTGCAGATTTTGTTGTTTTCTGAGCAACTTCTCAAACGATAGGCATGGATTTTTGACATGTGGTTGATAAAACTATTTAAAAGGATTCATCGTTTGAAAAATATCAAAGGGGTACTTTGAAAGTGACTATGGTGAAACTTTTTTTTTGTCGAATTAAAACAGTTGCAACCAGGGCCAGATCGTAACTATGGTTATCTCGGGTGGCGGATTTTCAAAAAAAAATCGGAAAAGTTTGCCGACCTTGTTTTTTTGGGTCGATCAATTTGATTTTCCGAGCTCTCCCAAATCATGATAAACACCTAATTTGGTCAAATTTTAAGCAAACTTAAAAACTTCCTGATACTTCCTCAAAAAAATACCCACTCCTTCTCCTACTAAACCAGCCCTGAGCTCACCTGTAGAACAAGTCTGGCTACTATGAACAGACATTTGATGAGATCCTCCGTGCCAAACTCATGATTCAGTCCTGCCTCGGAAAATGATGAGTTCGAGTTGTTAATCCGCTCCTGCATCACTTCTAGCTCCTGGCTGTAATCCATATTTATTCTTTTTTTCTTCCGTAAAGATGTAATTATTACTGGCCTAGAATAAGAACAAGTTTAAGCAGCTTATCCAGCTATGGGGAAGAATGCTATATTATATTAGCAAAATTAGATTAGCAAATCTGAATGCTTTTAATTACTTTTTTCACTATTCTTACTCTTTCTAAATTGAAGTAAATTGGAGGAATGATAAAGGAGTCGATGAAAGTTATTTAAAATTTGGCTTAATTACCATCTTCTTTCTTACCCTTAATTGAGCAGATGGTTTTTTCACGGAGTATAGGCTATATAGGCTTTTTTAATTGGTTGAAGCAAAATGAGAGGAATTTAACAAATTTAAATTTTGAAAGCTGTTTAGATGTTATGAAGTTGCAACAATTAATTTTTTCTCAAATTTGAATATGGAAATTTTAACAACAACTTATTGTTAATGATAAATTTGTTGGAGCTACAGTGCTGATTTAAATTAACCGGACAAAACTAACAAAACTTGAAATTTCAAGCGCGTTTTTCTCCAATTGGGTTAAGATTAGAGAAAAACCAGGTGAACAAAAAATGCTTAGAGTTTCACCAGACTTAATATGCTGCAATTTTTTCTCCGAAATTTTCAACCAAAAATGTACCCCAAATATGGGTCACCTTGGCTTTTTTTAATTAATCAATAAGTACGCTGAAACTACTTTGTTATTTGATGAGAAATATATATCACAATAAACCTTTTACACAGCCGAACAAAGTTTTAGAAAGGTTAAATCTCCAAAATTTTGACCAAATTATTTAAAGTTTTATTTTATGCAAAAACTTTGGGTTTTATGTAGTAAAAATCACATCTATTAAGACTATCAAGCAAATTATTTTCTTTTATACAGGTTTTTGGAGATTTAAACTTTTCTGGAACATGGTTGAACCGTGTAAGAGACTTCTTGTGATTTATGTTTTTCATCCATCATCAAGGTCAGGTAGTTTCAGCGTAATTCTTGATTATTTAAAAAAAGCCAAAATGATCCTTTTTTGGGGTAAAATTTGGTTGAAAACTTTGGAGAAGAAATTGTCCCTTTATTTTATTCTGGTAAAATTTTAAGCAACTTTTGAACCCTCCACTTTTTGTCAAACCTTAACTCAATTTGGGAAAAACGCGTTCGAATATTCAAGTTATGTTCGTTTTGGCCGGATAATTTAAAACAGCACTGTATCAGATGTTTTTAGAACAAAAGTTAAAATGATCATCTCCCTTTTTTCTGTATATCACAAGATTTTGTACCAATGTTTGAAGTTTTAGCGGAAAGACTATTGTAAATATTTTTGCGTAAATAACGGTTGTTATCAATCTTTTGATATTAAGTCAAAATGGCTTACAATTTTGATACTGGATGTAAGAAAATACCGATTGATTCCGAACAATAACTATAAAAACTCAGTGAGGGTATCCTGGATTTAAAAAGATATCCCTTTTGGCTGTAAGAAACAAAACAAAAACTAAAACCTTTGTTGTTTTGTTGTTATGATCATACATAAACAAAATGATCTCTAACGCTACTGACGTCTTTGAATTTTGATATTTGCAGTGTTTCTTTTCAGAAAAACGATAGCTTTGAGTGTAAATGTTTATGAAGATGAAACGTGTCAGGAAAACAGCCTTTCCACTTCTTCTTTTTTGGTAACAATTATCAATATGAACGTCATTTATTATAAAAAGTCAAAATGCGCCTTTTGAAAAGTAAAAAATTCGACTTAAAAAGGAACTGGTTGCTTCGCAAAAAAACCATATGAAAAAAACTCCAAAGAATTCTTAACAAGACTAATCTTATATCAGGAAAAAGCTCTTTAACTGGCCTCGAACAGTTTTTTTTGATAAACATTGAAAAACTATGAATTTTGAGCTGATATTATCAAAACATTAAAATGGAGCTGCATTTGAAAAAAAAAATTCGACAAATAAGCTTGCTTAAGTTCAATTTGGAACGATTTGGTAGTGCAGGGCAATTCGCGTTACACTTTCAGCATCAAAATATTAAACTAGCATGCAGACTGGTTTAGGAGCTAACGTAACGTCAAGATAGTATGGTGGTGTTTACACCCACCAGCGGACCACGAAGATCGTCGGATCGACTCACTCACACAACAAATGTTCTCAAGATACTAGTCTGAATAAAAAAAAACACCCAAATAACAACCCTGAGAATCGCTATAAAAAGTTAACACCATTTTTCAATTTTTTCTAAACTTTTGGTTGTTTTCTCTGGCAGGGGACTTGATTGAATAAAATATAACAATTCACAAGAAGCTACTTAGACGGCAAATCTTCAAATGCAGGAATTTTTCCTTGAGATACTTGCCAATTCACCTGTGGATTTTTAGCCGGAAAAATTCTTGTTTTTTGTTTTTTGTTTGGACAGAGCAGAAAAATGTAGGTCAAAACTCTATATTTTGCGAACTTATATGTTTGGGAAAACGTTTATCATAGGTTTGTTTGGAAATAATTGCATACGTATGGTATTGTGAAGAAACTGTAAACAAGTTTTTTTCGATCACTGAAATTGAGGGGGGGAAGTTGTCATCGTTTATGTTTCAGTTGTTTTTATACTCTTTTTTTTCCACGCAAACCTAGGTGCCACAAAAATTATCGAAAGAGAACGAGCGTTGTATCAAATTAAAGCCCTCTCAGAAATATACTATCAAAAAAGTTTCACAGTTTCAAGAAGAACCGGTTTTAAACTTTTAGTGTAGTTTCGAGAAAATTAAGCAAACGATGAGGTATCAAAAACTAACTTTTGAAGCTTCATTTCGAGATTATTTGGCAATTTAGAAAACCCTAAAGTTATTCTGCAAAAAAATACAAAATTTTTAGATCTTTTATTTTTAATTTTTTCATTGATTTGTTTGTTAATCACATTTCGAAGACAACTGATGTCAATTTGGCCTGAATGACTATTTTTCGACGCTTTTTTTGAGTTTTCTCGTCAATTCAAGTATATTTATTTTATTAAATATATATCAAAAAAAATCTTATGGTTGAACTATACTGTTAAAAACACAAAATAAGTTAGTAGATTAATATGTATATCTCTATTAAATATATATCTGAAAACCGAATCAGTTTGTTCGATTTTTCTCAACCCCAAGTCCAATTTTTTTGAGTTTTTATTGAATCAATTTCAAGAGAGCATGCAATTTTGTTAAAAAAACTATTTTTGATGCTGTGCGAATCCAAAAACTGATAAAACAAAAGTTCCCTTCTGATAAAATTTTAAAAATCCCATTCCGGTCAAACAGGGTTTATTTTTGCTCGAACTAAACTTTGTGAATTTGCAAAAATTTTATTAAAACTTCCCTTTCAGCCACAGAAAATTCTACATCTGCCACCGTCGTCATCTTTTACATTAAACATTGTAGGTTGGTCTCACTACAATGGGTCTGGCTCACAGAAACTTTTTACAATTAAAAAAAGGCATTTGATTGCCAAATGACTTTCTCGATTTCATTTATAATAACCATAATGAACTGTTTTTGGGTTAAACCAAAAAATAAAGTCAAAATTTTTGTAATCAATACTGTTTTTGTAGTCAAAAATTTTGTCATTGTTTTTTAATAATATAGCATGACTTTGGTACTACGCATTCGATTGTAATCCATTATAATCCATTATTTTCAAAAAAAAATAAATTGATATTAAACCATTATCACGAGTTATAACCTGTTTTTATGATAATCTGTGTTTTAATCAATTTGGATTCGAGACCAATTAAAGAGCAGTAAGAATATTGAAGGTTTTGTCCTGATCTCTGATACGAGCAGTCTTATTTTGTATTTAGCAAAGTATTAACTAGACCAAAGATCATGCCTCAATCCATTTTGGAACAATTTCTCAGACATATTAAATCTCCCCTTACACTTTAATAGCACGAAATATATAATTGTCCCAAATTGGCCGGATTGGTAATATTTGAACCCCATGTTCCGTTGGTTTCTTCTAAAGTCAGATTAATTAACCATTGCAACGTTTAAATTCTGATTGTATACGGAAATGTTTTTGAAAACCCAGGCTCTTCATCAAAAACAATTATAACCTATAGTAATACTGCTCGTTTATCAGGACCAAAACCGCGCAAGTTCCGACTGCACCTTAACTGTTCTCGAAAAATTTATGATCAAAAACATTTTGATAGACTATGAGTGGAAAAGAAAGTACTAAATTTTGCATAGAAGTAAAATGATCAATTATAGTTGGCTTCAATTCAGTTTGGAACGAATATGAGTGCGGATAAGTTGCCACGCAGAAATAATTTGCGTATTCAATTTATCGAAATCCTATTTGAGCAGTTATGCCCTCCGCATTTTATTCTAGTGCATGCATACTTGCTTGACAATTCAAAAACTTTGGATCGATACCCATAATCTGGTGAGTTTTGTAAAATTGGTCTGAATTTGAAAAAAAAAACACCTCAGGCATTATACTCCTCAATTTCTTCAAAAATTGGAACAAAAATCCATTATAACTGACTATAATGGATAATAATGATTTCTACTTTGTTTGAGTTATCCACAATTATTTTTTCATTATTATCGATTTGCTTAGATTTTTAAGTAGACAGGCCATGAAAATCCATTTAATCATATTTTTATCCATGGAACCTCATTGCGGGACGCCAATAAATTTGATCCATTTCAAATCAAATTTAAGGTTCCCAAAAGATATCTACAAGACTGCTTCTGCTTTTTGCAAATGTACCAGAAAAAAGGGACCAGACCATGTTAACATCTTCTCCTCCCCCCCCCCCCTACTTGATTCTAGTGGGAAACTTCAGCCAATCAGAGTCAATCATTGTACATTTGTACATGCAGCGCCTAGCGAAACTAATTTAGGTTGGAAGATATTAACTTAGTCAATCTGGGGGGGGGGGGGGGGGGGGGAGGATGTTAGCTTATGTTAGCTTAATCCCGTGATAAAGAATCAATCTGTTGACAAAACATTGCCCTAGTCAGTAGTAATTGAAACGATTTATTGAAAAATTAGTTTACTGGCTGTATGAGTTATTAAAACACTCATAAACGCATTTGATATAGCACGCATTCGATAACATTTCCGAAATGGCACCTTTATGAATTACCTTTTTAATTAAAATACAACAGAATATTCAGCAGGGGCGGTTTTAGAGGGGGCGGGGAGGTGGCGGACGCCTCTCCTCGGGGATTCGACCCCCTGCCGACCCTAAAACTTTTCTAAAAGCGCCTTTGGCGCCAATATATACTAACTTTGAGGGAGAGCGCGCGCCAAAAAAAGCAATTTTTTTCGTCAAAATTTTCCAAAAAGTGTCCAAAAACGGCTTTTCTGACCTGTTTTTAAAAAATGTGCCTGCGGATCAGAAAATGTTGCCAAAACAGCGTCCTTTTTATGATTTAGGAGTGCTCGGAAAATTTTGTCGACCTAGAAAAAAAGTTAGATTTTTGAAAATCCAACCCCCCCCCCCCCCCTCGAGAAAATCCTAGATCCACCCCTGATAATAGGGTAAAAATTTTGAGCTGAAAAATATCAAATACCTTTCGGTCAAATTGTAGACATCTCAACAGTTTGCGGGGGAAAAGAACAAGGAAATGAAATTAAAAATCAAAATAATAAACTCACGTGACTTAATTTTTTAGGAATGCTAATTGGTATCAAATTCAACTGTTATAGGTCAAACTACAACGGAGAGCAAAATTGGATTCTCGTTAAAAATGAAAAAACTCGCTGTAATTTGCATATTGAGTTGGTTTAATAGAAAAAAATGCGGTATGAACAAAGGCTTAAAATTTGACGTGACCTAGAATTAATTTGTCAAGGCAGATGTTTGAAACTCTTCAAAAATTATCAATTTTGGTTCCAACTGAGAAGTATCAAATAATCTGAAGTATGTAACCATTTGATAATAAAACTGTTAAGATGCAATTATTGATTCAAGGAATCCGAAAAACTAGGAAGGAAATTGGAACCAGATTCAAAATAGAGATTTTTGGGTTAATTTCCTGTGTCGGTTCTCATATCGTTTTCAGTCAAATATCGACTTCTAAATCACAAAAAAATATATCTCTGCCGAAGAATTTTTAGCCTCATTAAGCAAAATAGAACAGATAAAAAAACGTTTTAAACACCTTTTATCAATCATCACTTCATTACAGAGGCGTGCACCGGGTTGCATTAACAGCACTTTAAATGGGAATCGGTTTGGCCGAAAAAAGTGTTCATACCTTTCTTAACTTGCACCAAACTGCTCTTTTAGCGTACAAGTGTATGGCTGATTTAGCGTCAAAGTGGTGATGTAATTAATGGTTGTTAGCTAATTTTTACATTTTGTACTTATAAAACTGAAAAAATAAACCTCTTCTTCAAATATGAACTAAATTTGCTTCGAATTGAAAAAAAATTCCAAAGAACATAATGGCATAATAGCAATGGCTTAGCAAAAATTAGGATGGCAATTAACTAAAACAGGTACTGAGATTTGGAAAAAAGTTTTTTGCCTCAAATTTTTACTGAAAAATTTGGACCTCAAATTCCTTATTGCAGTTAAATTTTTGACAACTGTTAAGTAAATTTTTTTCAATGAGTTTTTATAAGCAGTTTTTTATTACCTACTTAAAAGAAAATCGGGACCTCTACGAACTGTTTTTAACAGTTCAAATTGCTAAAAAAATTTAGCATTCTCTTATAATTTAGACTTTATGTATATCGCTGACAAATTAATTCAAATGCTCACCAATATTTTAAAAACAAAAAGTAATTAAAAATTCTCCTCAAAATTATTGTTTAGGCGCATTAAGCAAAAAATTAGGGCCGGTGTGTAATTCCACGCCCGGTGTATTTTGAAATGATTCTTCTAAACTGCGTTAACATGTTCGCTGCGCTAAACCCGTTATCACCGCGGCAATCAAATGGAAAACAAAACTATTTCGAACTCAGTCAAATGTGGTTATTTTGATCTAAAAAGATACAGAGAATTTCATAACGCGCTGAAGTGGAAGAGGATAATAAAAATTTTAATCACCACCTTTATTTCAAATAAAAGAGTGACATTAAACTCAAAATACTATCAAAATTAATGGGAAAAAACAATAAATGTCTCAATTGGAAATTGTGAATAGTTTAACATTTAATTAAGCCCAGAAGGTAGAGTTCAGGAAAACGATATGGAAAAAAAATTGAGGAAGACTTGTTTTCAACAGCTTATTTTCTAAAAAATAAATATTTCTCACAAAATTTTTCAAGAAATATTTCTCAAGAAAATTTGGGTAGAATTCAACATGCCGGACTGAAGCTTTCGACAACCAATCATATACTATTTTTTGATGCTTTCTAAGTGCACATAGTGATTTATAAATTAAGTTAAAACAAAATTAAAAACTAAGTTAAATCTAAGTTAAATTGAAACGTTCATTTTGATTAATTCGGAGAGTATAAAAATATAAGGCGTTTAATCCAATCGGTCTTATGCGATAAGCAAGCTCGCTAGTCCCGTGAAACAAACCTTTAAGGAACACGCCCAGTCCTTATCGGTGCAAAATTTTCTTAACAACCGGCAATTAGGAGATAGTTTTTGCATCACTTTAATCAGAAGAGATCCAACACTAACGACACTTTACATGGAAAAAAGTAGAGTTGAAGTCACTTCTTTCGCTTTAGTCAATTAACTTACACCAAATGAAACATGAAAAACTGAATCACAAAAAAAAACATTTAACTAAGGGCAGATTTGGAGGGGGGCGGTTCGAATGAGTTATATAAAATCTGATAAGTCAAATAAAAAATCTGATTTATAAAAACACTCCGAAAACGCATTCGATAAAGTTTCGTACAGCACCTTTGTTGAATTAACTTTCTAATTGAAAATTAACTGCTTATTAAGGTGAAGATTTCAAGCTGACACAAATATCAAATAACATTTGGTTAAATCTCAACAGTTTGTGGCAGAAAAACGAAAACAAAAAAAAAGAAAATAAAAATGAAATATCACACTCACGTGAACTAAAGTTTTAGGAACTCTAATTGGTATCAAATTTAACTGTTATAGATCAAAATACAAGATCAGTGTTGTTATAGATCATTGTTGTTATAAGCAAAAAAACTTGCTTTAATTTGCCTATTGTGTTGGTTTAAAAGAAAAAACGCTGAATGAACAAAAGCTTAAATTTTGACGTGACCTAGAGTTAATTTGTCAAGGCAGATGTTTGAAGCTCTTCAAAAAATATCAATTCCGTTCCCTGTGAGAAGTATCAAATAATCTGAAGTATCTAACCATTTGATAAGATAATTTTTAAGATTCAATTATTGATTCAAAGAATCCGAAAAATAAGGAAGGAAATTAGAAAAGATTCAAAATACAAATTTTTGTTCCGATTTTTGAAGAAGCTAAGAATTTGTGTTAGTGTTTTTTATTCAGAACAGTTCTCGAAAAATTTTCTCTCGGGAGGTTGAACCACGGATCTTTGTGACCCTAGAAGGTGCTCGCTAATCACTAGACTAACCTGTCTTAACTTTGGTAGAGCGATGTGCTACTTCTATGCGGAAAATTAAATGCGCATACAAGTACGATAAATATTTGCTCGTGACAAATTACCCCGCACTACAAAACTGTTCCAACGTCAATTGAAGCAGACTTATTGGTCTCATTAATTCCATACATGATTTTAATTTTGTGAATTTCTCGTTGAGTCATTTACCAAACACTTTTCGAGAACAGTTTATGGACAGTCGGAACATTCAGAGCTTTTCCCCGATACGAGTAGTTTTGTTCGGTTAATTAAACCGCAAAAAATTTCCTCTGGTGAAGATATGTTAGCCTCTTTAAGCAAATTAAAACAGCCAAAAAACTGTTTTAAAGTGCTTAGCGTCCAAGTGCGTTGCTCGTTTAGCGTCTAATTGTTTTGATCGTTTTAGCGTCTAAGTGTATTGCTCTTTTAGCAATGTATTGATGTTGAGAAACATGTATCGAGATTGGCAAAAAGCTGTTTTTGCCTAATTTTTCACTGAACAATTTGGATCTCAAATGCCTTATTGTTCCGACTTTCTTTCGATACGAAAGTAACGGAATATTTGTGCTCGGGGCGGGGTTTTTTTTCCTTCAGACAAATTTCGACTTTTTAACCAGCCATTTTTGACGGATTTTTTTTAAAATATAATTCGAAAGGTATTGTTACCCTGAGCTCATATTTGAAAAGATATTTCACCTCTGATCATTTTTTGTGAAGTTACGGGGGTTTAAAGATTGCCATTTTGGCCAATTTGGGACAATTAACGCGCGATATATTTCGCGCTATTTAACGCTTAAGCGGAGAGTTAGTCAGTCTTAGAAATTGTTCCAAATTGGTTTAACGAAGCTTATTTGACATCTTTAACTTGTTACAAGTAGCGAAATCTATCCTTCTGTACTTTATATGGCGTGTGGAGGGATGATTTTCATTCAAAAACTTCAAATTTTAGATTTTTTTTTTCATTTTGTTTTTTTTTTCATGTAATTATTTTAATGTTTTTACTTCTCCATAAACCTTAATAGGCAGTTGGAACATTCAAGGCTTCGCCCTGATTCGAGCAGTTTTATTGTTCCGACTTTCGATACGAAAGTAACGGAATATTTGTGCTCGGGTTGGGTTTTTTTTTCTTCAGACAAATTTCGACTTTTTAACTAGTAATTTTTGACGGAATTTTTTATATCATTCGAAAGGTATTGTTGTCTTGAGTTCAAATTTGAAAAGATATTTCACCTGTGATCTTTTTTTGTAAAGTTATTGGGGTTTAGAGACTGCCTTTTTGGCCATTTTGGGACAATTAACGCGCGATATATTTCGTGCTATTAACGCGTAAGCGGAGATTTAATCAGTCTTAGAAATCGTTCCAAATTGGTTGAAAGAAGCTTATTTGCCATAATTTATTTGTTACAAGGAGCGAAATCTATCCTTTTGTTCTTTATATGGCGTGTGGGGTGATAATTTTCATTAAAAAAATTTCACATTTTAGAAAAAAAAAATTCTTCTGTTTAATTTTATTGAAGTTTTTAATGTTTTTACTGCTCCATATACCTTAAAAGGCAGTCGGAACATTCAGGGCTTTGCCCTGATACGAGCAGTCTTGTTGCAATTATAAACTTTTGACAATTTTTCTATTAAATTTTTCAATTGTAATAGAAAAATTTAGGCATTCCCTTCTCATAATTTAGCTTTTGCTTATATTGGTTGCTGGTAAAATAATTCAAATGCTCAGATTTAAAAAAGGTAATAGAAGATTCGCCACAGACTTAATATGTTTTGGCGTCTTTAGCGAAAGAAAAATAAGGCCGGTCGCTCAAAAGTAGTGGTCAAATGTTAGTAGACAAGTGTTTGTGAGTTGGCAAAATCTCTTCAATCGTGTCAAACAAATGGAATGCAAAAAATGGATCCAACTCAGTCAAATGTGCTTATTCTAATTCAGAGATTTTCAAAATTGCCAAAGAAGCAGATTATAAAAAAAAAATTTTGACCTACCTTTGTTTCAAAAGATTGAAATTAAATTCAAAATAGCATCAAAATTAATGGGAAAAAACAACAGTTGTCTCTTTGAAAAACTGCAAGTAAACTATCATTTAATCAAGTCTAAAAGATAGAGCTCAAGAAAACGATATGGAAAAAACTCAGGAAGACGTAATTCTAAAAATTTTGTTTCAAAAAAACTATTCCCAATGGTTTCTTACCAAAATTGATAATATTAGTAATCGATGGCATTTTTTTGCAACTTGCGACCAGTTCCTAATCATCCTAAAGGGCAATATATTCTTAAATTTCATACCTAGTGAGAAAGCGGATAAGACTCATCAAAATAACTTATTTGGCTTGAAAAGCAAACATATGAGCAAAATGATGATAGCAGGAAAACTCTACAAAAGAAACATAGAAAAAATCTGTTAATTGAGAAGATACACATTAAAAAAAAAACTGTCAGAAGAAATATTTCAGGTACTTATCAAAATGAGTAATTAAAAACCTAAAAAACAATGGATCATAGTTGATTAGATTGACATTTATTAGTCAGTTTCTATGAATTAAAAATTAAACGAAAATAATCCTTTGAAAAACTACTATAAATGTAATTCGTTTCACGTGAATAAAATCCATTATAATCAATTATAATCAATGATAAAAAATTTTTAGAGGTTTTTGATGAACTTTACAAAACTTTCTACATCTATCCAATTTCCTGTTTAGTGCAGTTAGTACTCATTTTTCTTACCACCACCCCCTCGCCAAAAAGTTTAACTGGGGGTGTGGGGTTTAAAAATGGGCGGTTAAACTGAAGGTGGTTGGTAAAAGAGGTGAAGCTCACGTTGACGTCTCCTCTCCCCATTCAGTGGTAAAAAACTGAGGGGAGGGGAGTAAAGTAGTTGATCTAGTATACTTCACCAAACAGGGAGAAGAGGTCGGTGGAACGCATTTGAAGTTTTGCTAGTTTTAACTATAAAGTACACGGCACAAAGTTTCTTGCAAATTTTGTATAACCTGTGCGAATTTTATCAAATATGAGTTGGAATGGAGGTCAACTCATAGAGTAATTTCAGATAAGGTACACCGTCTGCTCGTCACGCTATCTTATTTTCGGCCTGATAGATTCGTGCAACTTCTTAGTCTAATACCGATCTTAATCTTACTCTTATATCTCTTAGTCTCAATAGATCTAGAGTATTCTGGTTTGTTACGAGTCGGTCTCTTGGAGAAAACGACTAAGTTGTAAATTAAATTCAAAAATCTCTGGTGCTAAAATTACAAGTAAATTCAGCACTTACAAAAAAGTGGGTTGTTAGTTTGATGGAGTGTGATTGGTTAGTATTTAATATTTTATAGGGATAAAATATCTAAATTATAACCAATAATAATTTATTATTTGGATCTGGTTCCAAATAATTCCAAAAAATGGAGTACAATCAATCATAATGGATTTTCATTCCAAAATTAGTCAAATATATAAAGATTAGCCTGACAAAAATAATCAACTTCCATGCCAAAAAAGTGGATTATAATCAATTTTGATGACAATTTTAATAAAAACAATCGATTATAATGACAAAATAATCAATTTCGTTGATTGGATTTCTGTCTGTAACGACTTATAAAGGATTATTATTTTTTAGTAATTGCGTATGATCAATTAAAGTCTATAGGCGCTCGGTGCAGGTTGTAAAACAAAATTTTTACCATGAGATTAGGTTTAAGATAATGTATATTTCTCCAAACAAAGTTTTGAGTTATATTTTGATCATTTTTAGTTATAGTCTTAAGCAAGGCTTTTTTTTCTCTTTTTCGAACTTTTCCGCACCGGAGTTTCCGGAATAAGCCGATTGTAATGAAAAAGAGAAAAAACCTGTGCATTTTATAATCAATGATAAAAAAAAATTTAGAGGTTTTTGATGATCTTTACAAAACTTTCTACATCTATCCAATTTCCTGTTTAGTGAAGTTAGTACTCATTTTTCTTACCACCGCCCCCTCGCCAAAAAATTTAACTGGGGGTGTGGAGTTTAAAAATGGGCGGTTAAACTGAAGGGGGTTGGTAAAAGAGGTGAAGCTCACGTTGACGTCTCCTCTCCCCATTCAGTGGTAAAAAACTGAGGGGAGGGGAGTAAAGTAGTTGATCTAGTATACTTCACCAAACAGGGAGACGAGGTCGGTGGAACGCATTTGAAGATTTAGCGGTTTTGCTAGGTTTAACTATAAAGTACACGGCATAAATTTCTTCTTTATAATCAATACTCATTGATTATAAAGAAGAATTGCGTATTAAAAACGCAATTCTTATTTTCCTAATAAAGTTAAGAATTAGGAAAAGTTAAGAAATTACAAGACTTCTGTAACCGCTCACAGACTTCTGCTTGCATTTACAGAAGTCTGTGAGCGGTAGACTTCTGTCGTAGACTTAAAATGTAAGTCAAAGTAAGTCTAACCATAGTTTTTTAAGAAAACTATGGTTAGTTTAAAAATGATCACGAAACATTTTTAGTATTTTAGTCCTGACTATAACTAAAAATGTTTTGTGATCATTTTTAGTTATAGTCTTAAGCAAGGCTTTTTTTTCTCTTTTTCGAACTTTTCCGCACCGGAGTTTCCGGAATAAGCCGATTGTAATGAAAAAGTTTTGTTGAAATTTTGTCATTATAATCTACGATTGTTGCACATTTAGACAATGAAATCAATTATCTTGTCGTTTAAAATTTAATTTTTTGATTCTAATGGATTATAATCTTTATGATTTCTCTCTAAATATCATTTCCTGTTATACTCACGGCTTGTTTAAAATGCTCTGGTGCTGAAATTACAAGTAATTTCAGCACTTAGAAATAAGTGGGTTGTTAGTTTGATTGAGTGTGATCGGTTAGTATTTAATATTTTATAGGGATAAAATATCTAAAATATAACCAATAATAATATATAATTTGGATCTGGTTCCACCCATCCGGGTTTTACAGAGTTTTTGTTCTTTCGACTTCTATCTGTAATGGAGTATGGATGATGATCTTTTGTATTTCGCGAGCATCAATTCTATTCCATTCTTGGAGGAGAAAGCTCCAGGAAGCTAGAATCGTAGGCGTCATACTGTCGTTCGACAATGACTGTGACCACCAACAAAATCAATCTGATTTCCAAATGGTTTGTTATGATTGTTTATTCTTGTTTGGAGTGGAGAACTGTGTTTCGATCTGGATTGAGCATGGCGTGAAGCTCGAGTTTGGAGGGAATGCCCTGTAACTCGGATCTGTACGTATACTTGAACATAGAGGTGGTCATTGGTTTGATTCAATGAAGTCCTTTGCTTTGGTGTCAAGTCACATTTCAAATCCTTTGAGTTGTGGTTGTGAGCGGTATATCGGTTGTGTTTAGCCATTCTTTGGATTGAGTGTGATGGGGTCGTCTTTGTTTCTTGATGCTCGTCTTCGTGATTGTGTATAATACATATTACTGCATTATATAATTTACATAAGTAAATGTTTAGTTAGTTCTTCTTTTAGTTAAGATTTTTTATTAGTTTTTATCGCAAAAGCTTTTATTTTAGTTCGGTTATTTTTAAAGAGTTACTCACACTTGAGTAGCTCTTATCAAAAATAGGGAGTGTGTCACAAAGCGTGGGTTCTAGCACGGTGGGTTAGGCCGGTTATTAAGCAAGCTCAGGACGTCCTCTTCTGGTGGGTTAGGCCAGGAGTGAGGGTATGATTTCATGCTGGTTTTTTATGGGGTCCTGTTTTGTGTTAACCTTTTATGTTGTGTTTGTTACTGGTTTTTTCCTTTTGTTTTTGTGGTTGTGTCCTTTTCTCAAAAATCAAATTGTTTGGTTTGGGTTTGTCTTTCGATTTTTTAGTGTTTTATTCTTTCTTTTTTAGACTTATCAATAGTCTTCAAAAGAATAAATTACCGGGTTCTTTAAGCTGGTTTAATCCGGTTTGGGTACCGTGGGTTTTCTTTTCTTAGTCATGCTGTTAGTTTGTGGTTTATGGTGTTTAGTAAGCTGCGTTGGT
Organism: Symsagittifera roscoffensis; assembly: GCF_963678635.1. Taxonomy (NCBI): domain Eukaryota; kingdom Metazoa; phylum Xenacoelomorpha; order Acoela; family Convolutidae; genus Symsagittifera; species Symsagittifera roscoffensis. Next base: position 74,885,551 of record NC_087065.1, on the reverse strand, counting down.
TAGTTGGGATTATTATATGATTCCTTTCCAACCGGTTTAAAAGAAAGTTGGAAACTTGTTATTATTAGTTTCAATTGTTATTAGTGAAAGTTAAAAGTTGAATTCATTATTTTAAACAATTCGTCGTGAGCTAGCTGTGCGAGTGTGGATAGAATTTGTGTGCGAGTGAATTTTGTCTTTGAAAGGTTAGTACTGCTTGCATTTTTAACTGAAAAGTTAAATTTACTGCTTTGTGGGGATGGAAATTATTAATAATTTATTTTCATTTTATATTGGGAAAAGAATTTATAGATTAATTTACTACTGTGGAGAAGAAATTTTACTGCATCCTTCATTGCGGTTTGTTAATAGAAGTTTATAAATTATGAAAGAGTTTGTTTTTTTATTTTGTTTTCTTGTTTGTAGATGATTGTGATCTAAAGGCTAAAGAAAAAACATTTAATAAAAAATGGTTAGTTTAATTCGAATTTATTAGTTATAAATTTTTTTAATTCATACTTACCTAGTCATCAGGAAAGAAGCCATGAGGGAAGATATCTTGTATAGCATCTGATGTGGTTAGTAGCCTTGCAAAATGCGAATGATGCTTTTAGTATGAAGCAGTGGCCAAAGCAATTGAAGTCCCTTAATGGTTTTTAGTTCTTCAGTGCCAATGGAAAATTCATGATGCGTGTGTTGGATAAGGTTAAAAAGCTTGTGATTATATTTAGTATTGTGGATAAATTCTAATATTTGGATTTCTACAGGTTGAACGTATTCATGCGGGACAATGAGTGGTCTGGATTTTTCTACATTGAAGGTCTTGGTTAGTGGACAAAATATATACATGTGGGTTATGGGGCCATAGTTACGGAGGATGCCTTGAAAGTTAGTGTTTTTAATGCAATATGTGAAATTAAGAAAAAAATGTTGATGTGTATTTAGAGTTAATAAATTGATAGCGATGATGGGGTTGTCGTGATGGTGTATGTAAGTCAAAGTGATTTTGTATGAATTTATAGTAAGTGTAAGTAGTTCTTGTCTGTTTATTTCTTAACATGATGCCATGTAAGAAGTGCAAATCTCCTCTCGGAATGAGGAAGTGGAAGGTTTGTGAAAAAGTTTCAAATTTTTTGTAAATTGATTCATAAGCTTGAATGTCGATTAGTGCATCGGAGATGATGTGATCGTGTTTTTTATCTTTCGAGTTTAGTGTAAAAATGTAAGGTGTTCGAATGAAAAATTTTTCGGTTAGTTGCGGGTTAGCAAACTTATTGTCGTCGAGGAATTGATCTTGGTTGGGTCGGATGATATTATGGTCATAGTGATCGATTGGATACTCGTTAGCTCGTTGTGCGGAGAATACTTTTAATAGCTTTTTGTATCTTACGTGCGTAAATTGTCTAGATGTTAGTGCTGTAGTTAGTCTAAAAAGATCATTTTTAATTTTTTTTTGATTTCGTGAGGTTTGTTAATGAGTGGTATACAAAGTGGGTTTGAGAAATGATAAATTGATGTCCAATGGAGTGTGGGGATTAATACATGCTCATCGACATAGTGGGGTTATTCAATGTGAGGGTCGGAGTGATTATATGTATATTGAGGGAAGAGGGGTAAGGAAATTTGGAGAAATTCGGGAGTGTTAGAATGGTCAGGGTGGCTTACATAATCGCGGGCTATTCCGGATTTAGAGGGAAACGGGTGATTATGAAATTTTCTTTTGAATGTTCTATTGGCACTGTTAGTAGTGGATGATGATTGGGTTGATATTGAGGATTGGGCTAAAAAAGGGGTATAATCTGAAGAAGGTGTAGGATTTGGTGGGTTTGATGATGTTATGGTTGACGATAATTGATGAATGGTTAGGGTGTGAGGGTGTTGTACTTTTTATTGTAGTGTTATTAGATTGTTTAGTTCATATGAGATTTGCGTGGTATCTGGGGAATTGTTGTTGGAGCGTTCATTTGTAAAGGGGGAGTATGTTGGTGTCACTTGGTAAATATGAGAGATAGTAGAAGGGGAGTCAGTTTGGGCTTGGGAGTGGATGGGTCGAAGGGGGGATTGAAAAAATGTTGACGGGATGGGTTCTGAATTTGCGAATTCGTCAGGGGTTTCTAGATCTGAATTATCGAATTGGGAAATTGTAGGAAAAACTGTGATGTCTGAGTTAGCATAAGAATCCATGCCGGATGATGTGTTAATATGGGGTGATTCAAGTTGCGGGAAAGCAAAAAGTGGGATGATGGGAATTGGGATATGGAGATTGGCTGGGTGGGAAATTGAGCGGTGAAGGGATCCAACTTGTCGGCTTATCGCGGGCTAAAAAAATGATTGTTCTGAGATTGAAAGTTTGTGGTATGTGGCTGTTCGATTATTTGTTCATATGTATCATCACTTTGTGGTTGTTGTGTTACTAAATAGTGAATTAGACTTTGATTATGATTTGGTCTTGAACTTGTAATATTTGCGAACTAGTAATAATGGGTGATTACGATTTCGACTTGGTAATTGTGGTGCTGTGGGTGAAGTGTTTGTATTGTGTTGTGATTCGTCATATGTGTTTGGTGTAGTTGATATTTTCGTATTATATTCTTTTATTTGTGCATCTAGAAGTATTTTGTTTATTGATGTGGAGAAAATTCCAAAAAAACCTGCAAAAATATACGTGCTACGCTTGCTTGTCTGTTTACTTGTGTATGTATCGCGCATAGGTTATAGATTCCTGTCAATAGAGAGAAAAGAAATCCAATAAAACTAAACATTGCGTATAATATAGTCATTCTTTCTAAGATGTAATAGGGCCATCCTAGAAAGGCAAAAAAAAACTCGTTTTTTAGATTTACAAAACTAAAAATATTGATTTGTGAAATATCCTGTGGTCAATATTTTTCGCCATTTAAATAAATTTAACCTTTAATACCTTTAAAATATCCGCTGTAATCTTGTGCGTAGATGTCTGAAAATCCTGCTGTTTCTGCAAGTTTGCGTAAATTCTGGTCTAAATGTTGTGTACGAATGTGGTGTTGTATATCTGATTTAGAGTAAATGCCGATCGATTGTAAATCGATATTTGGGTTGCGGGCAATAGCTCTTATACTTTCACGTAAAAACTTTTTTAATGGTTGCATAAGTGTTGGATATGGTGTGAGTGAATAGTATTTATCTTCGTCGGGATTTAATTATACTACATTGTGACTATTTTCTGATCCACAAGAGACTGCTGTATCCCAAAAATAAGTTTTTCTTGAAAGTGTATCAACAAAAGGTACTTTATTTTTGTCGAATATTGGGTTTCTTCTATAACATCGTTTATCTTCAAATCCATTCAAAGGTGATATTTTTTTGGTACAAGTGTAATACCATAAAATGTTTCCTTCATAATCAAGGAAGTTTGATCTATTCCGGATAATAAATATCCTGCATATGGTTTTTTTAGAACTGCTAGTGCTAGTGATTGTAGAATCTGTGTTCTTTCAAGTTCACATAATTGGTGTAGTGTTTCTAGTTCTGATTATGACATTTCTTGAAAAATTCTGCTTACTGTGTAGTCTAATTTTATGTCTAAGGGAATGTCATAATGAATTGCGCCAAAATATGTGCTGTTCATAAATGATAGTTCTTGTAAACGTGTACTTCCTGTGTCTTGTGGTTTTAATTTTCCACCAATTCGTCCTTCTTTTGAAATTTTACTAAAACTTATGAGTTTTTATCAATATATGAGTGAGATGTAGCCATTTGGTGTACGATTAAGTTTCCTGTATTCATGTCGAAACCATTTTCGTATTCGACAAGAATTTCTGAATATTTCGTTTTGTAAAGTGGTATGTTGTATTTGCATGCGAGTTCTGCTTCTGGGTATGTTTGGAAACGTGTTTTTTTTCTCTGTATTGTGGATGTTTCTAAAATGATGATTTGTACTTCTGATTTGGTCAGGGTTAACACCTTCAAACGGGATTGCTTCAATAAAATATTTTGGTGAAGTTTAATTATTCTAGCGTGTATCTTGCTAGTTGGAAAATTGTACAGGTTTCTTCGGGAAACCAAACAAAGGTTGCTTGTGTGCGTGTTGTAGGATCAAATATCCTTGGTCATTTTTGCAAGGGAATCTGATTCCTTGATAAAGTATTGTGTCATCGTTTAAGTCGCGTGTAAGTTGTGCTTTTTCAACTTGTATTTCTAATCGAAAAAGATTATTTCTTGGTATCCTTTATTTTTTGTATCTGCTTGCAGGTTGTAAAAAATTTTTTTACCATGATATTAGGTTTTAAATAATGTACATTTCTCCAAACAAAGTTTAGAGTTATATTCTCATCATTTTTGGTTATAGTCTTAAGCAAGGCTTTTTTTCCTTTTTTGAACTGTTCCGCACCGGAGTTTCCGGAAAAAGCCCATTGTAATGGAAAAATTTTGTTGAAATTTCGTCATTATAATCTACAATTGTTGCACATTTAGACAATGAAATCATTTATCTTGTCGTTTAAAATTTATTTTATTCATTATAATGGATCATAATCTCTATGATTTCTCTAAAGATCATTTCCTGTTAAACTCACGTTTTTTTTAAAATTCCAAATTCAACTTTTTTTAAAGTTCAAATGCGCGTTTAACCTTCCTTCATCATCAGCGTAATCATACCCCCCCCCCCCACACAGGGATCACTGTTCACCCCAATCCCCCTTATAGTTTATAAACTCCCTCAGATCCCCACGTAAATGTTGAAACCGGATAAATCTCTGTTTGGGAGTCCTTATGTTTGGGCTAAATTGATAACGGCGGTAGGTAAACATGAGTGTGTAAACAAAACGAGGATGTAAATGTGGGGGGATATGGGGGTGTAAGTTTGTGTGTGTGAGGGGATGGAGGGTTGCCATATGCTAGACGGACGACAGGTGACATAAATTGGAACTTACGAGAAGCTATAAGATTATGAGAATCTCGTTTCATCTGACCTAGGGCGTATTAAGCTGAAACAACTGTTCAATTTTATGTCTAGTGTAGTGTGTTTGAAATATTTAAAATAATTTACAAAAAAAACTATTATAATCTATTCTTAATCGATTATAATCATTTAGTTTGGTCTTCAATGCTTCCGATATTCACTTTTTCATCATATAGAGCTATAAAACTTGGCAATTCTTAACGTTGACAGAATTTCATCATCATGTCAATAATTTCTTTATCCAGCTGCAAAGGTCATGACACATTTATATTTTAGTCAACTTTCGTGCGTTCCTACGCAGTTCATGAAAAGATACTTGCTTGAAAATTATTGTAGAATTGAAACCAGTTAATCAAAAGCGTGCGATCAATCGGCGTAAAAAAATACTTCACATACAGGCTCGCAAGTGAGCAGCTGTAAAGGCAGTTTGACGATATGTTTTAAAGTGATGAAACAACTGTTTTGGCGGGATCTAATGTTCTTCCATCGGGATCTAATGGTCTTCCATCGAAACTACTATTTTGACTTCGAAGGTTTTTTTCCTCTCAGCGCATAATTCTATTTTAGGAAAGCGAGCAGTCTGAACTGTCGTTCTTCTCGAAAGTTCTACTAAAAGATCGCAGCAAAAGAATAAGAAGGTAGCTCGAACTATCAGTATCAGATTCTTAAGTTTTGTTTATTTGATCAATTTTTGCGATTGAAATTAATTCTTACACTTTTTCTTATTGTTCAACTAAACTGCCTTTTTTCTGTTTTAGTTTTTTTTGAAACCCATTTTGAAATTTTTTTGGTCGTAATTTGAGTGAAATTTAAAAAATTCAGTCGTAATTTGAAGTATATTAGCTTTGTTTTGAAAACATTATCTCGGTGTCGAGTTTTTTTGTCTATTTTTGAGCTAATAAGACGAGCCTGCAGGCTTACAATAGCGTATTTAAGCTTAAATAAAGCTGTGAAAACCTAGTTTCTCTCATTCATAAGAAAATTTTGGAGTTTTTAGCGCCAACTTGGGAATTAAAAACTTTCGCAAATTTTATATTTTTTTGCAGAAAATTAAAAAATTTTCTGCAAAAAATGTAAAATTTGTGAAAATGTTCAAAAACTTGTTTACGTTTTCTTTTTTTTTCCAGAAAAGTTTTAAAAAACTATTTCAATTGGCTGTTTCAACTATAGTTGTCAAATTCGCATGTTTCTAATTTTTTGTTTAGATTTTAAATCACACCACACAGTAAAACGACTATGTTTTTAAAACTATTTTTTTCAAGACTTTTTCTGGGCTTTCAATTTTTTTCTGGGCTTTCAATTTTGCACTTCATTGACGTGAAATTGTTTTGTGTAGAGTTATGGTTTAGTTACAATTGAGCAAGTGGTGTAATTTTTTTACCAATAAGTTTTTTGTCATTTAATTTTTTTATTATTTTGAAAATTTTCGTCAAATGTTAGTTTTTCTATCGGCTATCTGTTTTTGAAATCGAAATTAAGTTGTTTTTGTTTTCGGCCTGCTTGTTTGTGAGATAAAAAGCTTAACTTTTAGATACCTTGTTTGCTCATCAACCAAGTTAGTCAAACAAAAATACAAGTTAGATGTCCACGTATTGTTTTTATATAGCCATCTTACAAATATCTGACAGGTATCAAGGTCTAAGGTCAACATTGAAACTTCTGTTCTGAATTCAAAAGCAGGAGAGAATTTTTTTATAGGGAGCTTTTTATTTTGACCACAATTCATTTCGTAATGACCTTTTTGCAACCTAAAAGATATTAATGAGCCAAGGTCCATTTGAAATTAGTTTTACCTTTGATTTTTTCTTTTCCAATTTCTTTTCGCTTTGCGTTGATAGTATAAAATCGGTAAGACTTAATAGGTAGTTTTGTTTCTAATTATAATCAATTCTAACTTTGATGCACGTTGAATAATTCATTGGATGTGATTTATATTCACTCGAAACACTATAGAAAAATTTCAAGTTTCAAAAAAACTGTCATGCTCATCAATATCCATTAATTTTAAACTTTTAAAATGAATTTCATACTGGCCATGTGTACTAGAATGCAACATTTAAAACAATATATTGAGTGCGTTTCATAGATGCATGTAGACATAATACAATCATTTTCAACTCGATAAACAATCTCTTGGAACGCGCTCATTTCCTCACTTTTCTTAAGCGAAATCGCTTTTAAAATAATATAACTCAAGTCGAGGTGGGTTTTTTCTTTGCTATTTAATTAACAATTTTGTGAATTATTTGAATTTTTTTGAAACGTTATGATGTCTCAATCACCGAATAAGAAAAACGGCTACATTTTTCTAAGTTTGATATATCTCCAGGACTACTTCTATATGGCCCCAATTTTAGTATTGTATTTTAGAAAGTAAGCTGGTTTTAATATCAAAACCTTATGTCACTCGAGAATGTTTCGTCTTGCAATCTGCTTGCTTTTTTTGTTATTGCGATTGTGATGTTACGATTTTCACCTAAATTTGAGTTTATTTATCAGCCAGCATAATCGATAATTTTGTCATTTGGTTGAGCTTTAAAAAAAATGTATTTTATGTTTTTGAAACTGTCTTGGAATTTTGATTTTTTTATAAATCTAAAATTTTGAATGAAACGTTTTTATATCAATCATATCGTTTTAATAGTGTATAGACTAAATCAATGCATAGGAAGAAAGTTTCATGAGAAGAAAATTTGTATGTTTTCCTAGATGAGTTGTATTGAATCTTTCTAATTTCTTATCTAGTTGGTTTTTTTAATCCATTTTTACATAAATTGACTTGAGTTGACAAAATTCTTTTGTCAACTCAAGTCAACTCAAGTCAACTCAACTTTTTTCAACTCAAGTCAACTTGATGATTTTTTGCACAAGAAATAATTCAATCATTCGACTTTTGTTACATTCGACTTCTTGACAACTTTGAGCATTTTTTTCTCTAGTTGTAAGGCAACGATGAACAATTTTCTTCATAATCGTTTTTGAGCAAAAAATTGCAATATGTTTTTTACTTTCTGAAGTGATTGTATAAAAGTCCTTGTGTAGCATTTCCTTGTTGAACGAAAGTAACGAATTAAAAGTTTTTATGTTTAGCCCTGAAACGAAATAACCAAAATGAACCTCATATGCAAAACAAAAAAACTTAACTAAAGGAGCAAAATTCCTTGGATAGACTTATTTGAAGATTCCCTCTTAAAAAATTTGTTTTTGGAGTTCCTCGCATAACTATGTCAGAAAATTGTAACAGAAAATTGAAAACGGCTAAACATTTTTTTTTCAAAAATCTCAGTGTTTGTAAACTGCTACCTGTCTTTTGACAGATTTTATAGTTTTCTCACTATTTAAAGACAAAAAAGTTCAGTTTTTTGCATGCAAAAATTTTTTTTTTGGATGTAATTTTGTAATTTAAAAAAAGAACGAGAAAACAACAATTTTTCTTATTTGTTTTCACTTTTCCGTGTTAATACGATCCGAAATTAAATGACTTTATGACTTCAAGTTTGCCCATTTGGTTGAGAGAACAAAACTTAATTTTTAAGAATGTTCTTTGCTTATTAAACACAAGCCGTATGTCCTTGTATTGTTTTCTATTAAGAGATCTGACGAATATCTGAGAGATATCAGTGCCTAAAGTCAACATTGAAAAACCATTTAAAAAAAAAAGGGATCTTGTAAACAATTCCCCCCCCCCCTAATGCAAAGAGGGGGATTCGTTACAAGGTACCATAGGGGGAATAGTTAAACAGAACCAAAAAATGTTCTGTATTCAAACAAACGGATAGAAATTTTGTACTTAAGGTTTTTTCGGAGCACATTTGACTATTCATCATCAGTTTTATCGTTTTCTTTTTCTTTCTTTATCGTCTTCTTTTGTCTTTTGTCAAAATAGTTTTACCTGTGACTCTTTTTAAATGTCTTTTGTCTTTGCGCTGATAGTACAAAACCGGACAGCATTAATAAGTAACTTTGTTAATAATTATAATCAATTTCAACTTTGATGCATGTTGAATAATTCATTGGATGTGAAATAATTTCATTGGAAATACCGGTGAAAAAAATCAGTTATTTGAAGTTTAACCTGTTGAAGTTTAATCAATTGATTAAAAAACAAACTTGAAATCAATTCAAGTTTTTCAGTTGAATTTCATCTTGACCATGTGTTTTATTGATAAACTTAAAAAAATACCATGGTTTTGGAGTCGATAAACAATTTTTTGAAACACGCTCAAACCCTCATTTTGTTAAGCAAGTTCGCTTTTTAATTAATTTAACCCAACTCGGGGTGAATTATTCCTTTGCTATTTATCTAAATATTTTGTATAATTTTTGAAACGTTATGATGCTTCGAGCTTAAAGTAAAAAAACATTCAATTTTAACCGATTCGAAAACTGCCAATTTGGTCATTTGATATAAATAGTTTGCATAAAACTCCATTTTTCGGTCACCGTAGTATAGGCAAAATATCAGTCAGCAAATTTTTTAAGGCACTTTGTTTGATTCAAATATTACATTCAAAGTTTGATTCAAATTTTTTTCATTTTGTTATTGAAATTGAATTTCGAGGGGGTTTTGATGTTCAAAGCAAGTTGAAAAAGTTATAATTTTTGGATTTTTTTTTTCGATTTTTAATTGCTGCAAACTACATCAGACAAGTTAAGGGGCAGTCTGATCCTTCGGGGCTCTGCTCTGATAAAGGCTGGTTTTATCCAATCTTGCGGAAGTTATGGTAACTCAAAGAGCTTGGTCAGTTTTTTCGACTTAAAAAGTTTTCAGCCAAGTTCAATAAATCCCTGCACACGATATTTTCAATTTTATTTTAAAGGCGTAGCATAGGCGCTGAAACAATCCTGTTTAAAAAGTCTTCCCAAAAAATGAATGGAAAGCAGCTGCTTTGATCTCAGTGTTGCGTCGAAAGATGGAGAACCTATTTCAGACAATTAATGCCATAGCTACTATGACCTGTGAACGCAACGTGTATGCTGCCAACAAACTTGGCTCAGAAACCATCTCTACTTGAACTAAAGCCTGATAGTTGCTCTAAGTGATATAATTCGGTTTTTATTTGACAAATTTCATATTTTTGGACTAGGTGAAACTTTTGCAAACGGCTCCGTTTCAATCGTTCCAGTATGAGATTTTGCCAAAAAAAGAAATTGAGACAGGGTTTTTTGATAATAATTCTAACAAATTTTTAGAATTTTAAAATCTGCATTTTAAAATTTTAGAGTCTCCCAAGAGAATCCAGTCGCTGTGAAAAAAGGAAAAGCTCATCTTCACAATTTAAAAGCGAGTTCAAAAGATTGAAATAAGGTAGGTTTAGGCCAGTTTTTCTCGACACTGATAAGAAAAAATAAAGGGTATCTTTGAATCCGAGTCTTGGCTGCAAGAGTTTTGTTAAGATAGCCAACTTGAGCAACTACGTGCCTACTTTGAAGCCCAATAAACCAATCCTACGTCTGAAATTTTCTCCCCGCTCCCTCAGAGAGTATGGTCACAAAAGAATAACTTTTACTTAAGTTCAAAAATCTTACCTTTCATTTTATCCTGAATTTGGAAAACCCTTCAAGGTATTATTAGTAGATGTAAACAAAAATAGTAAACCTGGCAAGTAATTTAGGGTTTATTATCTGGAAACTGGTTCATCGGAGTCACACTTATTTATCACACATTCAGTAGAGCGCTCAAAAAGGTTTGATATTTGTGAAGTAATCAAAGCACTATGAAGACTTATGTTATAAAAGCTTCATGGGCGACTGACACGAAATAAACTGCAATAGGCTGACAAACTTTCATTCGATTCTGTTCTGTATGAACTGCCGCTGTTCTGAAATTAGTTCTTTAAGAGCTGTAAAAAAACGTCAAAAATTTTCAATTGGGAACACCGCCAAGCAAAAAATAAATTTAAAAAGCCGCCCATCAATTGGAAACACCACCAGACGAATGTTTTGGTAAAAACACCAACCCAGAAGAGATTCTGGTGTTCCAGAAGTTCCGAAAGCTCGGAAAGTCAAAAACACTCAAGAAAGATAAACCAGGCAAATTTTTTTGAATACCGCCCTGCATATCTTATTTCTAATCTTAGCAAAAGTGGCGTTTTGGCGCATCGGAAGTGATGGTGCCCAGCAAGCATATGATTGCGGGTTCAAATCTCACTTGCGGTGCAATTTTCATGGCCAGCTGTTGTAAAATAGCCATAGCTTAGTTAACCTTAAATAAATAACCTTCGGGTTATGCCTCTGCTTGGTTAACTGAAAAATTAATCACAGCCACTTGGACTTCACTACAACAAATCAAAAGACAAAAACTATACAGAAATCGGTTTAGAAAATCAGTACAAGGCTAATTGTGAAAAATATTGAGTAGCGACTTCGATTTGGCTGGGGCTTTTTGCAGTCGCAAGATTAATCAGACACTCAACTACAATCAGAAATGTCTATGTACACACCGGAAATATAGAATTTTCCGCAGAGTTTAATTGTTAAAAACAGATACAAAAATTTAATAATAGATATTCTTTCATTACTAATTGTGGCTGGCTAGGTGGATAAATTTGAATATAGTGTTAAATAAAAATAAACCGACAAAAAAAATTTCAAAATTGAAAAAATCACTGTCAAAAAATGCTAAGCAATTCCAAATAACAATAGAAGAGAGTTACAACATTCAAACAAAACATCAAAAGAAGGTGATTGAAAAAACACAACTTAATTATTTCGACCATGGAAATTGTGGAGAAATTTTGTTTGCCTCACAAAAATTGATACCACAAATAATTATCAGGATGAGTCCAGATATAAATCATATTAGCCATTTCAGTTCAAAATTTTTTGAGAACTTAAAGAAAAAATCAAAAAAAACTGGCTCAAAATTTTAGCCTCTTTTTGAGCGACTAAAGGAAAAATTTACTTTTTATGATAAGAAAAACCCATTTTGAAGCTATGCGCTTTTTTTTAGCAAAAAAGGCAAATAAATCTGCAAATATGAAAAAAAAATGAAAATGAAATTTTGAGTTTTGTATCAGTTTGTTAAAAGCAATAGAAGTCAATAATGACTATCGCAACAAAGAAAAAACTGCATTACGACGACCAACTATTTTGGGAATTGTAATCGGATACAACTGTTGTTTTTGATCTTTCAGTATTTTTAAATTTCCTAGTTCTTGTTATTGTTTTAGATTACTTGACTTTTTAAATATAAACCTGTTCATGTTTTGAAGTTTTCATTTAAATATGGTTTCCAATACCAATAACACTTCAAACAATTGGGCAACCAAGTGGAAAAAAATTATGCGTTAATTTTTTAACAATTTTTAAAACAAAAAATGCATAAAATTGGTTTGAGCTGAACATTCAAAGAGTCCTTTAGAATATAGCGAAATAAAGAATCAGAGATCGAAACTTCAGAGGTTGGGAATCATAACTAAACTTTGAAGCTCGATAACCATATGTGCAAAAAGATTATAAAGCCAAAACCTAGCAAAAAATCAACCTAAAAAATTTCAACTAATTTGGACAAATACGTTAGCAGCATTCTCAAACTGTTTTGCAAGAGAAGCTTAATGTTATAGATAATACATGCCCTTGTTGCTCGGTATTTTGCATAATTTCTTTTAATTGCAGATTTTCTTTTAATTTATTTTTTAAAACCGCACTGATAGTCGACTGCTCCTTGAACCTAAAAAATAGCGTCTGAGAAGATAACAGTGAATCGTTCAATTTTTTACAGGTCAACTTAAGAGTCTTCTGCCGAGCCGACGGAGATACTGTGTTACAAACAAAACCTGTGATATCCCTTCAAAATAAAAAAGTGTCTACTGTCGTTACATTCTGCAAGGCTTCTTCACGATTAGCCCATGTGCCAAATTTTGAACCGTTTGTTTGCTAGTTATTTATCGGGTGAAGATACCTTCAACGAAATCTTTGTCGTACATATTTCTGTCTGCTTGAAATTTTTGAACCGTGTCCAGTATCAATTTGAGCTGCTGTAATTAGTAGCAAAAAGTTTGGACAGATGGAATTAATTAAAATGAGCAATCCGTGCTTTTCGACGCTTTTGCATGCAAAATCTGAAGCCGAACAACCTTTAATTTCTTGTCAGGCCAAATTCAAAATGCGAGATTGTCGATTATCCCATGAATATGCTAGCCTAATTTTTAAATACTGCAATGAACATCCAAATTTTACTATCAAACATTTCGACGCTTCGGATGCAATTGCCCGCCGTGGTTATAGGTTTTGAGCGAATTGCGGATCTACTTAACAATCTCCCACCCCCCCCCCCCCCCACCACCCACCTATTGTATCTACTGAAGAGTCTCCATCCCTGTAAATAAAAACAGTAAATTAGCACAAGAGCATTTTATGTAAATTCGAATTTTGCCTCATTCTGATTGGTCGAAAGTTCGCTGCAAGTAATCTTATTAACGATCTCTTCCCCTTTCATGAAAGAGGGATTGTTAAAAAGATCCCGTAATTCTGCTTTTTAAACTTTCGACGTTATGTTTATTTCAGTTTTATTTTTCGCTGATGTCTAGACAGTTGCTCTTTTTAATTAATTCTGTCTGTCCGATTTTTTTGCAACTCTATATTTTCGTCCATTTTCATCTTATAATTTAGCTGTACGGAATTCATTTGTTGCGAACCAAATATGGTGAAACTGGTAGGCATTGCTTTTTTCTCATTAGTCCATTCAAGTTCCAAGGTCATATAAACGTTTCGATATAAAAACGCGCCCTATTTTTTTTACTAACAGGAGCAATTCACATGTTACGGAACCAAACCAGGATCATCATCGGGTTTTACAAAAAATTATGGGTTGTTCTTGCCGCAATGTATTTCATGGTAACGCAGGAAAAAACTCTGTGTTTGGATCAGTATCTCATAATATCATCACCAGTAGTAGTTGCAATAGGACCTTATTAACTGCTTTATTGAAGCCATTTGGAAAAGTAATTTTGGCCGCAAGTAAAAGGCTTTCAGCTGAACTTTAGGTAGGATTTTCATTTTGGTGTAAAAAAATAGAAAATATTTTTACAACTTTGTTTAACTAAAGGTACACGCCCCTGCAAGAAAAATTTAACCTCAAAAGTAGTAGGTGATCATTATGATCAAAGGGGGGTGCTCGCTTGCACCCATGTGTTAAAATAATTTATAGCCATCCTGTCAGCAGGCTATTTATTAAGATGGAGAAAAAGATTTCCTATGTAATAAGATAGGTAATAGAATTTGCCATGTATTAAAATTCGTCGAGGTTTGAGATTGTAAAATGGTAGGTTTCAAAAAACTTTTGGCGCCCAATATCTTCTTGTATTAAGATAGTGTATAGAATTCCCCATGCATTAAAATAAGTAATAGAACATCAAGGTATCAACATAGGGTACATAACCTGCAATGTGTTACGATACAACGTTTCAGTATCAATCTAAAAGAATGGTAAGAAAATCTCAAGTTTTTGGTAACTTTTGAGCTCTTTTTAATTACTTGTAAAATATTATTGGTTTATTATCTGTAGAGTATAAAATAAAACCAAAAAGTTATCTTAATTGTTGTCATGTTAGGACAATAAAAGAAGTTTTTGTGGTTTCTCCACAAAAAAATGAATTAAAATACGATCTGATCTAATATTAGCGAAAGTTTTTTAGTGTTTAGACTAACAAAACTTATCTTTAAAATGGCTAACATTTCAAAAAAAAGTCGAAACCTCCAAAAACTAGACAAATTATTCAAAATAGCTATACTTGAAAAATGAAATAAAATTTATTCATATTAGACTCAACATCTGTTCGCAGTTCTCCAACTTACAACTTTTTTAATTCTACTTAACAGGCTTTCTCTCCAAACAAATGTAAGCATAATTAACAACATCGGTTCAAATGATCTTTTCTAGCAATAATCATTGACAGTTTTTGAAAAAAGTTCAAGGTTGAATTTCAACTTGGATATTTGTCAAAGATTACACCAATCATTATACGGGATGTTAGTGACAGGACTTTTTAAACAGCTTTTTTGGTGTAAATTCGAACAGAAGTTTCGGCCGCAAGAATGTGGCCTTTAAATAGGCTTTAGAGAAGCTTTTCATTTTGGTCTGAAAAAAAAAACGGAAAAAGTTTATTACCAAAAAATCACTGAAGATGAGACACACTCTTGCACAATAAATTATTCTCATAAGTAATAGATGACCAAAGTGATAAGATGGTGAGGTGCCTGCTAACCGTCGTGTGTTAAGACAGGTTAGAGCCATCTCCGGTTTTATTTTGTAGCTATCCCGATCCCGACACAATTTTTTAGTACAGTATCGGTACCGTACGGTAGCATATGCTTATTAGAGCCTCAGTAGCGGTACGATATCGAAAAGATGGTAACATAATTCGTACCATTTGTGATAGCGTTCAGTTAAAATTTCTAATTGTTTGCTGACTGTTCATTAACTTAATTATTCCAACCATTGGAATCGTGAAGCAGTTTTGTTTGCCACACAAAAAGTATACCACAAACATTTATCATGATTAATCGAGATCAATATTAAATTAAAGTCTTTCGCTTCGAAAAATTTTGAAAACTTAAAAAAAATTCAACGTGGAGAAAAACTGTCTCAAAAACTTTGCTCAGTAGCCTAATTTTTTGCGACTAAAAGAATCAAGTTTTATGACATTTTTAAAAAAAAATAAGTAAAATAGCTAAAACTTAGGACAATAAAATTAGTTTTTGAAGCTATAACTTGCGCTTTCTTGGCAATATTTGTTTTTAAAACTCAAATAGCTTTGCGAAAAATTGAAAAATAATTTTTAAATTTTCTTATTAATTTATTGAAAGCAACAAGAAAATACTATGAATACTACACAGAACAAAAACTGCAATGCGATGCCTAAATAATTTATGACATTGTTAGCGGATTCCGCAATAACACCACTCTTTTTGATCTCTTAGTGTTTGTTTCCTTGTTCTGGTAATTGTTTCAGTTTACAAAAAGTCTACTTGTCTTTAAGAATATTTGATTGTCCATGTTCGGAGGTATCTAATTAAATATGGTATCATCGACAGTGGAACCCCTGATGCGCGAATGACCGAATGCGCGAAAATACAAATCAGCCAATCAGATTTCAGTAATCTAAAATTTGGAAAGAAAGTAAACATTTCCAGGGACTGGAGTATTGATATTGGCCAAATATAAAAACGACAAAAATATGAAAAAATTTTCAAAATGTCATTGACCGCCGGCGAATGAGAACAAATTTTATATTTCAAGGGTTTTGTTATGAAAGAAGCAAAATACTGCTTTATTTAATTCATTTTAATTGAATGACATTTGCTTTCTTTTTCAAAAATGCCTTTTGGCTAATTTTGTGTTCGGTCCTTCGTTCACAAGTTTTTTCGCGCTTTCGGTACTTTGCGCATGAGAATAGCCAGCATCACCGACTACCAAAACGTAAAATAATGGGAAAAATTGAAAAAAAAATAAATGATTCAGTTATTGTATTACGGTTGAAGCGCTTATGAAAGGTTATGCAACTAGATTTTAAAAAATTTTTAGGACCGAAAAGGGACCAAAAATTGGTTTGAGCTGAACAATGGAAATGCAAAAAAAAATCAACGCACTCAATAAAAATTTGAACATATTCTAAGGAATGACTGTCATTGAAAAACTTGAGACGGATCAAAAGATCTGTACAAAATGAGGAGACCAATAGAGGCGGCTAAAATCACCTGAGGTTAAGAGTAGACTCAACTGATTAAAAACTGATTCAAAACAGTTTACGTGTTTTTGTTCCAACGCTGGCCAAAAAATGGCACCATCACCTATTGATCAGTCAGAATCAAACTGAGCTGATCAAAAACAAACTCAATACAGTTTACTTTTTTTGTTCTTTAACTGCTCTTCTTTGAACATTGGATTTGTCTATTTGAAACAATCGCTATTGTTTCAAATAGACAAATAAAATAAATGAACATTGGGTTTGTCTATTTGAAACAATCACCATTGTTTCAAATAGACAAAAAATGAAACAATCGCCATATAGACAAAAGATAAATAAGCAAAAAAAACTATCGAAAAAAACAAACGTTTTTTGCAAAAAAAAAGAAAACAAAATTTTATTTTGGCTGATAACATAAGCAGCATTCGAAACATGTATTGCAACTTTGCAAGATAGACCTTTTGTTATAGAAATTGCCTGCCCTGGTTGCTCAGTAAAATTGGCTCAATTGTTTGAGATGGTAGAGCTACTAAATCCAGGAAGAATGCCCAGCGTAATAATTTCAATAGGCACTAACAACGTGTCCAGAAGCCCCTAGTCGGAAGAAGCGAGATGGGAGAACATGATGGTCTGCCTTTTGACTGCAATATGGTAGAAGTTCCACTGTACGGTGTTGATCATCTGCACCATCCTGATGGGCACGAGGTTACACCTAGCGGCCACGCGCAGACAGAATGAGAGGACTGTGAGATGGAACAACACAGTCCGTAACCTGCCAAGCCGTAATCCGGGAAGACTAGTCTTGATGGATCTGGAGTACGAGTTGAGAGCGCAGGACCAACCGAGATTCACTGTCGATGGCATTCACATCGACACAATTGAAGGACAGGCCTACATGAACAGCGTATTACAGGAGCGATTGAATGAACTAGAAATTGATTGGTCCGATAGAGGAGAAACTGGAAATGAAGCCTGAAAGACACAATGACCATAGGATAATTGTTGACATGTCGAACAATCTTTGGTTCCGAAATGACGAGATCAATAAATAAACATCCACGAGAATGAACGCCGAACAGACGGAAGCTCAACTGGAAGCGTTGACTCTGCGGACGAAACCGGAAGCTAACAAGTGGCTGCACTTGACTCCCTGGGCTGCAGCGCTGGTGGCGGATGCGTTCCAGCGAGGACCACCAATGATTGCAAAGATTCATCAATACTTGCCAGAGTCACTTGACCAGGCAGAACGGAGAGGGGACAAAAGCCACATTTCATGAACAGGATGATAAGAAAAACTTTGGAGGAGTACTGGACGGAAAATGTACGAGGAAGGGATGGTCAAGTCAGGACTAATAGTATGTAAGAAGGGTTGGGAGCAAGTTGGAATGCGTCCTTACTGGCTAAGCTATATCCCGAGTTGTCAAGGATAAATGATCAAGGAATTTGTTCGAGCAACCACCAAATTGGCCATAGTAGTGATTTTAGCGTTTTTGTGATCTTTGGAGAAAAAAATTTCCAGAAGGGACCTGCGGTTTTGCTCACGGAAAGCATACAAAATCTCCGCTTGGGTGTTCTTTTGACTATGATCGCGATGAGCTACGACAAGTTGGTAGAGTTCATTACCGTAACGAGATACGCTGAGCAAATGAGGGAGAACGTCATGAAATTTGATCTCCAGAGGGGGAAGCCCTCTTGGACAAAGATGAAGGGCTTGAGACTCACCTTTATACCGTTTCTCCTGCAGCAGAATCGCTTTGGGACCGGAGGAGATGAGACAATTCAGAGAGAAGAGGTTGTGCGACGTCATGCAGGTGGCATGCCACTGCTAACTTATTTGTACCTGGCCATGAGGATCGATCCTCTGGAACTGATGAGGGGTCTGTGAATTCTTGAGTGTCGTATATGGACAAGCAGTGACGCTTGGGTTTCCTGACTCTAGAGTAGGAACGTACAGAAGGTCGGTGCTGCACCTGAACCTGGTCTCTGTAATTGATGGAAGCACTCTTAACTGGTGCGCTCAGAAGGTCTTGGGGGATGCGATGAGTAAAGATTTGCTATTCTACAAAATTGCTGAACCCGAATTGATTGCCGTAAATTTCAACAATCAATTCCGTGACCGAATAGGCGAAGTAGAAAGAGGACACTTTGAGGTCTACCCTAAGATGTGGAAGCTGAGATCTCATGACAAGACCAATGGGGAAGTGTCCAGGATACCAAAATTGTTGACAGCATATCAGAAGCTGAGAAAAGAGACGGAAGATTGGAATTACTTCAGGAGACTGCCGGAGGAAACACCGGAATACCCTCTGATTAGAAGAATGTTAGTCGGAGCAGAGTCCGTAGTTCAACCCCCAATAATGAGGGTTTTTTAGATAAAAAATAGGAGAATGGCCGCATTCTCAACGTCGATGGATCCATGTTTTATAGGCAGAAACGTTGCCGTGCTGCAACATACATAGTTTGCGTATGTTGAAGAATCGACCAAAAGGAGGATGTGCAACACTGCCACAGACGGTTCGAAGAAGAAGAGGCAGTATTGAATGTCGCACCGTTGGGTAAAAGAGGAAAGTGAGTATGGAAGAGGCAGCAGTGATAGTCATGTATTTATTTCAGGCCGGAAATGGTGGTTATTGGAGGTTTGTTGACTAGAGACGCTCTAACACCCTTGTGTTGTGAAGAAGTGGTGATTACCCATCAGGAGATGCAAGATGTGTCAGTCGGGGAATTGTTAATACCGAAATTCCCTGAAGAATAAACGGAAGAGAGCCAGCAAGGAATTTCAATATCTCAACCGAACAATGTCAAAGAGCCTGAGGGGGATGATGAAGAGGAAGAACCGATGAATCAGGATCTTTTGGCGAAAGAAGACGAGGATAAAGAATCAGTGCGAAAGGCCTCAAGTCTGCACTTTGCTTTCTTGGATGAGCTTGAGCAGACAGACACAATTGTTGACACAACAGAGCCAGCCGAAGAAGGGCTTCTACACTGGAAATTCCCTCAGCTTTCATGTGTGCGAGATTGTTAATGGACTCGCCGCGCAGACAAAAGATTGAGAGCGCAGCGAGAGTGCCGTCCTTAGAAACACTTCCTGAGGACGAGTGGGAAGTGCATCACCGTGGTCATGAAAATCGAACCGGATGTAGAATGTATCGAGTCGCGTTCATGGAAGAGGTCTGGTCGGTAGTACAGTGCTACGGGATCTAATCGATAATGAAAACGGGACTAAATAGGACTTTGATCCCCGAGATTTTGGAAAAGGCGGACGATTGTGAGGGGAGATTGAGTGAGTTGTTAATTGACTCAGCAACTGATGAAAGCAAAACCAATTATCTCATCAAGCCTACTTATCAGCAAAATAGTTACGAGATTGTGTATCTGTCCAGAACGAGAAAAGGAACAATGCGCTCTAAGATGTTGACAAAAAGGACTAAATACAAGAAGATCAAAATGGGCAGCAAAGTTATGGGAAGGAACGCAGGAAAAGTGGAGGCGAATCCCGAGTTTCCTGGCAAAACTGCCAGTTTAGCGGAATGGAAAAGAGTGGAGGATGTTGATGACCTGGGACAAGGCGATAATAGATTGCAGGGCAACTCCAAAGGCACAGACTTGTCAGCTGTACCGCCCATAGTATTGGCAGGACTGAATTCAGCCAGTTATAAAGCGGAAAAGAGTGACCGCACTCTTACAGGACCAAAACTAGAAATGGAGATCCTGAGCCAGTATGGTGATAGTACCTTGAAGGACTTGAAATCATCGAGGATGAATCACGGAAAGGGAAGCGTCGTAGGACAGCTGATTCCGGTCGAATACAGTCGATTGACGGTGTCAGATACAGTCATGATGGGCAAGCCCGCTGGGGAATATTTCGAAATGATGGAGTTCAGGAACTCAGTCATAGGACGCCCGATCGCATTAGAAAATAAAGATACGATAGGATGCTATCTGGAGGAGATCATGAAAGATACGATTATGAAGCAGAAGGCCTACGGAACGTTGGCTTCCTCGGAAATGCACACTGAAAGAGTGGATCAGCTTGTGAGTTTGCCGTGGAGGGCAGTTTTGCTACGTCAATTTCAAGAAAGAATGAGAATGGCGTCCGAAGTTCATGCTCTAATAGCAACACCATTTGTGAGGACGGAAGTAAAGCTTAGGCTTACCTGGTTCTTAGCAGGACTGACAGGGGAAGAGTATGACTCGGAGGAGTGAAAGAGGTTGAAAGATGAAAAAGTGCTCTTGATGATGGCCTTGAGAGATTGGATGATAAAGGAGGAGGCGGGGGCAATGGCGTGCGCTAAACGGAGGGACGCTCTCTGTTTTATCAGGTTCATGTTAAAGCAAATGCCGGCAACAGCGCTGAGCACCTGTGCAAAGGTAATACAGGAAGGCTGCGAGCCAAAATAAACGTTGATGTTGCAAGCACTTGTAGATGTACACCAGAGCAAGCCAATGCGAGTAAATATGAAGGAGCCAGAGGAGTTAGAATCTTTGAGAAAAATTTATGAAATCAGAATTTATGAAATTTCCAACAAAGAACTTAAGCTCTCCGAGGAAGCTATGTGAACGCTTGTTAGATCCAGTGAATACTGTCGATCTCTCAGAAAGAAGTCGTACCATTAGTATCACGAATAATTGGAGTGGCCTCAACCCTTTCATTAACGACGACATATTTGACTGCTACTTTGATTATGAGCAAGTGAAGTTACTTAGAAACTGGATGTCCAGAATATCGAAAACTAGGAAGAATACAAGTCAGCAGGTCAATTTGGGATTAGAGCTAGAAGAAAAGGTGACTGCACCTTCAGTACCAGAATCTGACAGCCGTGTAGAATTCGGATTGGGATTCTCTGACGAATTGTTAAGAATGAGCCTGCTGGCAGTTTGGGAAATAATGAAACTCTTCTTGTGCCCAAGTCCCAATGCAGATGTGATTTTACGAGTGACGCAAGATTTTGAGAGAGATTCAAATGCTGATTGCAACTTGCGTGACCTAAATACGATGCACAATTTGATGACCGAAGCCTTTAGAAGCAACCTTTGAAGGTTGTTGAGTTGCCTGTTTGGTTCCCTAGAGTCAATTTTGGGACTGGGGCAGAAGCATGAAATGGTCACCGCCATCAGTCTAGAAGAGTTTCCGGGTATGTTGCAAAACGAACAGGAACACATTGGAAGATGGAGGGAAGCAGTCCAGTCGAAGTGGAAATGAACTTGAAACAAAGTGAGGCGTATCAGAGACCGTCAGGTGTCCGATACGTTGTAGGTTCTAACGTGACTCCACTGTGCAAGAGCCGTTACACGGTACACTTTGTGGCAGTGGACGTGAAGAACACGAGGACTGTAGTCGATCAACCCTTCTCCGTGCCGACATATGTGAGACTTGCATGAATGTCAGAAAAGCCTGATGAGCTGCTCTGTAAGTTATTTGCTGCAGTTCCTGAGAGAACTAAAAACGAGTTGGAAGCGATACTTGGAAGAAAGTTCATGAAATACGCTGGTAGGAACTTCAGTGATTTTGAAAGGCAGAAGCTTAGAGGATCAGCAGCCACGGATAACAACGCAGTTGACAAGAGTGAAAAAATTCACCGTGTAATGATGGGAATGAAACAGCTGCTAGAAGCGTTGGGACGTCGGAATTGGAGGAGCATCATGCTGATGCATGATGAATTTCCGTGCCACTGTTTGTTGCAAATACATGGTGGTAACCCGCGCGAAGTAATCTGGTGCTGATCCGGAACGCTGGAGAGCTGCTCACCATGGGTTTACCAGACTCATCACAGAAAGTAAGGACAATCGTAATCTGAGTGATGATAACAATTAGGTGGCTGGAGGTTCATGTACGAGAGAACAATAGACATGAAGTGCCGACCAAGGAACAATTGGAAGAACTCAACTGTCTGAAAGACTTAGATCTTTTCGATACAATGTGTTAAGTCTTAAATTCTCCGATGGATTGAAAAAAATATGGGCCAGGAGACGAATGATGCCATGGTTTAGAGCTAACATGACTGCATGGTTGTATGAATATGCCAAAAAGCACATGTCAAAGTACAGCAGAGTGTGTACTTCGTTCCAACTGGACATAGGACCAGAAGCTTTCAAGCGAGTTTTTGTGACTCATCGAAAAGCCGAGACCACTGCTGTGAAAAAAACAGTAGGTATTATTGATTGTGAGGGAAAAGGACGAGAAGACTTGTTGAGAGAAGACCTTGAAATGAATGTGACTTTGTGTCTCCACAAAAGCTTCTGTAGGAGCAAAGAGACAGCTGTGGATCCCCTAACCTGTTGCAAGCAAAGGGTGGAGGAGCAAAACTCTTGGAGAACTGCCTACAACAGCATAAGAATGGCAACTGATGTGCTGGTGGATACAGAAACCGAGAGTGCGGAGTCAATGTCGCAAGGAGAGGAGATGAATAGTTGAAAGAGAGAATCGAGCACAAGCAAGCAAACAAAAAAGTTTTTAGACGTTTTAGAACCTCTAAAGGATGAGGAAGCGAAATGAAGTAAAAGAAGAGAACATTGTCCTGTGTGGAAAAAGCGAATAGAGTAACCAAGCTGAATAAGATGAATTGAAAACTTGAAAACTTAAGTTCAAACTTTGAAATTTAATTTTATTACAGTTGTGGGTTGGTTATATGATTCGTTGAGTGTTTTTGAAAACACTTAATATTCATTTATGAGAGGCTTGAGTCAGAAGTATATTTGAAATATTCCAGCCTGCAAGATTATTTTTATCAACTAAGATGAGTGTTCTTTTTGTGGTGACATGAAGAACTTGGGTAATCTCCTGAAGAGGGAGATTATTTCATTGTTCTTTCTAATCACAAATTTTTTAAATTTTTATTCAGGACCGATAACAAGTAAAACGATTCCTCAAGTGACTGGACTTGGTTGGATAATTTTAGCGTGTTAGTTGGTAGGAGCATCCTGCGTCCCAACACTTTTTAAATAGGAGAAAAAAATTCAATTAGGAACTGGCAATGGAAGTCAGAAAGGAAATTTTATCTCCTGGCATATTCTTATGTGCAGATTAGTGGAAAATGTTAGAGGGCTATGGTGTGGTGGTATGATGTCTTTCAAGAACGTAGTGAATCGGTATAACGTGGATAAAAATTCTTTTGATGCATTTTGTAAATTCTGTTCGATGGCACTGTACCATTTTGGTGAGTTTCTCACAGTTTAATGAGGACATTGACCGGGGCTGTCCGGTGAGTGTGTGCCATTCGACCAGAATGCTGCCAAAAAATGGTTCATCAAAACGAATTTCATTTGAAGTGGTTCGACTGTACCAAAGAGCAGTTTCGAAGATGAATGAACTTATTTGACGAAAACAACGGATTGGGAAGGGTCACTTTGAGCTGACATGCTTATTTATAAAAATTCGTTTGCAAAGAAAAACACGTGAGCTTTTTTATTTTCGCGAGAACTGAAAAACAGCGAAAATTAAACCCGTGATTTTGGCTCGCATAAACAAGAACAACAATGAGCGAGACAGAAATAACGTGAGCAGAGACAATTATAGAAATAACGAGAAGAAGCCTTCAGAGTTGTAACGATTGTGCTGTTACAATCGTTACCGGATCAATTGAGCAAATCGAGAAGAATCAAGGTGGAGGCAGCAACCCTTCCTCATAGTGAAGAAGGCATCTCTTAAGGAATATTGAAGAAATGGGCAGGGCCTGGAGATACAATCCTGAACTGTAGTTTTAATTACTTTTAGCTTCCGGAGATGTCCTGAATTTGAATTATCACATCTATTTTCAGTTTAAGGCTATGAGAAGCTAAGGGTTAAGGAAAGGGTTGATCAATCTCCGATGCAATGAAGTTATCCGTGACGCCTTTAAAACCGCTCAAAATCCCGTCACAGTTGAACCTACTGGCCTTCTCCGTGATGCCTGGGATTTTATATGCGTCAATAGACTCGCGACATCCAATATCTCCTCAGGAAAACAAGAAGGCCCAGTCATCACCAACATAGCAGAGGATAGAAAATGCAACAATTATCGCAAGCTGGAAAACTCTCACAATTTTGAACCTGTTGCAATCGAGACCCTTGGAGTTATAGGTGAAACCAGCTATAATTTTTTGAAAGAACTCTCCCGCCTTATGGATGCAAAAACTCAAAAAAAACGCAGTTTTCTTTTTTTTAAGACAACGGCTGAGTATCGCTGTGCAACGCGGCAACGCCATCTGTATGCTTGAGCCGGCACTCAGACACGGCTAACTTTTCTTCATATGTCCTGACCGCATTGTTTATTTTCATCTCCGATGGATAGGGTGATTTTCTCTACTGCGCAAAAACAATAGTAATTAGGTAACTTAATAATTATTATGTACCTACCCCGTTTTTAGGAGTGATCTCGTGGTCTGGGGATGCTGAGACCCAGCCATGAGTTCACTATTTTGCATGCAACTAAGTTAATTTGCGCGACTCGGCTGATAGCCTTTAAGCAGTAGCAACTCATTGACCCGATGTTATAAGGACCGTTCTGAACTGGTTTTGGTAGAGACGGTTAAAAGCACTTGAAACTCTATCTTCACAGATTCACAGGTTAACTTCTGATCTCCAGGCCTCCCGGGCATCCGTCGAACAGCTCTTTCTTGGACGTCCATTTCGTCATTCCATAAACGATGCGTCATATATTTCAGACGCCCATAGTTTGTCTAGTCTTGATTTGAAAACGTTCACACTCTCGCTTAATTCTACTGTTTCGGGTAACGAGTTCCAGTCGTTGATAGCTGCAACTGTAAAGAAACTTTGTCTAGCAGTAGTTCTGGTCTTTTTGGTCACAATCTTGAAAGGGTTTCTTCTTGTGTCTCTTTCGTTGATTGTAAAAAATCCTTCAGTCGCTGCGGTATCGTACACGCCGTTCAGAATTTTGAAGACTTCAATCATTCTACCTCGTTTGCGTCTGTACTCGAGTATTGGTAGCATAAAAATCTGAAGTCGTTTCGAATAGCTGTATTTCCGTATACCTGGAATAGGTTTCGTTGCTCGTCGCTGAACATTTTCAATCGTAATTTTGTCTTTTTTAAGGTTTGGATTCCATGCCTGATTTGCATACTCCAGATGTGTTCTTACTAAGGCTTTGTACAGGGTCGTTAGAATTTCAGAGGTCAGGTTCACGAAGCTTTTCCTGATTATCGCGACTATGTTGTTTTGCCACTTTCGTTTTTTTGGCGTTGTGCACACGTTACTGTAACCTTGAGTCAACGATAACTCGCATATTTTTCTCTGATTCATCTTTGCTTAGTTGTTTTCCGCCATTTAAGGTATTGTTCCGTTCAGATTGTTTCGTTCTTCCCTGTAGGGTGAAATTATGACATTTTGTTAGATTGAACTTCATTAAACTGCTTTCAGCCCATTTGGAAATTTCATTCAGATCAAATTGGAGTTTTTGCTGTTAAGTCTCATCAGTAATTGATCTGAATATTTTGGCGTCATCTACGTATAGAAAAAAAGGGGGAAGTAATGCCATCCGTCATTGAGTTCATGTTCAGCAAAAATAAGTATTGGTCCCAGTACAGATCCCTGTGGGACTACGCTGACAACTGGTGCCCACTCCGGAAAACTTTCGTTTACCACTACCCGTTGCCTCCTATCTGTTAAGAATGCTGTGATTCAGTTTAAAATTTTCCATTTAATAACTGGAGAGTCGTTGATCGACCTGGTAATAAACCATACTGTTTGTCTGGTTAGATGATGTTTTGTCTCTAGAAGTCAAACAGGTGTCTTCTTATCACTTTTTTCAGTATTTTGCGACAGATTGATGTGAAGCTAACAGGTTTGTAATTCTTTGGGCCACTTTTTGCATCTTTTTGTGAATCGCTGTTATGTTTGCGCAATTCCAATCTTCGGATATTTCTCCCTTTTCCCAGGAGTTTTGCATTAAAGAACACAGTATTTCAGCTATTTCATATCGGCATTCGCTCAAAATCTTTGGGTGAACATTGTCAGCTCCCATCGATTTCGTGGTGTCTAACACGGCAAGTTAAAATAGAGATATAGATAATCTGATATTTGCTGCTCTTGGAGATCCATAAATTGTGCCAGTCGGTCATGTCTGGAAGTTTGACCTTGAGAGACACGAAAATACGTAATTCTGGAGTGAAGTTTTAATTTTCAAATTTTCGAATGGAGCCTGTCATGCTCAATTTTCTCGTACCAACTGAAAACAAAAAGAGAAAAATCAGAACATCCGAATATACAATTGCGGGAAAATACTGAAGAAAAACAGCAGGAAATTGCTATTCGCAATTTCCAGATATAAAATAGGACACGAGTAGAGCTGTCTTATCCCGAAATAGGAAGAGAGATAATAAAAAGAAGAGAGAACAACTATTCGATAACAAACTAGAGTGAACCTTCAATCGAAAGGTGGACAGCTTGAGTGTCCCAATGGTTCACACAAAAACTCCAATTCTAGAGCCAGAACTTACTTCTGTTACCAAAACTGACCAGTATTGAACTTATCTAGTTATATTATCTAATTCTTGAGTTGCTTACCAATTTAATTACTCCTTGTACTCGAGTGCATCAACATGTGAGTCCCTAATTTAAATTTTTCGAGTGTGTTTTATGATTGTTATGTTGAGATAAGGCGATTTTTAGGTTGATCCATCTGAAATGGATCAAAGTTCCACTGTCCAATAAAAAGTAACTTAACGGATTGTTCCGACCCTGTTTTTAACGGCGTTCGTGTATTTTGGGTATCTCGAGACCTAAGTATGGGCACGCTCTTATTTTCTAGAGTGGGGGGATATTTTGGTAGTAGCCTTTAAGCTGTAACGGGTCGTAGTCTCATGTCACAAGCGAACCGAATTGGCTCCGACTGATTTGAGGTAGAAAAACACAAGAGATAGTGTCCCTGACTTTTGAGCCAATGGTTATAGGGCCTATTTTTCTTAAGCCTCATATGTGACTGAAGTAGGCGACTGTTACAAATTCCGAGCTGCCAGGTGTTTCTATGGTGAAAACCGAATTGAAGAAATCAGACAGGGCAGTCGCTTTCTCCTTGTCGGTCTTGGCCCAATTGTTATCGCTAATTTTGAGTGCAGGTATCGTCTCAGTGGATTTTGTTTTTTTGTTTACGTAGTTCCAAAACTTTTTAGGTTGCTGTTTTATGCTCTTTGATATATCTTCTTCATGTATTCGAACACAGTTCCATGTCAGTTTCCTGACTTTGTTTCGAACCTTCGAGTATTTTGCATTTTTTGTTCTTGTGTCGTTATAGGATATAGTTTTACTTTCCGTCGTTAAGTACTCTCCGGGCGAATGTTACAATTTTTTAATAGGCGAATTGCGAATAGCAATTGTCTGTAGGTTACATCTTTTCCGAATTTTTTTCTGTTTTAATGATCTGCTGTCGAGTTTCAGTAAATTCTAAATTCAGTAGAAACTTCTGTTATCATAGTTGCATGGCACAGTAACCCATGGTAGAAAGTAATGTGCCAGTCGGTCATATTTGGAAGTTTGACCTTGAGAAAAACAAGTACGCTTAATTTTGGAGTAAAATTTGATTTTTCAAAAATTCGAATGGAGCCTGTCATGCACGATTTTCTCGCGACAACTGAAAACCGAAAAAGAGAAATCAGAACAATCGAGTAACAAACGCGGGAAAGTTGCCAGATAAAACAGTGGGAAATTGCTATTCGCAATTTCCGTCACAATAAAACTAGAGTAGAGCTGTCGCCTCTGAAACAGAGACAAGCGTATTCCCGAGAACTGGACTATCATTACTCGATTGGATTGTTATTCGAACTGGACTAGAGTGAACCTTCGGTGGAAAAGTGGACAGCTTGAGTGTCCCAATGGTTCACGAGAAACTATATTCTAGAGTTAAAACTTGTCCTTGGTATTGAAACTGACAAACATGAAACTCATTTAGTTACATTATTTAATTCTCGAGTTGCTGACCGACTTAATTACTCCCAGTTCTTGAGCGTGCTACGATGTGAGTACTTAATTTAAGTTTCTAGAGTGTGTTTTATGATTGTTATGTTGAGGTAAGGCGAGTTTTAGGTTGATCCATCTGAAAAGTTCCACTGTCTAATAAAAAATAACTTAACGGATTGTTCCGACCCGGTTTTTAACGGCGTTCATGTATTTTGGGTATCTAGAGACCTAAGTATGGGGACGTTCTTATTTCTAGAGTGGGGGGGATATTTTGGTAGTAGCCTTTAAGCTGTAACGGGTCGTAGTCTCATGTCACAAGCGAACCGAATTGGCTCCGACTGATTTGAGGTAGAAAAACACAAGAGATAGTGTCCCTGACTCTTGAGCCAATGGTTATAGGGCCTATTTTTCTTAAGCCTCATGTGTGACTACAGTAGACGAATGTTACATAGTGTTTTTATGGCGCTCCTGGGTGTTTACGACATCAAGACTACGGAGTCGAACCCACTTGAGACAGCTTCGGGCTGCATGCCCATTCTAGAGTACCGGTGGTACGGTTCGGCAGGAACGTGCAAACCTTCCGGTTGTACCGTGATAGCTTTTTAAGAAAACTCGAGAAAACTTCCTGGTACGCTCTCCGAACGAGGCTTAGCTAACCGAGTAAAAGGGGGCAACTAGGGGGACAAAAACACGAGCAAAAAGACAAAAAGCAAAACAAAAACCAGAAAAGAATAGAAAGAGGAACAAAAAACCATAAAACGAAAAAAAAAAGACAGTGACTTTGACACCAGATTAGTTGGATCAAACCTTTATATTAATTAAATAGTATACCCATACTGTTTTACAAGTTCGATCGTTTCGATCAACCTAGCAGTTTAACCCAGTAACCTCAATAAAGTGCCCGAGTGTGGGCGTTGTCAAGGGTTTTTAGATAGCTTGGAACTTAGCTGGACAACAAGGAGACTTGACTGGAAGAGGTGACCAGCCGAGTGGGAAAGTGGTTCAGGAGCACTTGAGCTGAACCAATAGGAGACTTGACTGGAAGAGGTGACCAGCCTAGTGGGAAAGTGGTTCAGGAGCACTTGAGCTGAACCAATAGGAGACTGGACTGGAAGAGGTGACCAGTCGAGTGGGAAAGTAGCCAAGAAGGATTTGGCAGTTCTCGAGTTCTCAAGTTGGGCAGAACGGGTATCGTTAAAATCCACATTATATTATAGGAGATAAGTGTAAAATTGGATAAGCGAAATCCCCCGGTTTTGAGGAACGTTTTTACTTGAGCAGGCCTGGAGACAGGTCTACGGTTTTCTCTTGAGAGGTTTAGCACCCGGCGCTTAAGGTAATTTTAGGCTTAAGAAGGGGGGCTAAAAAGTGGGAGGTTAGAAGGGGGGCTGGTTAAGTTAGAGGTTGGCGGTTATAATTTGTAAAAAGGGTGGACACATTAGAGTAACTAATTGCTCGGCATCGTCGACTTAGTTACATTAGATATTCACACGCGTTGGTCATAGGAAGCGGATATCCAAAATTAGAATCAGGTTAAGGTAGGTACCCTGGTCGGATCGGTAGGGGGGAACGGACATAGACAGTTTTTGTGATACCCCATAAGATCGCTAGCAGGGGGAAGGAGAACGCGTGGCAATTAGGTACCAGACATTTTTTCGATCGAAGGTAGACATTTGTCACCTTTGAATTTTAGGTGGGTTTATCTCTCTGTTTTTATTACTTTTTCTTGCTTAGATTTTTGTTGCATTTTGGTAAGGATTTGTGTTTGGTTTTTATACAAACAGGTGATCACAAGATACCTGCGCACAGGTTTTGGTTTCAAGTTGCTTGGAACATTGAAAAAGAGGTAACTAAAAAATGGGGGTCAGCATTTGGCCACTAAGAGAGGGTTTTTGGGAAAATTTTTACTAGAGCTTGAGTGGTGGTACAAGGTACAGTGAATCAAGAAGTCCCCATAACGAAGAAGAAAGAGGTCTCACCGCTCAGACACTTGTCAACAGTCTTGGGACAGTGCAGTCCTGGGACAGTCTTGGACCAGAGTGGTCTTGGGACAGTGGTCTTGGGACAGTGGTCTTGGGACAGTGGTCTTGGGACAGGGGTCTTGGGACAGTGGTCTTGGGATAGTGGTCTTGGGACAGTGGTCTTGGGACACTAGCCTTGGGACAGTGGTCTTGGGACAGTGGTCTTGGGACACTGGTCTTGGGACAGTGGTCTTGGGACAGTGGTCTTGGGACAGGGGTCTTGGGACAGTGGTCTTGGGACAGTGGTCTTGGGACAGTGGTCTTGGGACAGAGGTCTTGGGACAGTGGTCTTGGGACAGTGGTCTTGGGACACTAGCCTGGGGACACTAGTCTTGGGACAGTAGTCTTGGGACACTAGCCTTGGGACAGTAGTCTTGGGACAGTAGTCTTGGGACACTAGCCTTGGGACAGTAGTCTTGGGACAGTAGTCTTGGGACAGTGGTCTTAGGACACTAGCCTTGGGACAGTAGTCTTGGGACAGTAGTCTTGGGACAGTAGTCTTGGGACAGTAGTCTTGGGACACTAGCCTTGGGACAGTAGTCTTGGGACAGTGACGGAGAGTACTGGGACAGTACCGAACAGTCCTGGGACAGTAGAAAGAAGCCTGGGACGGTGCAAAGAAGAGTAGGGACGGTAACTGGAAGTCTTGGGACGGTATAAAAATTGAAGTAAAATTGGTACAAGGTACAAGGTACAGTGAATCAAGAAGTCCCCATAACGAAGAAGAAAGAGGTCTCACCGCTCAGACACTTGTCAACAGTCTTGGGACAGTGCAGTCCTGGGACAGTCTTGGACCAGAGTGGTCTTGGGACAGTGGTCTTGGGACAGTGGTCTTGGGACAGTAGTCTTGGGACAGTGACGGAGAGTACTGGGACAGTACCGAACAGTCCTGGGACAGTAGAAAGAAGCCTGGGACGGTGCAAAGAAGAGTAGGGACGGTAACTGGAAGTCTTGGGACGGTATAAAAATTGAAGTAAAATTGGTACAAGGTACAAGGTACAGTGAATCAAGAAGTCCCCATAACGAAGAAGAAAGAGGTCTCACCGCTCAGACACTTGTCAACAGTCTTGGGACAGTGCAGTCCTGGGACAGTCTTGGACCAGAGTGGTCTTGGGACAGTGGTCTTGGGACAGTGGTCTTGGGACAGTGGTCTTGGGACAGGTGTCTTGGGACAGTGGTCTTGGGATAGTGGTCTTGGGACAGTGGTCTTGGAACACTAGCCTTGGGACAGTGGTCTTGGGACAGTGGTCTTGGGACACTGGTCTTGGGACAGTGGTCTTGGGACAGTGGTCTTGGGACAGGGGTGTTGGGACAGTGGTCTTGGGACAGTGGTCTTGGGACAGTGGTCTTGGGACAGAGGTCTTGGGACAGTGGTCTTGGGACAGTGGTCTTGGGACACTAGTCTTGGGACAGTAGTCTTGGGACACTAGCCTTGGGACAGTAGTCTTGGGACAGTAGTCTTGGGACACTAGCCTTGGGACAGTAGTCTTGGGACAGTAGTCTTGGGACAGTGGTCTTAGGACACTAGCCTTGGGACAGTAGTCTTGGGACAGTAGTCTTGGGACAGTAGTCTTGGGACAGTAGTCTTGGGACAGTAGTCTTGGGACACTAGCCTTGGGACAGTAGTCTTGGGACAGTGACGGAGAGTACTGGGACAGTACCGAACAGTCCTGGGACAGTAGAAAGAAGCCTGGGACGGTGCAAAGAAGAGTAGGGACGGTAACTGGAAGTCTTGGGACGGTATAAAAATTGAAGTAAAATTGGTACAAGGTACAAGGTACAGTGAATCAAGAAGTCCCCATAACGAAGAAGAAAGAGGTCTCACCGCTCAGACACTTGTCAACAGTCTTGGGACAGTGCAGTCCTGGGACAGTCTTGGACCAGAGTGGTCTTGGGACAGTGGTCTTGGGACAGTGGTCTTGGGACAGTAGTCTTGGGACAGTGACGGAGAGTACTGGGACAGTACCGAACAGTCCTGGGACAGTAGAAAGAAGCCTGGGACGGTGCAAAGAAGAGTAGGGACGGTAACTGGAAGTCTTGGGACGGTATAAAAATTGAACTAAAATTGGTACAAGGTACAAGGTACAGTGAATCAAGAAGTCCCCATAACGAAGAAGAAAGAGGTCTCACCGCTCAGACACTTGTCAACAGTCTTGGGACAGTGCAGTCCTGGGACAGTCTTGGACCAGAGTGGTCTTGGGACAGTGGTCTTGGGACAGTGGTCTTGGGACAGTGGTCTTGGGACAGGGGTCTTGGGACAGTGGTCTTGGGATAGTGTCCTTGGGACAGTGGTCTTGGGACACCAGCCTTGGGACAGTGGTCTTGGGACAGTGGTCTTGGGACACTGGTCTTGGGACAGTGGTCTTGGGACAGTGGTCTTGGGACAGGGGTCTTGGGACAGTGGTCTTGGGACAGTGGTCTTGGGACAGTGGTCTTGGGACAGAGGTATTGGGACAGTGGTCTTGGGACAGTGGTCTTGGGACACTAGCCTGGGGACACTAGTCTTGGGACAGTAGTCTTGGGACACTAGCCTTGGGACAGTAGTCTTGGGACAGTAGTCTTGGGACACTAGCCTTGGGACAGTAGTCTTGGGACAGTAGTCTTGGGACAGTAGTCTTGGGACACTAGCCTTGGGACAGTAGTCTTGGGACAGTGACGGAGAGTACTGGGACAGTAGAAAGAAGCCTGGGACGTTGCAAAGAAGAGTAGGGACGGTAACTGGAAGTCTTGGGACGGTATAAAAATTGAAGTAAAATTACGATAAGTGTTTGAGACAGAACAATACTAGTCGGAACCCGGTACGGTTGAAACCACAAATAAAGAAAGTTTCTCGAAAGGTTTTGAAAAGAGAACTGGGAACATCGTTTTTATCACGTTGTATATTTCTTTAAAAAAAATTTTTTTCATAATAGATTTTATTCTTAGAATAGAATTGTGTATATAATAATATTGTAAATAAGAAAGTGGTTCAGGAGCACTTGAGCTGAGCCAATAGGAGACTGGACTGGAAGAGGTGACCAGTCGAGTGGGAAAGTAGCCAAGAAGGATTTGGCAGTTCTCGAGTTCTCAAGTTGGGCAGAACGGGTATCGTTAAAATCCACATTATATTATAGGAGATAAGTGTAAAATTGGATAAGCGAAATCCCCCGGTTTTGAGGAACGTTTTTACTTGAGCAGGCCTGGAGACAGGTCTACGGTTTTCTCTTGAGAGGTTTAGCACCCGGCGCTTAAGGTAATTTTAGGCTTAAGAAGGGGGGCTAAAAAGTGGGAGGTTAGAAGGGGGGCTGGTTAAGTTAGAGGTTGGCGGTTATAATTTGTAAAAAGGGTGGACACATTAGAGTAACTAATTGCTCGGCATCGTCGACTTAGTTACATTAGATATTCACACGCGTTGGTCATAGGAAGCGGATATCCAAAATTAGAATCAGGTTAAGGTAGGTACCCTGGTCGGATCGGTAGGGGGGAACGGACATAGACAGTTTTTGTGATACCCCATAAGATCGCTAGCAGGGGGAAGGAGAACGCGTGGCAATTAGGTACCAGACATTTTTTCGATCGAAGGTAGACATTTGTCACCTTTGAATTTTAGGTGGGTTTATCTCTCTGTTTTTATTACTTTTTCTTGCTTAGATTTTTGTTGCATTTTGGTAAGGATTTGTGTTTGGTTTTTATACAAACAGGTGATCACAAGATACCTGCGCACAGGTTTTGGTTTCAAGTTGCTTGGAACATTGAAAAAGAGGTAACTAAAAAATGGGGGTCAGCATTTGGCCACTAAGAGAGGGTTTTTGGGAAAATTTTTACTAGAGCTTGAGTGGTGGTACAAGGTACAGTGAATCAAGAAGTCCCCATAACGAAGAAGAAAGAGGTCTCACCGCTCAGACACTTGTCAACAGTCTTGGGACAGTGCAGTCCTGGGACAGTCTTGGACCAGAGTGGTCTTGGGACAGTGGTCTTGGGACAGTGGTCTTGGGACAGTTGTCTTGGGACAGGGGTCTTGGGACAGTGGTCTTGGGATAGTGGTCTTGGGACAGTGGTCTTGGGACACTAGCCTTGGGACAGTGGTCTTGGGACAGTGGTCTTGGGACACTGGTCTTGGGACAGTGGTCTTGGGACAGTGGTCTTGGGACAGGGGTCTTGGGACAGTGGTCTTGGGACAGTGGTCTTGGGACAGTGGTCTTGGGACAGAGGTCTTGGGACAGTGGTCTTGGGACAGTGGTCTTGGGACACTAGCCTGGGGACACTAGTCTTGGGACAGTAGTCTTGGGACACTAGCCTTGGGACAGTAGTCTTGGGACAGTAGTCTTGGGACACTAGCCTTGGGACAGTAGTCTTGGGACAGTAGTCTTGGGACAGTAGTCTTGGGACACTAGCCTTGGGACAGTAGTCTTGGGACAGTGACGGAGAGTACTGGGACAGTACCGAACAGTCCTGGGACAGTAGAAAGAAGCCTGGGACGGTGCAAAGAAGAGTAGGGACGGTAACTGGAAGTCTTGGGACGGTATAAAAATTGAAGTAAAATTACGATAAGTGTTTGAGACAGAACAATACTAGTCGGAACCCGGTACGGTTGAAACCACAAATAAAGAAAGTTTCTCGAAAGGTTTTGAAAAGAGAACTGGGAACGTTTTTATCACGTTGTATATTTCTTTTAAAAATTTTTTTTTCATAATAGATTTTACTCTTAGAATAGAATTGTGTATATAATAATATTGTAAATAAGAGCAATTGTAAATAGAAACAATGAGACGGAGTAGGGTACCGGTGCTCGAAAAAAGGTCAAGTGGATCAAACACGAAATATAACTCGTCGCTGCGCGGAACGGCATCAATGGGCCCAAGGAAAATAAAAGATAACTTTTCAGTTAGCATGGTCAGCACGAGGAGTAGTACCGAGAACAAGGCGAGAGAAGTTGCTAAAGACAAACAGGTGGAGCCCACAATTGAAATCGATCTAGAGACACCAGACCAGAGCGTAGATGAAGTGGAGAAGAAGACAACGGAATCCACACCGATGCCCCATATGGAAGATCAAAATCCAAAAACCGTGGAGTTTTCGCCGATAGACGCGTTGGAAGACACAACAGGCAATACCCGAGAAACTGTGAAAGACGACTCTCAAGTAAAGAAGACATCTTTTACAGAAAAGTTGGCGATGATGGTCGGAATGAAATCGAGAGACAACACGCCGAAGAATCAAAAACTGAAAGAGCACGAACATTTGGGACAGTGAGCACGAAGGCGACTGAAGCCGACCTAAAGGAAGAACAAGCCAGAACTGGAGCGACAGCCGAAAACAAGACAACTGCTGATCATGAAACAGCTACTCTTGAGCTTGGCGACCTGATGACAAAACTAAATCAGATCGACAAAAAACTAAAGTACAGTGAGGAAGATAGAGACTTAATAAGGAAAGAGTTGAAATACAACAAACACGAGTATCTGGATAGTTATTTTAACCTGGCTAAAGCGACAGACGAGAGACTCCAGCAGATGTCGGACAAGTTAGATGCCACCAATGAAGAACGAGATAAGAACATCAAAAAAGATATGCAACAGTTGAAAAACCGATATGATGATGTCAACAGCCAATTAGGTAGCCTGGAAAAGAGAATGGACACAGTGAACAGGAATCAGGCCGAAAGTTCGTGTGCAATACAGGCGAAACTGGATGCAATCTTGAGAAATTCTACCTCACAAGAAAGACAGGCAGCGGATCGTACGCAAGGCACCAGAGTTGACTTTGTAGAACCACAAAGGAACAAACGGCAATCGACACCGTTGCCTTTAACCCGGGATGCGGTAAGCACAGCACCAACGGCTGCAAAAACAATCATGAAAAATGGAACATCAAACACAATGAGTGGTCCAGGGGACTCAACAGCTAACAGCAACGCAGGTCCGGATGCCATGACGTGGGCAAGCACTTGGGAGATGATGAACAGGACTCAAGAGGCCTTCGCCACGAGGAACACTGACTCGAGCGATAGGAGAGACGGAAAGTCAAGAAAAACTTTCAAGAAGCCAAAAGAATTCAAAGACGACTCCGATGGATGCATTGACACCTGGGTGGAAGTGATGAGATTACACCTAGAGCAAGATAACTTAAATGATGAAAGGCAAGCATGGACAGCCATACTCAGCAACCTGGAAGGTACGGCATTAAAATGCGTGGTTGCAAAGAAAGAAGAAGAACGCGATACCGCGGACAAAATCTTCGAAATATTGCTGAATCGATTCGGGTCAGGCATGAAGGGTCACCAAGCGATGATGCGATTTGAAAAGAGAAGGCAGAGGGACGATGAGTCAATTTATCGGTTCCTAGATGACCTTGAGAGCTTGAGAAGAAGGAGTGACCCAGAGGAGTCGACAAACAGACGAAAATTTAGCATTGCCTCGAAGTTCATTGATGGGGTAAAAAGTGATGACTTAAGAACAATGTTAGCAACATACTATACATTGTCGAAAGACAGCGCACCGACCCCAGAAGAAATGAGACAGAAATCAAGGGAATACATGCTGATGAAGCCCAAGAAATACTCATATTCAGAAAACAGAAACATGCAAGGGGGGAGCCAACCTCAGAGGTCGTCATGGTACAAGCCTAGAGATGACATGGACAAGCGCAGATCATGCGCGAACTGCGGGTCGGCGGATCACCACGTGGCTGACTGCACAACATACAAACAAGGCATGAAGAGTCTAGGATACGCACCGGATGAGGAGGACATGAGCCAGATGGAGGAACACGAGTACTATAATGGCTTAATCATCAAGATAGGAGCGAGATGCTTCTTCTGTAACCAAGAAGGGCATTTCAGAATGGAATGTCCCTTGTTCTGGGAAGCGGTCAAGGACCAGAGTCACCCCAAACATAAGTTAGCATTAGCGGCGGTGCAGAATCAGCGGAATAGACAAAACGAGTTTGAATCTAGGAACTTAGGAGCACCAAGCACGGAATTGCCGACGAAAACAGTGAAAGCTGTAACACATGTTAATGGTGCGATAGAATCCGCAGCAAGGAACTCTCTAGAGATAAACTATGAGAAAGCGGCGACGGAAGCAATTAACAAGGTGAAACAGGATCTGGCTGCGAAAGAAATAGAGCAACGACTAAAGCTGGAGATCGAAAGACAGAATTTCAACGAAGCATTAGCTGGATCAAAACCAGCACCAGAGGCAGTAACGGGCTCGACAAAGACCGGGAATTGTAACACTGTAAAAATGGTGACGGGAAAGCCATTCGGCATATCGAAAATCGGGGCAAGAATAATGTCGATAATCACAGTGGGCGGCCACGAGGTAACCAGAAACTTAAGCGAACCGAGCGACCAGACAATAATGCACATTGACGTGTACGCAGATTACTTGAGTTGTATAAGCCCACAAACGACTTCTAGAGCGTTGAGAGCTCTACTCACGAGAGGGGGTAGCAAGTCGGTGCGTGTTGATAACAGGTATACTGAAGCTTATGGTCCACACGAGGTGATGCTAAATATAGATGGAATCAACATCTATACCAAAACAATGATAACATGTGACGAAGACCTAATTGGGCAAATCTACGTAGGGAAAGAAGAGTTGAAAGTGAGATCGATTGGACACTGCGCCATGCTTGAAGAAGATGCGATGCACATCGGAACGGAGGCAGATGTGACAGGGCACGTGCTAGACATAAGTGGCAAAAAGACTCAGTTACGTGGGTTACTTGATACGGGAGCAGTCTTGAGCGTCATACCAATCGAAACTTGGGAACGAATGGGCTCTAACAAAGGTGATTTGATAGACTCGAGAATACGGCTATCAGCTGCAAACAAAGGGGCCCTTCGGGTGCTGGGCAGAACGCCGATAATAGCCCTCATTTTGGGGGAACGTAACCTGTGGATGAGCTTTCTCGTGGTAGAAAACCTAGATGAATCTGACCATTTCATTTTGGGCAGAGACTTCATCAGGAATTTCGATGTAGCGATTGATCTAAATAACGCAATGTTCAGGATACGGAACCCGGATAGGAGGTACGCAATCAAACCGGTAAATTTAATCATGGCAAATGAAACCAAAGCACCGGTATTCTTGAGTAGGAGGGTGAGGTTAAAGGCGAATGAAGCGGCAATCGTAGGCTTGAGGATGAAAAATTACAATGAACTAAGTGAAAACAAACAAGTTTGTATAGTTCCGAATCCTAATAGTCAAAGTGCTGCTGTTTTAGGAAGATCCTTCTCGATAACGAAGAGCGGCCTCTGCGTCAGTGTCTTGTTGAATACTCTTGATATACCGATCACGATACAGAGAGGGAGGAAACTGGGATATGCTTCACCCGTTAAAAACCGATATGAAACAACTGAGAACTCAAAACAAAATGAAGTTGTTGATTGTCCCAATCATAGGGACAAAATTTGTATCTTGAGACGATTGCAGAAAATAAAAGAAACTTCGGGTCTTGTTAAATCACTTAAGTCAGAGACGGACGATGGGCTGTCGAGCTGTTCGAACTTTCCAGAGAGGCCCACTCTAGATGAAATGCAAACTGATAAACCGGTTCTGCCGGAGATTGAACATTTGAGGGGCAAATTGGAAGATGAACAGCTCGAAGCCATCAAGGACGTACTAGAGCGGAACGAAGAAGTTTTTTCGAGGCATAAAGCGGATATCGGGTGTTGTAATTTTGTTGAGCATGAAATAGAACTTGAGGAGAACGCGGTACCGCACAGGGAGGGGGCGAGGCGCATGACCCCACGCAAATCGGAGGCGTGTAGAAAAGAAATCGAGACGTTACTAGAGTATGACATGATAGAACCATCCAAGTCAACGTGGGCGTGTGGAGTAGTGATGGCCAAAAAGAAAGGCGACCAGTTGAGGTTTTGTTGTGACTTTCGATACCTGAACTCCGTCACGGTGAAGGATGCCTATCCCATACCTAGGATTGATGAGAGCCTCTCGAAGTTAGGTGATGCAAAATTTTTCACGACTCTTGATTTAGGCTCGGCCTTTTGGCAGGTACCACTAAGGAAGCAGGACAGGGACAAGACAGGGTTCGCCTGCGAGTTGGGTCTGTTTCAATGGAAACGGATGCCGTTTGGACTTTGCAATGCCACAGCCACGTTTCAGCGGTTGATGGCACACGCGCTGATAGGCGTGACGAAGAAGTGTGGCAATCTGGTAATGTGCTACGTGGATGACGTGGTAATAGCGACGCCCAGATTGGAAGACCACATTGAGAGACTTGACGAAGGGTTCGCATGCATGAAAAGGTCGGGGCTAAAGTGTAAACCATCAAAGTGCGAGATACTCAAGGACTCAATAAAATACTTGGGCAGGATGGTAGACAAGCACGGCATCAGACCTGATCCGGACGCCGTGGAAGCAGTCCTAAACTGGAAATCACCGAAGACAGAACACCAGTTGATGAGCTTCCTGGGTTTCGCGAACTATTATAGAGAGTTCATCAAAGGCTATGCGGACAAGGTATACCCGATGCAACAATTAATGAGACACAAGGGCAAGAAGTTCACGTGGAACAACGCAGCAGAAGAGTCATTCCAGAGAATAAAGAAAGAGCTATGTGAGGCACCAGTACTGGGTATGCCGACTGAGAAAGGGATGTACGTGCTGGACACGGATGCGTCGGTAGTCGCGATTTCTGGAATTCTCCATCAAGAACAAGAATGGAATGGGAAGACAGTCTTGAGACCAATAGCGTACGGGAGCAAAGTCCTGAGTGACACGGAAATGAAGTACGGAGCACCGAAAGCAGAGATGTTCGCGGTGGTTACCTTTGTCGAGAAATACAGGGCATACCTGGGCAGTGAGCCATTCAAGTTGCGAGTCGACAATCGAGCACTGAGCTGGCTGAAGACGTACTCAATGGACCAAAGTTACATTGGGAGGTGGATAATTCGCCTGGACGGATACAACATGATAATTGAGCATAGGACACGAGATAAACATCAGAATGCCGACAGCTTGAGTAAGAAGACGGAGTTCTATGAGAGACGAGAGCAAAGAGAGGCAGACAGACCTGAAATCAAAGATGGCTTCTCCTTCATGGACAAGGAAACGTACGACAGTCTTCCACTCACGAGATGGCTGGACAAATCAGGCAAACCGATTGAAGATCATCCTGAATTACCTAAAGAACCTCCAGAAAAGACCATCTTGAAGAAGAGCAGAAGGATTCCGATAGAAATAATACTAAAGTCGAAGATCGTGAGGGAGACGCTCAAGGCAAAAGGCTATGATCTTAACCAGGTAGAAGCAGGAACTGCACAGATAGATGATGACTTAATGAGGTTGCTCGAGAAACTATCAGATGAGAAGCCCGTGATACAAGAGAAGGGTCAAGAGGAACCGGAAGTCACTATACTTCGGAGAAAAGAAACAGTGAACAATACTGACTCCTCAAGAGGAAGCGTCACTGACAGCAAAGATGTCGTGCGGTCACTAGTTGACAAAATCCCCGAAAACATTCTTGAGCAGACCAAGGATAGGAAAAAGAAAGTGACGTTCAAAGAACCTGGGACTAGGTCAAGAGTCCGGGGAATGTTCCATGTTCACGGAAGAAGAAACCGGAGAAGGAAAATTGTCCGGGGAGCGTGAAGAATGGGATGAAGACTCGGATGAGAGCAGCGAAAACCAAGACAGTCTGGGCATGATATTGGCGGAAGAGAAGACAAGGCACCATGACAGGGAGTTACAGACGGATCCATCTTCAGGAACGTACAATCTGGACGTACAGGAGATACGAGGTGGTGAAGAACTTGAGAAAATTGCGGTTTCAAGGAAGCCATTCAGGGAATTATCATGCAACTCAAACGTCAGAACGAATCTGGTGCCAGAAGATGATATGAAAATCGTGAAAAGGATGATATGCGTGAAACTGAGTGATGACATCCACAACCCTGGTGAGATGAATGGACAGATCATGGCGCTAAAGGAGCATGTCAAGGCAAGATATAGGCTGTCAGACCTAATAAGAGCCCAAAAGAATGACAAAATGACAAGTAACCTCTCCAAATGGATCCAGTCGGGGGTCAAGGAGAAGGGGGAACTCGAGGAAGACAGCTACAAGATCTTGAGCCAGTTCTACAAAGAGAAGAAAGACTTACTCTACCACACAGCTGATGGGGTGGTAGCATGCAAGAGGAAAGATGAGGAGAAGATATTACACGAACACAACCTCATCATACTGCCACAATTGTATCAAACGGAGGTGCTTTTCAGATCGCACGACCAGATGGGGCACCAGGGGATAGATAAAGTACAACAAAGGATACTTCACAGGTTTGATTGGCCAGGAATAAGAAAAGCTTGCGAGAGATGGGTGAATGCCTGCTTGGCATGCCTCCAGGTAAAAGACCCAAGGAAGATGAAGTTTCCCCTCAAGTCCGTCGAGAGCTCAGAGTTCAATGAAGTGGTGCAGATAGACCATCAAAAAATCTGCATGACGGAGTCAGGATATAACCAGATACTGGTTATAATAGATCACTTCACAAAGTTGGCGGAAGCGATTCCGTGCCAGACAGCCTCGGCCGAGGAGACATGTGATCATCTGATAACGCATTGGATATCGCGGTATGGTTGTCCAATAACTTTCCAGTCGGACAACGGCAAAGCTTTTGTGGGGGACTTGACAAAAGAATTGATGAGGAGATCGCACATTGCTCAAGCACACTCGACAACCTACCATCCACAGACCAACGGGTTGGTAGAGAGACAGAACAGGACACTGGTCAACATGTTAAGGGTGTACTGTTCAAGATACATGACGGACTGGGATAAATACCTGCCACAGGTAGTAGGGGCCTACAACAGTACGCAGCACTCAACGACGGGCATCAGTCCCTTCATGATGTTGACGGGCAGGGAGAGAGCAATGCCTCTGACATTCTTTTACCCGGAATACGAGGGGAAAAGGACGTCGCCTCAGGCATACGTGAAAGAAGCGATCAAAAGACAACAGGAGCTAAACGAGCTATGCAGGAGGAACACGGCGCAAGCGCAAATGAGGCAACGCAGAAAATATGACGAAAAAATATTACAAGCAAAGCCATATGAGGTGGGCCAATACGTGTGGGTCTTTCAAAATGTCATACCGCCCAAGGGAACGAAGAAACTACTCAAGAAGTGGAGGGGACCATTCATGATAACGGAAGTTCATCAACAAGGACGGTTTTACCGCTTGAGTACTGGGCGAG
This sequence comes from Symsagittifera roscoffensis, assembly GCF_963678635.1. Lineage (NCBI taxonomy): Eukaryota > Metazoa > Xenacoelomorpha > Acoela > Convolutidae > Symsagittifera > Symsagittifera roscoffensis. The sequence goes on along the minus strand of NC_087065.1, from coordinate 74,842,839 downwards.
CAGCACATTATGAAAATCTGAAGCCTCACGTTCCGTCCCCGGAGGACTGGTGCATACCGAAGGACATGGAGGGTCTCGAGTACCTGGTGGTAGAGCCAGCGTGTGAAGTGAATGAAAAAGGCACCAGAGAGAAAAATGATGGTAATGAGAACTTGAGTTTGGACGACAATGAAAAGATAGAGGTGGAGTCCGAAGCAGGATCGTTTGTAGAAGAAGACTGGAACGACCCGGAGCAAGATGAGGTGCCGAAGTGGATGGAGCCAGATCGACCAATACCACCGGGAACCAGGACTAGCAATCGTAAACGGACCGGCATGAGGTACAACAGATACGGGGATGACTTCTTGATCGATAAGATACAGCCAGGCAAATTGGGCGAGGAACTACTGAGTACAGGTGAACTGGAAGCCGAAGAGGAATGGCAGGTCATTGACGATGGTGGACACTATCCGCAGGAAGACTACTCGACACCAGAATTGGAGACGGATCTCGAACAGAGTGAGATAGAGAGGAGGGAGAACACGAACTTGAGGATACTAGAGTGGATGCGCGATGTCAAAGACGAGAGCCACGAAGGACAAAGCATTCAACAAGTCGACTTGTCATCGGCAAATTATATGAAGACAGAGGACCCTCTTTTCGGATGGACGGCACCAGACAGGCCACTGGACATTCCTCCGGACAATTCAGACCCGACAACATCGACGGGGACGTCGATAAATATTTTTGTCCGGGGAGTGGGGGTAGGACTTACCCACACTGAAAATTTGATGATAAAGAAGCTCAAGGAAGTGAGAGAAACAAGCGAATTGGAACTGGAAGAAGAAGAGCCAGAGCCTACCATAGGTCGGAATTTCAAAACGAAGTTTGAAATACCCAATGAGTACTCGGAAAACATCATGATAACGGATAGCGACTTCATCCTGTCAAACAGGACTAGCGCGATCTGCGTCACGGCGGACATGAGTTTCAAATCAAGATTGGAAGCTGACTTCAAAAGAGAGTACCAGAATGTGGAGTTTCTGTTCAGACAGAGACCAGGACTGGGAGGGATGGCAGCGCTTCCACCATCAGTAGCACAAGTCCCGGGCAAATATCTGTGTTTCCTAGTGACGAGGGTCAATGACAGGAACACAATTGATCCCGAACACGTGATGTTGGCACTAACAAGACTACGAGACTTCATGATTGAAAGAGGAATAACGGAGGTTTCAATGCCGGTGTATGACCCAAACAGGGGCAAATTGAGCTCAAGGGAACTGTACGCTATCCTACACGTAGTCTTCGCGGAAACCGAGATAATGGTGTATCTTCACAAGAAATACTACTTGAGCATCGCCTGAGTTGGGCACACGGGGGTCTCGAGTTGGGCGTGAGGGAGGAGTCTTGAGTGAGGTACTGGGGTGCGGCACAGGTAAAGGGATCTTAAGACGCGATTGGCATGACAATTGATTTTAGAAGGATTAACGGTGCTAAAACATAAAATGAATCTGCATGCTTTTAAGGAAGTTCCATTTGAATTGTTTTTAGTGGAATGAAAATGATAAGATTTTAACCATACTGGTAAAAGGGGGTTTCTAGGTTAGGAACATGACATATTAAGTCTTAATATGGTTTCTGTTTTCAGATCAAGTTTGATAAACAAAGATTGAAAATCCAATTATACTCAAGCGAGAGACAGAAAGGGAAATCTTGATTGAACTAGCGATAATCGACACCTGCAGCAAGTATTTGCAAGGAGACATTTCTAGAGAATTCTTAAGTTGGTCATTTCTTGAGTCGGTAAGGTAATTCTTGAGTCGGTAAGGTAATTCTTGAGCTGGTTAATACTCGAACACATCCCGAAATCACAGAAAATGGCAGACAGGTTCTGGAAATCCATGCCCGCGGCCCTGAAGAAGCCCACTCTCGATGAGCTGTACAGACACCTGAGGGACCTAGATTATACCCAGATAGATGAGAGAATGGCGGTAATGCTGAATGCCATCCTCCAGTTGGAAGAACAGGGTGAGTGCAGGGAGTCTGCGACGGAGGCTGTCTTGATGGTCGGCTACACCACCGAGGGAATATCAAATCAGGAACAGACCAGATGGTTGTCTTGGAATGTGGATGGAAGAGTAAGGGGCTTTGACTTGGCAAGGAATCCTGGCCTGAGTAACAATACCGAATATGGCGCAGGAGAATTCCCGCTACCCACTAGGCCATCAGCAAGATCGACAGGCCAGAGCTCGAGTAAGGTGCCATCGATGACGCGAGCGCAACAGACGACTGAGGCATATCCGGATCTTGGTGTTCTAAAGAAAGAGCTCGAGAAGACGCAGAGGGAAAGGAACAAGGCGAACCTCGCTCTGGATCAGGCTAAGCTGGATCGGGAAAAGGCTCAGCTGGAAAGGGACCAGGCGGTCAACGAACGAGATCAAACTCTGAGGTTGCTTGAGATGCTGCGGGCTGAACATCAGCAGGAACTAAGGGTGCGGGAGAATGCCGCGAATTGTGAACAACTGAAGTCGGAGTTGGAGAGAATAGAACAACGACAACGCGAACTTGACGCACAGAACGGAGCCAGGCCAAAGGAGCGAGTGGTTATCAGCTCGAGGCCAGAGTCACGCATGGAAGTGGATGAAGCCCCCAGGGCAAGAGGACGGTTCAACCTTGACCGCGAGGCCCGAGAACACATGAGTGAAGGGTTGGAAGTCTGGATACCGAATGAAGCAACGTCCTCCTTGCGTAGCTTAGAGACGCAACCCATACGCCCACTGATGGATGTGGTACTGCCGGGATATACCCCAACCTCGACCTCGAGTGACAGTCAGGTGAGCGGCGGCTCATCGCGTCTGAAGGAGCTGGGCGAGAAATTGCGGCAGAGAAGTCGTGAAAGTTCGGCAAGACCAGAGCTTCCCCCAACTTGGAGGGAACAGCCGGTCAGGAGCGTCGTGATCTCGAGTTACAAGAAAAACACAGAGAAGAGGTACCACAGGCACAATCGGCTGGATTGGAATGCGGAACAGAAAGCCAGGAGGGATTGCTTTCATGATGCACCCTGGGTGGAATATCTTGCGCCACCCCGTGTGCCAGAAGGCGCGGTCCACCTAATTATAGGGGACAGCCTAGTGCGGGTGTTGACCCGGATCCAATCGCACTGGCAGACAGGAGTCTTGAGTTTCGCTGGAGCTGCCACGCCACAGATGTTGGCAACGCTTGAGATGCTAGGGATGACTAAAGTGTACACGGTGACCCTGATGATCGGGACGAATGATGTGTCAAGGGGAGAAGCGAGGAAAATAACGAGGCTGCACGACAAGATGAGCTGCCTTCTTGAGGAGCTGAGGATCCAGATGGACCCCATCCTGTTGACAGTATGTACTGTCCCTTATAACATGAAAATCGATCAGCACGCCTTGGAAATGAACGAGAAGGTGCAGAACCTAAACAGGGTGATCCGAGAAATCCACCGGAAGAGTGTGCTCCCCGTCGGACTGTTGGACGTGGCGGAGCGCATGGAGCAAGCGGGATTCCCTGAGGACACCTCCAATGATGGAATCCACTTCGATAGACCGAGGGGAGCAGAGTGGCTGAATGACGTCTTTCAAGGACACATAAATGCGCTAGAGGCGGATCTGCTAGAGACGGCCCAATTCACCTTAGGGCGACCTCCGAACCCACCATTCCTTGCCTCGAGGGCCTTGTGTGGTCGCTTGGGACCGAGGGTCGACACTAGAGACGGCTCAAGGAGCAACCAGGCCAGATTGCCAAGTGCCACGCCAATGGAGTCTGAGGAGGTGACGTCATCAACGCCTCCAGGTTCGGCAATATCCTCAGTAGTAGTGGCAGAGAGCAAGCGGGTGGAAAGGCCTATGGAAACCGCTCGCTTGAGATATCCAGAGAAGGTGAAAGGGCTGAACCTAGAAGGTTTGGAATGCAGGCGAGAATTGGCGGAGACTCTGGGTATTGAACGGGTGTCGCACGAAGACTTGAGCAGACATCATTGCGTGGACTGGTTGAAGGCTCATGAGACGCACTTCTCGAGAGCAAAACTGATGGAGACCGCGGACTTGACTGGAATTCCCACGAAAGCGATCATGGGACCCATCAACTATAGACCTCTCAAGCTGCTGGGGAGTCCTGGACTCACAGCAGAACCCCCCAAACACCGAACGAGCATCGCCAGGATCAGATTGGCGACCCCGGCACAGTTGAGGGTGGTGGACAAGCTGCTGAATCCGGGGGTAATGGAATTGCCAGATGCCGCTTACGAAGGCTCGAAATTGGCGAAAGATCCCAGATACGGGAAGCCCTGTGGGAGCACCCAGCTGGCCAAGACTTTGGCAGTTTACGATAGAGCAGATCCAGCTGCTGCGAGGGTAGTCATTGTGGCGGGATCAGACTTCGAAGGAACGTCTCCTAAGCTGTTTTGGACGGAGACTCTGATATATTCTTTGCCAGGGGCCGAACTAAACCAGATGTTAACTCTAGTGGTGGCAATAAAGTCGGAGATGCCCTGTGAGCCTGAGCTGCTATTGCTTGCAGGAATGAATGATCACCTGAACGCGGCGAGACTTCTTGAGCAGCTGAAGGGCAGTGAACCGACATCGAAGAAGATATGGGAAGCCATTCAGACGTTGTTTGCGGCGATGAATGAGGTGCAAGAGAATGTTGTCTCGAGATTTGGATCCAAGACGAAAGTGGTGTTCACTACATCCCCTGGATACGCGAACATGCCACTCGCCCTACAATTCGTGTATGCGGTCTTGATCCTAATAGCAGAGGGAAACGAATGGCGGATTCTAATGGCAGCCCCCAATTGGGAATTGGAGCCATCGAACCTGAGGCTCCGCAAGTCAGAATTGGCAGCGGCATGGGCGGACATATCTCATGCACTGAGGGGCTTTTACGGATTAGTCGACATCCTGATCGTATTGGACGAGGTGCTCTTGCTAGAGATATCGAACTTTGCCAGGCAACTCAAGTTCAGCCCAGTCATCGGGGACGATCACCCGGCGATAAACCAATTGACGGCCAGCTTGTGGTTTTGGAGCATGGAGGTGAAGATCACAGGTTCCACCGGCAAGTCTAGAGGTCCGAGCAACGAGAGAAAAATGTGGCCAAAACGGAGAAGCAATTAGAGTCGATGGCATATCGTCTGACGCAAGAGAATGGCTGGTGGCCATTTTTGACACAAAGGCTGGAGAACGCCACGAATAAGACGAGGGAGGAAGCACCGCCCCTCGTGAAACAAGTCTGGAGTTTTCTGGAGAAACAACTGGAGCTGGCCGAAGGAAGAGAGATGACGGTGGCTAGATTTTTCTCGGCAGCCAATGAAGTGACGATTGGAGGGTTCTGGAGAGAGCACGCAGAGGGTGAGCTGAGGACTAGAAGGGATCATGAGATTCTTAAGTTCTTGAGTCCTTGCTGGGGGAAAGAATTCATGGCAGGAATGTTTGGCACCACAGCGACTATCTTTGGAGCCTTCGTGCAGGAGATACTGGGCATGCCCATCAGCCTGCTGTTGGCTTTATATCTGGTCTACCCTAGATACTTGTTCAACATGGGCCCAGCGTACATGTTTAGCCGAGGAGTAGAGACACTTCGGGTTGATGGGTATCTGGCACTAGTACTCTTGACCCATGGGGAATTGGTGTCGTTTCATCGATTGATGGAATATGGGGAGCCCCTGTCAATGGGGAAGGTCCACTCGAGTATCGAGACCTACTCCTACAAGTGTGCGGCGGGGTTGAAGACGCTGTTAGTGCAATACCTCATGATGCAGAATCGGCATATGACGGGTGAAGAGAAGAACCCAAAATCGAGAGAAGAATGGAAGAAGATGAATGGAGGGATGCCTCTGTTGACGGACCTGTGCCTGGCAATGAAGTCGGACCCGATGGGGATAATCCGGGGTCTAGAGGAAGTGGTAACCTGCATTTACGGTCCAGCAGTGACGTACGCATTCCCAGATCCCCTGGTAACAACATATCGTTACTCTGTAACGCACTTGAGTCTTATCAGCGTACTGGATGGGACGGCGCTCAATTGGTGTCAGCAGGTGGTGCTCAGGACACAAATGAGCAATACGGTACTCTTTGGAAAAGTGAAAGATGCCGAGTTGATAGTGTACAACTTCAGGGGACAGATGCAATGTAGAATGGGAGGCAAACGCGAGGGCCCCATCGAGGCATATCCCAAGTTCTGGAACTTGAACCCACTGACAGCAGACGGACGAAAGTTTTGAAAGGAAAGTTTTGCACTGGTTAAGAGGGAGCTGGAGGCCATAATGGAGAAAGAAATCCTGCCAGCCACCATGCCTGAGTTCCCGATAGTCAGGAGGATGACCTTGGGAATGAACAGCCCCTTAGTAGTTCCATCCATAATGGCGAGGATGACAACGGAGGAAATGCAGAAATACTTCACTGATGGCTGGGACCCACTGTTGGTCGGCTATACGGCGGCGGTTTACTTCCACACTAGCGAGGCGAAAATAAATTCGTGGACGACGCAAGCAAAAAAGATGAGAGGCTCGCAGCCCCCCGGAGAGCTCTTGAGCAGGAGGGACTTGAGAACATGCTACCAATATGGGATGATGGCAGGATGATCATGATGGAGGGGCATGTTGCATTAGTGGACGACATGAAATTCGCAACAAGAAAGTATAGGGCACCCTATGGCTTAGAACAGGTGGAAATGAGACAGGAGGGAAAAGAACTGGATGCAGCAGGTCAACTGTACGTGGCCCTGACGGAGTACAAGAGATTGGACCCGGCGACACCATCACCACTGTCAGTGGATACACCTGGAGACAAGAGGAGTGGACCCGTGGAAGACCGGTTCAAAAGAATTCCCGAGAGAAGAAGAACTGAGTCAGAAGAAGAGAGTATGGATGAAACTCTCAGCGAAGCCGGTGAGGACATGGAAGTGGGGAATACGCCTGAACCAAGACCATCAGGGGAGGAGCTCACCACTCAAGAGCTGTTGAAAGACTTGAGCGAGGAGAATTGGGCAGATACTGCCACTCCACCTCTGACCCCGTCTCCTCAGAAGAATCTAGAATTGCCATTGGCGAGCGAGACCTCCAACATGGGGTTGATACTCTTGAGCTCGGAGGAAAGGGAAAAGAATACTTTCGAAGGAAATAGGGACATGTTCCTGGGGTCTCTGAAGGACGATGCTTGGCAGGAGTTCTTGAAGGAATTCAATCAAGAAGTGGGCAGCGAGACGACGCTGGACAAATTCAAGGAGGAACTGTGGGACACAGTTGTGAAGTTTGGAGAACCGCTTCTGATAGGAACGGGCCTGGATGAGAAGGCGAGAAAGGAGCTGCTGAACAAGCTGATAGAGCTGAGGAATTCACGATCAAAGACTAGAGAAGAAAAATGTGAAGACAGCTCTACTCTAAAACAAAAAACTGTAGATAAAATAGTTGATGATATAAAAGGGGATAAGGTTGGGACAAGTAATATGATTAAAAGTACTAATATCCTTAAGGCTCGAGCAGGGGGAGGCAAGAGTTGGAAGGGTCGGAGGCAGACAGAGAGGTCGAATCAGTGATGATAACCACAACACCCTCAAGCAGAGATGTGAAGACTCGCAAGAGGAAGAGAGAAGTAGAGGGATTGAGTAGTCCTTCAGTGGATGCTGTCTCAGAAGGAAACTTGAGAGAGACGGCGCCCATGGTTTTGGCGCGATGCAAGACGGCGGCATACAAGAGCAACGCGGGGCTCAGAGGACCACTCGAAGTAGAGAGGGAAATAGAGGCTTCCACCAGTTCGACATCGGAGGAAGACTTCAAGCCCCAGAAGATAAACGTGAAGAGAGGTTCAACGAGCGGACAGACATGGGAAGTGGATGTCGGCAAGGAATGGGTCTCAAAGGGACACCAGGCCACGGGGAAACAAGTGACGAGTGATCCACTGGAGAGGAGCAAGACGAGGAACACCTCCCGGACATGGTGGGTGGCCCTCGAGACATTGAAGGAAATGGAAGACTGCTTGAAGAAGTTGGACAGTGGAGTAGCTCGCAAACGACGCAATTGGGCCACCCAGCAAAAGGCTGAGGTCAACAAGATAGAATTGGCGAATCAGCTGAAGAGGTCCTGGCAGAACTTGTTGAAGGATCATTTTGAAGAGGCAATGAGGACACCCTCATCAGCACCGCCATTGATGGCGAATCCCTTCGTTAGAACCGCAGGACAATTGATGTTCACCTGGAGTCTGGTGGGAATAGAGTTGGAGACATTGACCTCGTATGACAGGTTCAAGTTGGGAAGCAAGAAGCTAGATGTGTATCAAGCACTGATGCAACACATGGCCAGGGATAATTCAGGCTTGAGCCTGGCTAGGAGGAAGGATGCCACATGTTTCTTGAGATGGATAATGTCAATGATGTCTGACAGCACCATCTTGGCGTGCCACCAAAGAGCAAGCGGAAGTAAAACCGTGGAGAAAAGAGTCTCAACGATCATCTTAAACGTATATCAGAGTACTGGAATAGAAAAGGAAGATGGTTCCAGACTATCCCTAGAGAACCACAGAAAGCTGGACGAGGTACGGAGATTTTATAATAAAAAGTTCGAAGAAGAACATGATGTTCACCGTAACCTGGCCTCGCCAGAGCAGTACTCGAGACTCAGTGAGAAAGGGGAATACCAATACGTGTCGGGAGTGATGGGGATAGCCTACAACCCCTTCTTAGACTCAGAAACTGGAGGTGCTCACAGGAACCACGAGGTAGCGGAGCTACTGAAGTTTTGGACAGAAAGAATAGTAGAAATAGACGCGGTGGAGAAAGAGAGGCCGAGCCTGGGCCTGATTCTTGAGAAAACACCGGAGGTGGTGAGCATACCGCGCTCGAACAAGAGAGTTGAAGTGAACGTGGGTGATGGCAATGGCTTGTTGATCACGAACTTGGGAGTGGTATGGAAGTTACTAAGACCCTCCTGGTGCCCACACCCCCACGCGAGCCTGATCGAGGAAACCACCGAGCGAGTGAGGTTAGCACCAACGGAAGATGAAGATTTGGCAAAGTTGAGTGTGGTGCACAAACTAATCTCACCTCAGATGCAGGAGTCAGGCGAAAAGACGAACAATCTCGGGTCAGCAAAGAAGATGGAGCCGGGTAGCTGTCTGGATTCGACGTGTGGGAATGGAGAGCACACCTGCGATGGACGGTCATGTGTCAGGATACTGTCCTTTCAAAAAGAAGATCTGGTTACTTGGTTTGAAGACATCACGGAAAGGGAGAAAAGTGAAGTGCAAATAGTAGCGGAGTGTTACGCGAGAACTACGGTGAATATAGCGACAGCTCTCGGATTCTTCTCGAGAATGTGTAGTCTGCAATCACTGGAGAGGATAGAGTCTGAACACCATTTAGTGACGGCGTTGAGCGTGGAATCATGGCCTGGGGTGTTGCAGGTGACCCAAAAGCACATCCGGAGCTGGAAGGTTGGTCTCGAGGCGGAGATGGGGTTTCCCATGAGCGAAGCTTATGGCCTGCCATTGAACGCAAAATCCCTGATAGGGTCAATGATGGCTAATTTGTGCGGAAGCCACTACCCACTGCACATGGCGATGGTGGAAGCATCCAGCCAGAGAGTATTGGTGGACAAGGCCTTCTCAGTGCCCAAGTGCGTGAGGTTGGCTCGGATATCGCATCACTCGCACAAGTTGTTGAGGAAAATCAGAGGGACAGTACCGAAAGAGTTGAGAGACGACTTGAGTGAAATCTGGGGAGAAGAGCTTTTGAAGTTGGATGGTGAGAACACAAGCGATCACGAGAGACAAAACGTGATCGGAAAACCTGTGGGGGTGCTCCAAACATGGAAGAGAACGACACGATGCATGAGAAAATGATGGAGCTTGAGCCTCTCTTGGAAGCCTCGGGGGAGCGTAACCTCAGGAGCATTGAGATCACCCATGGAGAATGCCCATGCCACTGTTTGGCACAAACGGTGTGGTATCCAGATCACAAGAACCTCTGCCTGGTGTGGGATATGGAAGAAATTCGGTCGATCGGATTACCGGATCACCGGCAGAAGGTGACGCTCTTAGTAGTGAGTACGTTGCTGGCTCTGAGATGGATAGAAGAGAATATAACGAAGTATCGGGAAGTGAAGACGCCAACGGCTGAGTCAATATATGCGATAGACTATAGCAGGAGACTCGAGTTGTTTGAGACTGCATGCAAAGTATTCGCCATACCAACGGAAGTCAGACACGTATGGAGCCGCTTGAGGTACTTTCCATGGTTTCGAGCGACAATGACAACGAAAGATCACATGAGAAAGCATCAAAAGGAGTATCGACAGTTCCAGGCCGAGATTGGGCCGGAAGCTTTCAAGAGACCCCTGTTAACCCATCGAAATGCGATCACGACAGGATGGAAGAGAGTGGGTAAAATGTCTAGAGACAATACCAAAGCGAGGGAATCGATGCTGGAGGAGGACTTGGCGAAGAACGTGAGCTTGACCTTGCACAATTCCTTTTGTTTGAACCGGCAATCTAGGGTGAAGGCACTACCCAACCAGGCAAAGAGGTTGCAGGAGCAAAGGGAATGGATGCAATCCTATGAACAGCTGAAGGCTTGGGAGGAGATCGTGATTAGCTCCGATGATAAAGAAAAACTGTTGAGACAGTTTGCCGTGTCTAGTACTTCAGGGTGCGGCACCTCCAAGGCGAAGAGTGCGAGATTAGCGGATGGTTCGAATGGATCTTGAGTCTTGAGAGGGAAGGTGGCTTGAGTGTGGATCCGGGTGAAACCTGGGTTCACGAAAAAGAAATTTTAACGAATCAGATATTGTTATTAATATGCTATATTTACTATATAAATCAAAATGCTGCAAGACAATTTCCTGATTGAATGGGACAAAAGAAATTTTAAATAATTGGCTTGAAAAGCGAGAATTCAAGGGTGCAGGTGTGTGCAGATTTTAATTGCTGTTTAGCGATAGTGTGAAAATTTTACATGGCCGTGAATTTTGGGGTGTAGATAAGCTTAAGTCTGCTGCAAACTTCTGTAAATGACCACTGGCACTGTACTTTGAGCAACACTCGGTTTTTGGGACTCACTGGCAGACGATAGCACGCGATGAGGACATCGATCTTGAGTCCGGGGAGTATGTGCCAGTCGGTCATAATTGGAAGTTTGACTTTGAGAAAAACAAGTACGCTTAATTTTGGAGTGAAATTTGATTTTTCAAAAATTCGAATGGAGCCTGTCATGCACGATTTTCTCGCGACAACTGAAAACCGAAAAAGAGAAATCAGAACAATCGAGTAACAAACGCGGGAAAGTTGCCAGATAAAACAGTGGGAAATTGCTATTCGCAATTTCCTTCACAATAAAACTAGAGTAGAGCTGTCCCATCTGAAACAGAGACAAGCGTATTCCCGAGAACTGGACTATCATTACTCGATTGGATTGTTATTCGAACTGGACTAGAGTGAACCTTCGGTGGAAAGGTGGACAGCTTGAGTGTCCCAATGGTTCACGAGAAACTATATTCTAGAGTTAAAACTTGTCCTTGTTATTGAAACTGATAAACATTAAACTCATTTAGTTACATTATTTAATTCTCGAGTTGCTGACCGACTTAATTACTCCCAGTTCTTGAGCGTGCTACGATGTGAGTACTTAATTTAAATTTCTAGAGTGTGTTTTATGATTGTTATGTTGAGGTAAGGCGAGTTTTAGGTTGATCCATCTGAAATGGATCAAAGTTCCACTGTCTAATAAAAAATAACTTAACGGATTGTTCCGACCCGGTTTTTAACGGCGTTCATGTATTTTGGGTATCTAGAGACCTAAGTATGGGGACGTTCTTATTTCTAGAGTGGGGGGATATTTTGGTAGTAGCCTTTAAGCTGTAACGGGTCGTAGTCTCATGTCACAAGCGAACCGAATTGGCTCCGACTGATTTGAGGTAGAAAAACACAAGAGATAGTGTCCCTGACTCTTGAGCCAATGGTTATAGGGCCTATTTTTCTTAAGCCTCATGTGTGACTACAGTAGACGAATGTTACATAATAAGGTTCTCAATCAAAGAAAAGTCGAATTTTTTAACCAAACTGTAAAATTCGTGAGCTGGGAACAATAATCTCATTCGAGCTCAGCAGTTCCAGTGGCCCACCATGTTTTTTTGAACCAGGCACTTGTCACACAACACATAATTTCAATAAGTTTATCATAACATATTGTAACCCGTATCGACTTTAATTGAAAAGAACTCAAACACTTGTCATTTTCTTTTATCATTATCACTTCCATATCTTGAAAACTCCAAGGATTTTGACTGGAATACGCGATGAAGGGACTCCTGACTGTAACCTCGGTTACTATGATACTTTTGACCTTCTGATTACCAAAAAAAATCTATCTTTGACGTACTTATCACGTAGGTTCAAATGTTAATTTTAAAATCGGTCGTTGATTTTCTTCTTTGCCATGGTCTTCTTTTTTTAGATGAGTTTGCCATCTAATTGAGACTAGCAGACTTTTCTTGTCTGCTTTTCTTTTGTCATTGTTTTTTTGAGTTCGTTTCTGGCGCTGAGGTCATCGTATAGAAAATATGCAAGTGTCCTTGGCAAATGATGTGAAGGTTTACAATTTGACCGCCGGAAAAGCGGTACCCGAGGTTAGCAAAAATAGCTCTTTTAGTATTAGAATATCAGTTTTCAGGTGACTCCCAGGTTCCTGCAAGTGCGGTTCAACGTTGTTTTGTTTACCCTATATATATTTATTCTGGAATTGGCCGCCTATAAATTCTTACTGCTTGCTTGTGAAAACTGAAATGAACCAAAGGTGTTATCGTTTATCTATCCTTTAGTGGCTGGAAGACCGTAAACGACGCAGAGCAATCGCGCAGGATGTTGAGCTGCAGCAAAGAGTGCAACTACTGCAAGGCTTTGACATGCCAACGGTGTCTAATACAGTGAAAGTGTCCTCAGATGGACAGTATGTCTTCGCTTCAGGTTTGAAACCCTAGTTTGATGGATCGTGGCAACGAGAACATTCCAAAAACTTTTAAAACATTGAGCGTCATTAAATTATTTCTACTTTGTTCTGTTTTAGGAACCTACAAGCCGACGATGAAGTGCTTTGATGTACAGCAATTAGCTATGAAGTTTGAGAGGTGTTTTGACAGCGAAATCGTGAATTTTTTGTCGCTAGCTGAAGACTACACAAAGGTACTCCGTGATGGCACATTATTATAAGTAACTGTTATAAGGAGTGGCGTTGTCGCATTGGCTTCTAATTTATCAGATTTTTGACAGTTTTTGCCAATCAGGCATTTGTATCATTTTGTGAAGACTTTCTGTAATTTTTTTTTGTCAGAATACCTTGCCATTTATTCGTAATATGGGAAGAATAATGTGAATTCAGACACATTTAAAAAACAATATGGACCAAGTCCGAGGAATATTTCAAGAATAGCACCAAATTTATATAAAAAATTATTTTAAATGCTATTTAAAAAACAGTCAAGATTCAATCTTGGTTATCGCCGAAAGTCGGCACCAACCGGGTCGTCAACTTCAACAGCAAGAGTTTCGCGCCCACACGTGGCTGTTCCACGCTGTACAGCAATGCCAAATCTCTGCCGCCCTTATTGTCTGCTGTTAACCATCTAGAAGTGGACTATGTTAACACATTTTCAGAAGAATGAATATTCCTGAAGATGCAACTTTATGTTGCGAAAGCGCTTGAAGCTTTTAAGGTACGCGTTGATTTTACGTGCATGTTCAATTGCTTTTTATAAAGCTCAGTGTATCAGTACCCAGACCTCCAAGAGTTTCAATCGCAATCGGTTGGAAGGTGTACGTTGCTGATATCTCTTCGTATTTGGCGCGTTTTCGTGATTCGGCTGCATCTGCCACAGTAATATTATTTTTTGTACGCACATGTATGCACTACATTTAAATAAATTGTTCTTTTCAGTTGGTGTTTTTGCACGAGGACAGATTCGTTGAGTTTCACAACCAGGGTGGCAAATACTACAGAATGCGCGTGCCGAGGTTCGGCCGTGACCTTTGCTACAACAGACTCAACTGTGACCTGATAGTCGTGGGCAACAGCAGTGATATATATCGTATTAATTTGGAGCAGGGCAGATTCCTCTCTCCATACACCAGTGCTCGAGCTAGGTAAAAATCAAATTTAACTTTCCTGATTTTAAAATTTTCGTTACCTTACGACAGCCAAATCCCGTTACAGTTTTTCTCGTTACAGACTTCCTTAACAGAATAGTCAAAGTTAGTCAAGCAGGAACTTGAAAATTTATTTGCATATTTTTTCTTCATTAGGAATTAGTTTTGAGAAAACCTGTCTCAAACGTTTGTTTTCTATTTGTCTGATCTTCGACTTGAAATTTTAGCGGCTTCAACACCTGTGTTATCAACGATTACCACCAGCTGTTGGCCGTCGGCTCTCAAGAGGGAACAGTCGAATGTTGGGATCCGAGGACAAGGAAAAGTGTGGGAAACCTGAACGCTGCCTGCTTCGTAGATTCAAATAGCTCAAAGTGAACACTCAATTTTTTTCTCAAATGCGTTATTGTTAACCTGCTCTTCGCTCTTTATTTCAACAGATTATCTAATTTTAAGCGTTTAGAATTTATACACCGGAAAGGTAGTTGAGACTCTTGATGATTTTTTTTCGTTTTTTTTTTCAGGAAAAGTCTGTTTTTTTTTCAGGCTGAAATTTACTTTTTCGCGTTTTGACTTTTGATTCCTTTCTAGGTTCACTTCATTTCCATTGTCAAAAGGAAGGCTAATCCCTCAATCGAACAGCAAAAGTGTACGAAAAACGTGATAGACTTCTGCTTTCGAAAGTGGATTTTAATGCTCAAATTTTTTTTATGGCAACTGTTTTTTGTCCTGAAACTGAACCTCATCTAAGACAAATGTCTGAATTTTTTGGTATATTTAGTTCACAATTTGCATTTTAATGACTTCTCATTTTCTGTCATCTGGCTTCCATGCTGTTTATTTTTTTATGCCAAGTGATGTGATACTTCGCTTTGAGTCCGTTTTGGAATATGAAAAAGCCGAAAGGTGGTGTAATATGATGTTAGTAACCTAAGTAAGTACAATGAGTACTAATTCAATTGGTAATGGTTAAAACAAAGCGCAAAGGTTATGAAGCAAGCACATTATGAAATTAGTGCAGAATGTTCTTGAAGTAGGGAAAGATTATCATTTTTTTGTTGGTGTTTAATTTTTTTTGTTTCAAATGATATATTGGCAGCTGCACGTGTTAAGCAGCAGCGACTTGTTTCCGTTTAATGATTGCTCATCTCACTGTGTTCATTTGTTTCAGATTATCTCCGGAAACCACGTGTCTTAGATACAATGGAGGTCTCTCATTGGCTGTCGGCACATCAACCGGCCAGGTTGGTTTGTTTTAAAAGTAACATTGAACAGACTGTAAATAATTCTGAGAAAATGTCGCCTTTGTTCTGAAACATTTTACGGGATGATTGTGGAGTTCTGACGTTTGAATCTGAAAGTAGTTTTTCTAACGGATCTCAAATTTTTACCTCAAAAAAGCCCTCGGACTTATAAATGAATTATGCATAAATAAAAGTCATGAGTAGTTGGAAGGCTTACGATTTCAAGATACGAAACTGGACCCTTGATCATAAAGGACAATGTTTCCAGTTTGTAATCTAATGCAACAGCGAACTAATCTTAGTGGCAAAAATAAAAAATCTGAATTGCTTCAGGTGATGTTGTTTGATATTCGATCGAATAAACCGACCCTGGTGAAGGACCACCACTACGAGTTCCCAATCCACTCGATCCAATTCCTCACAGACACGGACGAGAACCGACTGGTGCTCTCCTGTGACAAGAAAGGAGTGAAGGCCTGGCATCAGGAGTCGGGGGATCTGGTCACGGCGATAGAGCCGAGTGACTGTGAAATCAATCACATGCAGTTATACCCTAGTTCTGGACTGGTGTTCCTAGCAGCGGAGACCCAGAAAATACACGCATATTTTGTTCCAGTATGTTGCTTTTTATGCTTGAATGTTTTAAATACTGAAGTATAACTGATCTAAATTCTCTCTTTCGTCGAATTTATCGATGAATTTTTTTTCGGTTCAGCTCAATCACGTTTAAATTTGATCGTACAGAAAGTTTTTTTTTCAATTTGCACAAGTAAAGCTTGAGTGATCAAGTGTCAATTTACGCAGTAAAGATACTTATATTGGTCGATATAGTAAAAAACATCAAACCAGCAGTTCGATCAATTGTTTTTCGCAAGATTTGTGAAATGCAAGTTGTGCATCTGCGTTTAGACCCTTGGTCCTGCCCCTAAGTGGTGTTCGTTTCTGGAGAATCTGACTGAAGAAATGGAGGAAGAGAGGAGCAATGTGGTCTACGATGACTTCAAGTTCGTCACTAGATCAGAGCTGGACAGCATCGGACTCACACACCTCATAGGTAAGCAGAAATGAAAAACAGCTCGAGTAGATATAGTTTTAAACTAAGTATCGAGCAATTCCGATTCGGTTTAATAACGTTACGCAATAAATTGTTGTGGAATGATTCGTTATTCTTTTTCTGTAAGTCGGTTTTTGGATCCTAAATTACAAGGTGAGCTACCGAAAACGGGTGGGAGAACTTATTCGATTTCAATCCATCCTATAACCGACTTTTTTTTGAGAAGAATCAAAGTGGTTTTTACCTGACTGCAAATTGCGGTCGTAGACACATCAGCGGCTTTATTGGGAAATCTTTTGCAGCTGTTCGAATAGCAGTGTTCGTTCTGGTAAAAGGAGACTTATATGGGTTTGATTTAATGCTTGATATTTTGTTTTATGATTGATTAGGCACGAGTAAGCTGCGAGCGTACATGCACGGCTACTTTGTCAATGTGCAACTTTACAGTCGGGCCAAACAGGAGAGTGAGCCATTCGCGTTTGAACAGTTCAAGCAGAAGAAGATCAAAGAGGACATGGACAGGGAGAGACATGACAGAGTACAGCTGGAGGTAAGCGAAGAGAGAGTTTTGATAGGTCGACAAAAGTTTCACGCATTCGATCTTTCGTGCATGATGGACGAAGTATCGAATGCGTGAAAATTTAGTCAGCCAATCAGAACTCGTTGCTCATAAAGCAAATTAACCTCTTCGGATTGGAATGAACGTTGACACTTTTTCAACTGTCTGTTGGCTAGGTTATTTATATATATTAGCGTACTCAACTTATACCTGAACTTAATGAAAAAAAGAATAAATCCGAAATTCTTTAAACTGCTGGCAATTTTTTTGACTCATTCAAAGTTTTTTTTCGCGTTCAGCTGAAATCTGAGAACTAATTTAAAATAGCAGTGTTTGAAATATTGACGGTTTTCTTCAATGAGAAAGAATTCAACTTTTCCCATTTTATAGGCGGTGTTCGCTTGGTTGACGTAAAAGTGGTTCACTATGAAGTTGTCATTTCAGAAGCTACCAAGCGTGAACAGAGAGACAGCTGTGCGTCTGAAGATAGAGAAACAGAGAGGCAAGGCAAAGGTAAGCGAACTGCAATAAAAATAGGACTTGAGTTTTTTTTGTCTTCAGGTCACAAGTGTTTTGGGGGTTTGTTAATTTTAATTGTTTTCAATGATTTGGTGACCAGAATAAACGCCGCTTTAAGTATTTCGCTCGAAAATTCTGCTAGTTTTTATACCCACTAAGAAACTCAACTCTACTTTGAGAGACTGAATTTTACGTAAAGCTTGATAGAGGTCATAAAAGGCATTTACAGTTTTCTTTTTATTCGAGTTCGTTGAGGCGTTTCTGATTTTAATGGCTTTTCTCACTGTGATAGTTTTTGAACTAGAAAAATAAGTGATCGCTGTCTCTTTTTTAGTCGAAGAGGGAGGCGGAGGCACTGCTGACAGATGAGAGATTCGCACCCAAGTTGTTCGGAGATGCAGACATGCAGATGGATCTGGACAAGGAGGACGTGGACACTATGAACCCCAGCACTCTGGCCAGAATGGTGGCACTGCAGCCGGCCATACAACAGGCCACACAACTCATGCGCAGAGAAGAACAACAAATCCATAGGAGGCAGAAAAATGAGGCGGGCGAAGACAAAGACGATGAAAATGTGCATATTGAGGTAAAAGAGTCAATTTGTCAGACGATTTTTTTGGTTTTAATGTAAGGTTTTTGAGAGGTGGGTTTGGTAGTCAATTTTCAGGTCCAAAACCAAACAGTTTAGAAAAGCTATAGATATTTGCGCTGCCGGGAATTTTTCGATGACTGGGGGTAGTATTTAAAATTTTGTAAACTCCAGAAATTTTTCACTTTCTCTGGGTAAGCCGATTAAATATTCCCGAGCCCTCACAAAACTCAATGAAGACCTTATTTCCATTATAAAAAAATGCGACGAAGTAAAGTTCGCCTTTAGAAAAATACTGTTCGTCGGCCAAAAATGCTTGTAGTATTAATGTACAATAGGTGGGACTTGCGTGGTGAGGGTGTCCGCCTTTCCTCCCAAACTGCTTCTGGTTTTGAGTTATTTATTTTAAAACGGTTTTGAGGAGAAAAAATTGCCTTTTTTGGTGCTCGCTTTTCGTAGTGGCTAGTACATAATAGCGCAGAAGACATGTCAAAAGTATTTGGTCTATCAACGATAAATAAATGCCACAAACTAGTAGGAATGGGGATGTTTCCTTAAAAAAAGAGGAGAAAAACGTTCAAAAAACTACTTGAGGACAGTCAGGGGATTATGAATTTGACAAACAGTTTCGCTGCTGCTGTTCGTCGTGTTAAATTGCAGTAAAGCTTAGTAAATATACCATTTAAACAATTTGAGATGTGGCCTTGAAATACAGCCCGCATTAAAAATCCTAGTTTATTTTCGTTTTTTTTTTTTCAATTCAAGAAATCCTTACTTTGTAGGCTTCCAAATCAGATCTATCTTCGAACGAGGAAGAAGCAGCGTCCAGTGACAGTGACGAAGGCAATGAAGTTAAACACTTAAAGAAACTGGTTCGCACTAGTGCGAAGGCAAACAAATTGAAGTCCTCAGATAGCAAACAGCAATCGAAGTCAAAGGCACCGCCAGTATCTAGATTGGAGCCAATGGGCGGAGAAAGTCCTCCCGATTCTAGAGATGAGCAGCAAAGGAATTCTAAAGTGGAAATGGTAGTAGGGTCAAGTGTGGCTGAGAGAGATTTCGTTGTGCCTGTTCGGTCGAAGCTGTCACTGAAAAACTTCAACGCGTAAGATAGACTTTTTGAACAGTTTGACGATTTTTTAAAATTTTTGCTCTCGTCCCTCTGACTTTCATTTTTATGTGATAATTTACGTGCAATTTTAAGATTTTCTTTTAAGTTCACTT
This sequence comes from Symsagittifera roscoffensis, assembly GCF_963678635.1. Taxonomy (NCBI): domain Eukaryota; kingdom Metazoa; phylum Xenacoelomorpha; order Acoela; family Convolutidae; genus Symsagittifera; species Symsagittifera roscoffensis. Next base: position 74,823,512 of record NC_087065.1, on the reverse strand, counting down.
CAAGTGGAAAAAGGCAATTGGTCCAGTTTTCTCAAATTAGGTTGATTTTATTGCCCATGAGATAGCAAGTGTTGAACGAAAAAAAAAATTCGCATTCATATTTCAGTTTTTTTAGGTGCAAGGTTTCTGATTTTTCTTGAATGAAAGTTCGTGGAATTAGTTGGTGTGTTTAAGGATTGAGCAGTTTTATTTGAAGTCAAGACAGTTTGATGACATAGCGTATTGTTTTGATATGTCAACTTTTTCGAAAAAAAACTGATTGTTTTGTTGACTGTTTTGTCTACGAAGATATGCGGCGAGTGTCGCACGAGATTCAGTAGTGTGTTTTTTTCCCGGTGAATTTTAAGAAAAAATCGAATTTGTTTTTTTATTTCCTCACGTGCATTTTTGAGTTTTTCAGACATTTTGCAATTTATTTGTGAAAATTGCTTGAAACTTCAGCTGTCATTTTTTTTCTTCATTTTTTTTTCATTTCGATCTCAATTTATAGCAAAGGTTCCTCTTCATTTTTTAGCCAATTGTTTGGTTCCAAGATTTTGAAAGTTTTTGAGTACATTTAGGAACTTTAAGCTCTCGATTTTTTTACCAATTTTTTTTTGTCATGAGAAAGGAAAGAAAGGAGTTTATGTAGCCTGAATCTGTCTCATGTTTTAGGACATTGATTTTTAAAACAGTTTCAATAATTTTTTTCAGCCTACGATTTTTTCAACAGAATTTGTTTAAGTATTTCACTTTTAGTTTGAGACACGTTATTTTTCGATTTTAGCATCTCATTAAAAGTCCATGAACGTAGTTCAGACTCTTATATAGGTCGCGATGATTTTTTTTTGTAGAAAGTCTTGAAATTTGTTCACGCTCAAATTTACTTTTTCGCGGTTTGACTTGATTTTTGTTTAAGTTCAGTTCATTTCCTTTGTTAAAAAGCAGGCAAACTCCACTATTGAACAGCAAAAGTGTAAAGGTCACGAAAAACATGATCGACTTCTACTTTCTAAAATGGAATTTTATTGTGAGTTTCCCCATCGAAAGAAAAATTTTACCTTTTGATCCAGTTTTTTAACCGAAGATAAATTGGTTTAACTTTATCAAAAAATTGTCATAAACTCCTCTTGAAATTCAAAGAGCTTCAAGAACATCTATTTTTTTCGAAACTGATTTTGTGAGGTAGTTTTTAGCGACTGATTTTGTGAGGTTGTTTTTGACATGAGGTTGTTTTTAGCGAAAGCAGTGCTTTGAGCGAAAGACTAGAAGACAACGAGACCTTTTCCAAACAGGTGGACATCGGAATAAACAGAAGCCAGTCAGCTTCTTTTCAAGTGGCCACCAAAGTAAGTTAATTGGCTTCTGACTAAATTATTGACTACTTGAATGAGTCAACTTGGACATGATTTCCTGCTAAATTTTTATCACCTTAGAAAACTGCTATCATTTGAAAGTTTAAAAATATAACAAACTTTTTGACCAGATGCATGAATTCTTGTTTATGGCTCAAAAATTTGTCAAACTGCAATTTCATTGCAATTTTAAAGTTTGGTAGGTGTTACTAAACGTCAGGACGGTAAATTCAAAGTGTGCTCTTAACAGAAATTATTTCAGCCGAAGGTTGACAAAAAAGGCAAAAAGAGATCTAGACGGGGCTAGGAGTTAAAACAATTGCAAAGTCAGGAGAAATGAGTTAACAAACAAGACTTCAGCTTCGGGCGATAAAGAAAAGGGTAGCGAAAGCAGAATATTAATTAAGAAACAGAACGGAGCTCGAAAAGAAGTTAAGCAGAAAATAAACATGCGACTGTGTTGTACACGAATCCGCGGTTAGAGGTCAAACTGTGATGAAACTACTAGAATTGCAACTGCGATGATCCATATTTTGACACTAATTTGTAAACTTCGTTTCAATTAAATTGAGCGCTGGATTGTTTTAGACTTAGATTTGAGGAAACCAAAAGCATCAAATTGCGTTCTCAAATGTTTGCAAATTAAAATTATAACGTCGTTTCTGTTTCAAAAACTTGCTTTATATGGGGAACTTATTACCCTTGCGATAAGCAAGAGAATTGCAACTGGATACCAGACTTTCTTCCCATTAAAAACTTTGTTCTCTCTACTCTTCAGGCGGGCTCCTCGCGTTGCCTCATAAAGTGTCAATGAACGAATTGAAAAGTGTCATTTCTTTTGAAATATAACTCGAATGAATTTCAGGTTTGCATGCAATTAGGCTTTTCTGTCTCAACTATCCAGTTGATCACGCGAAGGTAGTGTTTGAGCGCTGTGATGAGCAATCGAGACCATCATGTTCCGTGCATTTGAAAAGACCCAGAACGAGTTCAGACGCAGAGATCGATTTATGCGCTTCATCGTCGAGCAAAATGCAGACAAAGTCAAGGTAAAAGCTTTGATCGGGTATCATTTAAGTTTGTTACTATAGTGGACAAAATAAAACGAAAAATCAAGTTCTAGTTCTGTTAAATGCCTTTATTCTAATTTAAGGATAATTTTACATACGACTGCATATCATGTGAATTTCTGCTCTTAAAATCTTAATTTTTGATTTGAAGCTTTTACTAGTTTATTCTGCGTCTAAAATGCCAGTGTTCCTTATTTGTAATTGTATTTTCCAACGGTGTGAAATTGTATGGATCAACGGAGTTGACGAAAGTTGTCACATTCATCATGCAATTTTCTCATTTTAAATGCTTCACATCGCAGGATCAATTTTATCTACTCACATTATGCAAAAATTGGTCAGTCCCATAGGAAATTTATTACAAATGGTTAAGTTGTCATTTTCAGTCCCTGAATAAACTGGTAAGAGCTTGAAATCAAAAATCAAAACTTTTGGAGATAGTAGTATTTACGATAAAATTCGGAGTAAATGTTATGCAAAATTGCACTTGAAATTAGACAATTCAGGAGTAAAAACGAGTTCGCGTTTAATTCTGGTTTAGTGTATTTGTTTTAAACCAATTGAACGAATATCTTCACGTTTAAGTCGTATTCTCTGCAATTTTGTGAGTTACAGGGCTGAATTTTAAGTGTTGGTGAAACTTTTCCAAAAAGATCAAGGTGGATCAAAATTTTAAAAATCTTGTTTTAGAAGTGTTATTTGGCCAGTAAGCAAACCTCGCTGGACAGATATTCTTGTTGTCGAAAAATCCCGTAAAATAGCATAAGGAGTTAAAATTAATTGCCTGGAAAATTGTTGTGGGAAGTCATTTAACTCGTTTTTTTTCCAAATACAGCACAAAAACAACAGTTAAAGACTTCAAAAGTTACTAAGCCCAACATTGCAAACCGGACTAAATTGATTTTGATATTCAAACTTTTCAAGGTTTTTGCAGCATATATCTGCAGGCTGAATTAATTTTTAATCCGACGTAACTGCTCATTGTTATCCTATGCATCAGCCGGTGTAATCAGGTTTCTGTAACAATGAAGCCTTTTTCTGACGCTAATATACTCATCGGGTTTTTTAAAAGAATCATCCGGATTTTAACGTCGGGACTAGCACCCTTTTCACTTCCATTATCTTTTATTTTTGCGCCGAGGATAAAACCACATTCATTGACTGTCCAGCTTCTGTAGTGGCTTGCAACAAGTAACCTCGAAAAAGCCCACATGTAGTCAAATTAAATACCCAATTCAGAAGTACAAAGATCAGTAAAAATATCTATTAAAATTTGTTATCTTTGATGGCTATGTAATAGCATGTGTTTTGAAATTTGATTACTAAAAATTTAACACATTTGATGCAGTTTTCATTGATTGAACCTGAGAAAGCTATTTTTCATTTTATCTTTTCGACAATTTTCCAAATCAATCTTTCTGGCATTTTTTTGAATGCAAAGTTTGTGTTTTGTGCATTTTAAGATCCATTTTGCCTCTTTTTCGATTGTCTGGTTTTTTAAGCGTCAGTGGCACAGTTGTGTAGGGCAGTCAACTAGAAAACTTGAGTGTCCGAAGACTAAGCTTCAATTCCCGAAGAGAACATTTATTTTTCAAATTTACAAGTTTTTTCATTTTCTCTTTTTGAAACTTTTATAGATGCTTCGTGGCGTTTTTATGAGCAATGAACGTCGTCAGTACCATTATATAGGTCTTGTGATTTTTCTTGTGTTTATTGGCTGAAATTTATTTTTTCGGTTTGACTTTAGATTTCTTTTTAGGTTAACTTCATTTCGTTTGTTCAAAAGAAGGCAAACTCCACTATCGAATAACGAAAGTGTAAAAGTCACGAAAAACGTGATCAACTTCTAATTTCGAAAATGGAATTTAATTTAAATAAGTTTAATCCCAGCGAAACTCAAGTTTAACCTTTCTGATCCTGTTTTCTGAAGTTGGGTTTATTTTATCAAAAAAGCACCATTCATTAATTGTTCCTGATATCAAAGAGCTTAAGGACATAAATATATATATTTTTAAAATTCGAAAGTTTGAATTTTGAACTTTTTCAAACAAGAAATCAGTTTTTCTTCTTTTTCCTATTGTTCTTTACTCTTTTCCAACTCTCAGTTGGCTAGGTTTCTAGCTTGTGTTTGCCGAGCGCGGCTCGCCTCGCCTGAATTAAAACAATTTTGTTGATAAATGTTTTCCTGAAAATTATTTTTCAATTGTTTTTGTCAGTTCGTGATATTTTGTGTCGCCATTGATGCGCAGCTCTGTTGTGTTTATCTGCTTCGCGTCTGTGTAATTTTATAATTTATGGGAAGTTTGCAACATTATCAATGTCTTGTTTCAGTGGTGTCTGGAGGAGCAGTCTGTTGACGTGAATCAGTCGCACGGAGTGCTCAATCCACTGCACTTGGCTGTGCTAACAGAGAATCTACACATTGTGCGGCTCCTGGTCAGTTATCAATTTGACTTTTTCAACTATAAAAAGGGGGGGGGGGCATGGGGCAGTGGAGGATGAGTTGTTTCGAAATGTTTTTTTTTTTAAAATGGTGGAACGCGTGATGTTACAATTATCGGTGTGAAGAATAAATTTGTTCAGAGTAATAATTAATGTGCTCACTTATGCTGAATTTCAGTATAATTTTGAATTATTTTTTCGAATTTGGAACACAAATGTGAGAGAATTAAATAAATAGTCATCAAAGCTAATAGCTTTTTTATTGTCATTAACTAAGAAAATAGCGCTACTGCAAAATAATATTAGTAATTACTTGCAAAAGGGTATTAATTTTTTGTCTTGCGTCATCCGGAAATTCAAAAAAAAACAGATTGGAACTCAATTATAGTAATCTATCCCTTTGCACAGACTCTATGCCAAAGGAGAGATCGAAATGCAGAACTTAAAATTTCTAGTCAACTACCGCTGCTTATCGCGCAATTGTATTTAAATTGTAAACCATTTTCCGTTAAGCAACCTTATCCTCATTCGTTATTAATGTAAGCATTCGAGATTGCGAAGTAGCTTGAGTAGGGTAGGGGCCTTATAGTTATTTTTTTCTACCAACGTTCTTCGACTGTATGTACTCAGGCAATTTTTTTTCTAAATTCAAAGGTGAGCCACGGAGCAAATGTGAATTCAGTGGATTCGTATAACATGGCTCCCCTGCATTACGCGGCCAGAAGAAATAATGTTCAAGTGGCTTCTCTCCTACTGGGAAATGGAGCTGACCCAAACGCAAGAGATGCGCAAGGGAAGACGCCGCTACATTTAGCCATCAAGTGAGCAGAGATAAAGAAAAAATCAAAATCAAGTTTTATTCTCAAGGCACAGACAATGAGACTAAGCGAGGATATGTTAAGACTTATTATCGATGCTGACAAATTATTCGAGAAGGGAAATTGCGGGCTTTTTATCCTTGCTGAAATTTGATGAGGAATTTTTCAAGAAAAAATCATTATCATTTTGATTCAAGGTCCTAATTTATTGGACAAACATTTTTCTGTTTCAAGCAGCCACACGGATCATCAAATTACTTTACAAGGCAATCTAGATCTGCGTAGTTTCGCAGTAGAAGGCCAGGGCTAATGAGAAACTCATTTCCGTACTAATTTACAAAATGCAGTATTTTTTCATTGCACTATTTTTCAAAGTTATTTATGTTAATGCAGATCCCAGAAGCAAGACTTGGTGGAACTATTGTTGGCGGATTCGGAAATTGAAATAAACTCTCAAGACGCGTTCGGAGAAACGCCTCTGCATATGTCGATGCGCAACCCTAACTACGCAATCATCAGACTCCTTATCACTCACAATGCAGACGCCAATTTGAGATCCAGTTCCGGTAGGATTGCGCTCGAGGATTTGGTTTTCAAAATGAAAACTGATTTGGACCTTGTAGTCAAACCTGGACACGAAAAACAGCTTGAAAGTTGCCTGAAGATGTTGATTAGGGTATCCAGCCGATACAACACGACGCAGAATTATTCAGACATTCCGTTCGCTCTGGGCATCATTTTGAACACGGATCTACAAGTAGAGCTTAGTAGGAATTACCCTTGTGGACTGAAACTAGAAAGTTACGGTCGTGTTAGGAAATGTTTTCGCAGTGGATGTAGATTAGAAGAAAGTTTTAAAAAACTGGCTGTGCCTGAAACTCTAAAACTGTTCTGCTTATTAGATGATTTATAATTAATTGGGTGCGAGAATTGAACTAAATAATTTTATTGTATAGATTAGTTAAAGTGAATCAAATTCAAGGTTTTTCTTTTCGCTAAAATCCAATGTTTATAAGCCTACTTATTCGTCTTGTTAACAGAAATGAACTTAGTGAAGTCTTGGTGATTTTTTTGCTAGTTTTTTTTTCAGGAAAAAAATCTAAAATTTGTTCTCGCTAAAATTTGATTTTTTTTGCGGTTTGACTTGATTTTTTTCTAAGTGCAGTTTATTTTCTTTGTGAAAAGGAAGGCAACCTCCACTATCTAACATCAAAAAAAGAATGGTCCCAAAAAACGTGATCGACTTCTATGTATTCATCTAATTTTCTGTATTCATTTATGTATTCATCTATGTATTCATCTAATTTATGTATTCATCTAATTTTCTCAAATTGGGTTGATTTTATCAAAAAAGCGTCAATCATAAAACGTTCATGAAATTCTAAGAGATTTATGGACATTTCGTTTTTCGTTGAAATACGAAAGTTAATTAGAAACTTCATTCAAATTTTAGACAGCTGCCTAATTCTCAAGGATATTACTGAATTTTTTGGAAACGTTTTAAAAACAACGTCAATTCGATTTTTTTTCAATTATGAATGTTGTTGATGAAAGGCAAAATCTATACGGTTTTTCTGCAAAGAGGCTTTGATTTTGTTAACGCATGATTTAATGGCATGATTTTCCAACTCAGTTTCCAAGCGGACATATATCTCAATGCTTTTTGAAAAAGAAAAGCCTCTCAAATGCTTTAAGTGTCAATCAACAAAAAGAAGGTACTTATTGGGGTCGTTTTTTTCAGAAAATATAATTGTTTCCACGTTCAAAAGTATTTTTTTTGCAGTTCGATCAATCCAAATTCATCTGCTAAATTGAAAGCAAACTATGCTCTCCAACAACGGAATTTCAAATGAAGAGCTTAAAATAAGATAAAAATTCTGATTAAAAATTTGATTCAAGGTTTCGAAGTCATCAGAAGAAAAAAAAATTATGCATTGATTCAGTTTTTTTATCGAAAAGGCCGGTATTGAGAGGTTTTAAGAAGATAAAAGGTCTAAAGTTAAAATCGTTCAAAAAATAAACTTTTGTTCATTTCAGTTCATTACTCTTGCGATAAGCAAGGGTGTTGCAGCCGGGTACTAAACTTTTTCCCCATAAACAACTTTGCGCACAGAATAGTCAAATGGTGAATTTTGAAACAGCTAAATTAATAGCATGGTTGTAGTGTATGAACTACATACATGTAACTTGGGTAAACGTTAAGAGTTGAAAATAAATATTTTTATCTGCGCCATAAAATGTTTAGGTTGATTTTCGGCATTATTAAATGAAAAAGGTCAAACTCTACCAGAAAAATTTGAAAAATCTAAATCGCTCTTCTAAGGTTTTCCACAAAAAAAATATACAAAATAAAATTGAACCATTGTCTAAAATTTTATGAATAATTTTTAGTTTTCGACTTTTTAATTCGTTCATAATTATTGGGCGGAGCCTCGATGAATATGCTAGCAACAATTTAAGGCTGTATATTAATTTTTTGTTTGTTAGATTTTTCCTTCCTGAACTATTCGTAATTTTTTTATGATGGTAGTAATTTTACAACTTGGTTTGTTAAAATTCATTTGTTTTTGTTTTTTCTTTGACTTGATAAGTTTCAACATCAATTATAGCGGCTTAGTGACCTCGTTTTGGGTCTGGATAACTTTTGAGATGTTTTATTTTTAAAACTATTTTCAATTTTTTTTCCATTTTTTTCTGCTGGATAAGTTTTTGCCTCTATTTTATTTGCTTAGTCTTCCCAAATTGATTAAAATGAAGAGCGAATAAAGAGGTTGAAGGGGACTCATGGGGTCTCAAGTCTTAGTGAATGTTTTTTCAGATTAAAGGGTTTCCGCTAGAGTTTTTTCGTCTTTTTACTCCTAGGTAAATTTTTTTCGATCAATATTACTTCGACATTTTTTGTCTTTGTATGTTTTTTTCAAAACTTACTTTATTTAAATTAGATAAATTTCGAAATTCAACAGTTTTGAACTTTTTTCATTATTTACGGCTTTCTCCAGTTGACGACTTCCTCTTTCCTTAATTGGAGATGGGATCAGCCGGAAACCCCCTCGCAATAGATATAAGCTAAATTAGCGCTAACAAAATACACATATGTTGAGAAACTTGATCAGTTTTTGCTCACTTGTTAGAAAAAACTTTAAAATTTGCTCACAAATTAAAATGTTTGATTGTTTTCTGCATCTTGTCAAAAAATTAACAGTTTTCACATTTTTTTGAACAAAATGAAACGTTTTTAGCGTCTTATTACATAAATGAAACATTTTTCGCATCTTTTTAAAAAAAAAATTGAAACACATTTTGTACTTTGTAGAAAAAAGTGAAATATTTTTGGCATTTTGTCAAAAAATTTGGAATACATTTTAAATTTTGTAGAAAAAAAGAATCACTTTTAGCATTTTATACCCCCCTTTTTTAAAACGAGTTCAATAGCGAGAAGCTATGTAAAGCAGAGAGCAGGAATTAACTTAAAACTTTTTAGCTCGACCAAATTGATCTTCGAGCTCCCTTAAAGCACTAAAAAGGCGCTGTTTTGCCCAAATCTTCTGTGCCAGGTTAAAAAAGCCGTTTTTGGGCACTTTTTAGAAAATTTTGACAAAAAAAATCGCGTTTTTTTTGGCTCGCGCTCTCCCTCAAAGTTAGTATATATTGGCGCCAAAGGCGCCCTTAGAAAATTTTTCAGGTCGGTGGGCCGAAAATGGATTTCTTGAAAAGTACCGAAGGGGGGACTAAAAACTAAATTCATTGTTGTAATCACATCATTTCATTTATATTCATTTAGCAACTTTTCTGCTTGCTTTTCATTCACTGGGTGCTCAATCTCGCTTGTGGTTGGAGGTATATACCAGGAACAACCCAAAATTTGCTTCCTTTTCCAAAAAAAACTGCGAGACAAAATTAAAATGGCAGTCAACATTACATATCTTGCTAATTATATTAACTTCAAGAGATTTAGGCTGATGAAATACTATGAGTGCGATTGTATTTCAACAATGTATGCTCTTTCAAACTCTTTAAAACTGAGGATTCGCTGTAGATACGGCGGGTCTCATTTTTGTTTCTCTCTAAGCAAAATGCTAAAAAGACCGACAATCTAATCAAATAATCATTTTAGTCTATGACATTGCGAGAGGACAATTGAGGAGTGCAGTTTCAAATACTCTCGTTTAAAAAAATATTTTTTTTTTTCTGAAAAATATCTTTCATCATTTAATTCAACTTTGAGTGTCGCTTTTTTGTTCATTTCGAATGTGGACGATTTTAACTTAACAACAAGGGGATTTTGTTCTTGGGGGATTTGGTCCTATGAGGGGGTTTAATCCTGGGGGGGATTTTATCCGATGGGGTTTTTTCCTGGGGAATTTAGTGCGAGCGCTCTTCTGCCATATTGATCAAACTAAGTACTCAAGGTTGCTTTTTTGTTAGTTGCCTCAAACTCAACCAATGAAATACAAAGTTTTTGATCAGTAAAAGAAAAATGCAGAATCTGGTGAAAAAAATATATGAGACAAAATTAGGTGGGCTGTCGTTCAAAACAGGTATAACCTTTTTAAAACCAATTGTTATTTTTTGCTCTTTCCGTTGGTTAAACTAAATATGATCTCACAAAGCACATCCTGGTTTTCAGTTTTTCAGCAGTCACTTCAGTAAAAAGCGCAACGTTTGACCTGTCTTCAGATATTCCGAATTCTAAAATTTTTGACACTGCACTCAAAGAAAAAAATTCAGTCTGCCAATTGTTTTCTTGCTATTTTCAAAAACCACGTGCTTGTGTTTGATTGCACTTTTTGTTTTGTTTGGTTGTTTTTGCTTCAGGGGAATGCTCAATTGCTTTTTGCAGGGAGAGAGTTTGCTAAATTGATTTTATTGCTTCTATCTGCCGAAAGCTTATTGTCGCAGCGTCTTTTATAAGAAGTATATTTTAATCCATTTTGGTAAGTTTTCCAAACATTTTTTTTGTTTCACATTCTTACAGCTTCACGTGCATGTAATTTGAAATGAAATGCTTCAAAGTGGAAAATCATCAAAGTTAGCAGGTACCGAGAATAGTAACTTTTTGTTTTCATTAGAAGTAGAAATAAATTTGAATGACGAGTTGTTTTTATCAATAAAAGAAAACAATTCACAATGACAACTTTTTAAAAAAAAATAATCAAAAATTGAATTTTCTTTCAAAAGTCTATAACTTGAAATGAAGTGACAAAAACTGTTGAGCAAAGGAGCTACTTCTGTTTTCGTTTTTTCGTTTTTCCATAGTCTCGAGATTGGCAGCCGTTATCAAAATGGACCATTAAATTTTTCCAGAAAAAGTAACTTTTTTTACAAATTGAAGTCAACTAAGATTAGTGCGGATTGGGGTTGTTTCCGGTAAGGTTCTGTACTTTCTGCAAAACAAAAATTTTCTGCTTTTTCCGACTTTCCGAACAAAAACAACGAAATATTTGCGCTCGGGTGGTTTTTTTTCAGACAAATTTCTTTTTTTTGAGCAAGCAATTTGTGACGTTTTTAAAAAAAAAGTAATATTCAAAAATTATCGTTGTGTTGAGCTTAAAATAAAAAAGGTATTTAACCTGTGATTTTTTTGTGAAGTTATCGGGGCTTAAATATTGCCATTTTGGCCAATTTGGGATATATTTCGCGCTATTAACGTGTAAGTGGACATTGAATCCACCTTAAAAATCGTTCCAAATCGTTTCAATACTAAGAGAAAAATCTATCATTTTGAACTTTATACGGCGTGTGGGTGGATGATTTTCACAAAAAATCTCAAATAAAAAAAAATCGTTTTTTTTTTCTTACATAATTTTTTCATGCTATTACTGCTCCATCGAACTTAAAAGGCAGTCGGAACATTCAGGGCTTCGCCCTGGTAGGAGCAATCTTGTACAATTTAGATTAACCGTACAGTCTCCTCCCCTAAAGGACATACCGTAGAATGTCCTCCCCAAGCTTGTTTTAATTTTGAAAATGATTTCCGCTTAAAATGCTGGAGACATTTTTCAATGTGAATAGCTATTTTTTTTCTGTTAAAAAAGCGCAGAAACTTAATCATAATTTGGCATTTTGACTTATTAGATTAATTTTAGCCCTCGAAGTTAATTTTTGAAAACCCGGTACGGTTGATCCCAAACTTAATTGTCTAACTATTGCGTGTTGTCAACTTTTTTTAGTGGGCTGAAAAACGTCTAAAAATTCACTGTTCTATAAGGTTTCTATTTTCGTTGTTTAAAAATGTAGATAATCTTCACTTTCTATTTACCTCATTTTGCTATTTATGTCTGTTTGATTGAAGTCAATATTAAGAGAAAATGATAACATAATAAATATACTATATGCAGATATAATAGACGCAGGTATAATAAAGTTAGTTTTTTTCCAATTTTCGTAAATCCGTATCCTTGAAATATTTGCTTGCTTTGAGATTTTCGCAATTTCCCTGAGATTTTTAAATACTCAATTCTGATTGGCTGAAAATAAGGCAAAATAAATTTTAAGCATTCGGTATTTTCAGCATGAGGAACGCCACCGTTAGACTTCACTTAGAAAAATTAAAATCTGCACTGAATTGATGTTACTTTATAATCCGCTGACTTCATGAGGTATTTAAGAAAAACTATGGATCTTGTTAAATATTTTCCCCTAGAGTACTGCAATAGGGGGGGGGGGGGTTAGTTAACAAGGTACAAAAATTGTATATGCTTAACTGTTCAATTTTTTCGTTATAGGAGGGGGATTCGTTACAAGGTACCATAGGGGGGAAATAGTTAACAAGATCCAAAACTATATATTCACAAACTTAATCAAAGATTAAGCATGTGTGTGAGTGAAACGATGATGAGCGTGTTTTCAAAATATTTAATATGTATCATTCAAATTGTTTAAGAACTTTGTTGAAAACTGCGGCGATTTTTGTTTTTTGTTGCGTAATTAGTAATAATGTATCTGTTTTAGCTTTGCATCTTGGGAACTAACCCAGCCTATTTATCAATCTGATGAATTAAAATTTGACTAGTTTATTTGTTCAAGAAGAAAAGGTTAAGCCATTTGATACTTTGTAGGTGTTTCAAAAACTCCTTAAAAAGTCATGTTGTGGGTAAAAAAATCGACGCGCTGAAGTGTCAAAATGCAGAAAAATACCACAATTAACAGTAGCATTTTGAAAATAAACAGATCATTCTAAGAAAGAGTTCAGTGTTCCTTCAAACAAACTCTTTACAGTGTTTGCCTGATAATTAGTCCAATCAAATATTTCTTTGAGTCTTTGGCATTGCGTAAGGGCGTGTGAGGACTGCTATACAGTTTTAACCTCATTCAAACAAGTTGTTCAATTTGTTCAACCCAGGGGCGGATTTAGGGGGGGGGGGGAGGGATCGGACGTTTTTCTTTCAGGGATACGACCCCCTGCCAACCCAAAGGGTCCCCCTTTAGTACTTTTTAAGAAATCCATTTTTGGCCGACCGACCCTAAAGTTTTTCTAAAGGAGCCTTCGGCGCCATACTTATTTTGAGGGCGAGCGCAGGCCAAAAAAAAAGCAATTTTTTTGTCAAAATTTTCCAAAAAGTGCCCAAAAACGGCTTTTTTGACCTGTTTTTTCAAAAAACTGCCTGTGGCGCAGGCAGAAAATTTGGCCAAAGCAGGGTCTTTTTACTGTTTTGAAAGAGCTCGGAAAATAAATCTGACCGACCTAAAAAAAAACTTCTGTTAAGCGAAAAAAAAAGTTTTTCTGATTCATTTTATTTTGGTTAGTCTTTCTTTTGTTGCTTGACTCAGTTTATAAACACGCTCCTATCCACGAGTCTAGCGTTCAAATCTCACCATTGATATTGTGGTACTGCAGCATCCACAGTACGTAACCTTGAGGACAGTTTGCTAGCTACTGCATCTGCAGTAACCATATGTGCTAACTATATTTATTATGCTATTTTTATGTAAGAGTGGTCAAGGCCATTTGGTGTTACTAAAACTTTATAGATAAGTTGGTCAGTGTTTCATATTTCAAGCTATAAAACAGTAACCAACCTCAGCTACTGAACCTTGTTAACAAGACAAGATCAAGAACAGTAAATTAACAGTAACTCTTCTTACTTTTATTCCACAACACGCTACGCAGTTTAGGAATATCACATGGCGCAGCCAGCAGGATTTCTGGCTCAGGATAATAGAACTGACATGGGAATTCCTGTTTTCTGGACCACAGCGAACTCTGATCCACCTTAGAATTTTAAAGTATGGTTCGATCAGTTCCTGATGGCGGTAACTGTAAAAGAAAATGTCAACCCAGAATTTATGCTGGAAGATCCTAAACCAGTGTTGCAGGAGCCGGAACCCCGTCCAGAAACACCCAGAGAGGGTGAATCCGCTGCTGCAACAGCAGCTAGAGAAGCACGGGACAGACTATTAAAAGATCGAGTAGCAGCCGAGAATGAAGAGAGGAGAGAAAGAGGACCTAAAGTGGGTCACAATATTTACTACAACGAAGTTCAAAAGCGACTAGTATCCAGGCTATTTCTTGCTTTTGGGACGGAAGGAAAGAAACGGTTTGTTCAAAAAAATCCACATGTTGCGATTTCTCAATTGGAATTTAAAGAGATGGCCAGATTAGCAAAGGAGACTTTTGAAAAATGCCAGAGTATCACCTATGAGCGTTATAAGTTATTTAATAGATCACAGGAAATGGGAGAATCGTTAGAGTCATTTCATGCCGCACTAACTGCTCAAGCAGCAAAATCGGCATTGGACACTTTAGAAGATGAGTTAGTCAGAGATCTCTTTATTTCTAAAATGCGAAGCCCAGCATTGCAGGACACACTCACGATTGAAACATTACCTCCTGAAGAAGTGTTAAAACGTGCGAAAACGTGTAAAATTCGAGCAGAGCAAACAATCGACACAGGCGTTTCAGAAGTCCACACTGGGTACTGCACAAACAATAACTCAACCGGGTTCTCAAATTAAAATCAAGCAGGAACCTATCCTGGCGGTGGGAAACAGGAATCAGAATAGTCGAAAACCCTATCGCGAAAGGAATAGACGGAAACAGCCGGAAGGAAGGGCGATATCGAAAAAATATAACGCAGATGAGAGGAAACAATGCAATAGGTGTGGCAAACCATTTGTAGATGATCATTTGAAAAATTGTGCGGCAATGGGAAAACAATGTAAGAACTGTAATAAACCAAAACCACTTTGCTCGAATGTGTCGTTCGCAACAAGTCAGTGAAATAACTGAGAATACAGAGAGTTCGGAGGAAGAATGTAATTTGATTCAAACATTTGATTCGTGCAAAGAATTTGAGGTTATGGCAATTGAACAAAAAGACAATCAGATAGAGATGATAAATCGATACATCAAAGAGAAAGTAAGAGAGAACAGTGGCAGCAATGGAGTGAATAAACTCGAAACGAAAAAGATTGACATTCGGAAAGATTCAATATCGGGAAGGATGGAATCATTGAAAGCCCTAATCCGAAATGATAACCAAATAATAAATATGACAGTGGACACCGGAAGCCCAATTTCATTTATAATTTGGAGTGGCGAAACAGATTTTAGACTCGTCAGGGAAAATACAGTTCACCCCGGTCGAAAAATTGAACTTGCCAGCACAATTCGTGGACTATAATAAAAAAACCAATAGCAATATTGGGTGCGGTGAAGGCAAAAATACGGTCCGCTGGCTGGGAAGTTCCGGATGCTACATTTCTGATAACTGAACGAAAGACACGGTGTATCTTAGGTTTAAATTTACAAAATAAAATGGGTATAACCACTACGCAAAGACCCACTCCGAAGAAAAAATCCCGATTTGACATAATGCTGTGCGAACAGTCGGGGCCGTGGAAAGAAAAATTCTACGATGATTTCAAACCCCTGTTTGACAGAAAAGGATCAGTACATCATGTAGTAAGTACAACGTTCAAGTACCCTCTCTGCCCGATTCAGGAAAAGGGGAGGAGAATACCCATCCATGTGCAACGAAAAATTGAGAAGGAAATCGAAAAATTACTACTAGAAGGCCAGATTCAAAGGTTAGACAAGTGTACTAGTGATTGTTTCATAGCCCCTATTGTCATCACAGTGAAGAAAGATGATTCAATTAAATTGGCTCTGGATGCAAAGCCCATCAACAGACAATTGTACAAAAACAAGTATCAGATGTCGAATGTGGAGGAGCTATTAGACGGTGTCAGTCAGATAGTAACTGCACAAGCAGCAGGTACCTTGTTTTTCACTGTGTTAGATTTGAAATATGCGTATAGTCGGTTAAAATTGACACCGCAAACTGCAAGACAGTGTAATTTCAACATCGTAGGGGGGATAGCTACGGGTACATATCGTTTTTTGACGGGATTCTACGGGTTAGCAGATATGCCAGCCGAATTTCAAAAAGCAATGGATCGGACGTTAAATAATTCTTTTGTTTCTTGGGCGACATATTGATCGTCTCAAAGGGATCGGAGCTAGAACATGAAAAACTAATTACCGACTTTCTAATGAAATTCGATAAGGAAAATTTATCCCTGAAGCTGTTGAAATGTGAAATCTTTAAAACAGAAGTAAATTGGCTCGGACATAAACTTTCAGAAAGTGGTATTACCCCGAAAATTACGAAAACGGAAGCTATCCTTAAGTTAGAGCATCCCAAGTCGCTCAAACAACTTAGACCCTTTCTGGGTAGTATAAATCACCTTTCGAAGTTTATACCAAATGCAGCTAATTTGACAGACAAGCTTAGACCGTTATTGCGTGAGGAAAATGAAAAGAAAAAATTGAAAAATATTAGAGTCCCAGTAAAAAAATTCGAATGGGGACCCGAATACACTGAGGTATTCGAAGAAATCAAACAAGCAGTAGCAAACATTGCTAAACTGAATTATTATGACCCGATTAGGGATACTCGGGTCAAATGTGATGCAAGCCATAGTGGACTAGGGGCATCCTTAGAGCAACAAACAGAAAAGAATAAATGGATTCCAATTTCATTCGCATCGCGTTACCTGAATAATCAAGAAAAAAAGTATTCTACTAATGTGCTTGAGTTGTTAGCGGTAGTTTGGGCAGTTGATGGTTTCAAACATTACTTTTTAGGAAAAGAATTTGTAATAGTCACTGATCATAAGGCATTAACATCCGCCTTAGAAGGCAATCGGTCTAACAAAACATATCAACCAAGATTAACGAGATGGGTGGATAGATTATTGCCTTATCAATTCAAAATTGTCCATATTCCGGGAAATGATATGGGGATAGTCGATTATCTATCTAGAGAACCAACAGGAGAACACTGGCCAGAAACTAAATTGGATGAAAAATTTGTGGTCACTTCAATTGAGTGTTTTCATAGAGCACTCGACTGTTTGTAGAGTCGACTGAATGATACTGATGTAACAATTCAGAGTGAAAAAGTTCTAGAATATTCTCAAAAACAGAAAAGAGAAGACAAGTTGTCAAAATCCAGGCGTGGTTGCCATAGCAACAAAACGGTCAAAAACCGAACAAAGCTCGACCGGAACGAGAACGGTTGCAATTCAAATTTTTTGCCTATTAATAACGTGTTGAATCCAAACACTTCTGTCAAATTCACTAGAGCAGTTCAGTCGGTCAATTTAATCAAAAAAGTAAACAAGTCTCAGAAGAAATGGAGGACGGAAAAATGAAGAAAAAGACAGTGAGGATCGGAGACTGTTGGACACAGGAGGAGAGCGATAAATTAACAGAAGAAGAAATAACCGAGACTACCTTTCATCGAACATGTCGGATAAGGAGAGGAACACTAGATAGAGTGGGGTCAGACAGTTTTGAAGAAGACAGCTGTGCTGCACGATCAGTAATGTGGGATCAAGACGCAGAGGAAACAAAAAATTTAATATCCATTTGGGATCTGGTCAGCAAAGATCAAGAGATGTCGGGAAACATCAAAGAGCTGGAGTCGGTAACTCAGATGGTCACGAGTAGCCCAAAAGCAGGTACTCGTTCAGTTTCACCAACTAAATCTATCATAGAAAGGGATCTAACCGCAGAGGACGACGATCAGAGTCAAGAGGTCAGCGAAATTCAACCATCGAAAAGTTTAACAAACGGCAAACTCAGTTGGAGAACTCATTGGCAGACATGGGAGACGTCGGGAGTTTCAGTTTATCGAAACTGTTCGATAAAACGCTGTTGGCTGAACTCATCTCTGAGGATGTGTGGATGGACCGATTACGTCGCGTAATAGAGAGGAAGGATCGGGCAGGATTTGAACTCATGGGCCCATACACGAATCCGCTGTGGAATCAACTCGAATCCGCTGTGGTAGACAATAGGCTAGCAGTACCAATTCAAATGTGTCAAGCAGTTATGAAGCGCATTCATAGAGGACATCCGGGGCAAGAGGCAATGATTGACGTGTCTAATTATTTGTGGTGGCCCCACATGCACAAGGATATCGTGAACTTAGCGGAAGAATGTAGAGAAGGTACACGATTTGATCAGCAGCATCTGGAGAGGTCGGCATTAAGTGCAAACCAACTCAAGAAGAGGGTTGACCAATCTCGGGATTCTCTGAAAATCGTCAAAAAAGGGCAGAAAAGCAGGGAGGTCAGCCCTCTCTTCGAACAGGCGAGTATGTCGACACAGGAGAGAAACAGAGCAAAAACTCTCCGGAACCTGTTAGAGGCTAACGCAAACTGGAATGCAGAGCGGCGTAGATATGACAGACCCAGCCTCACACAATTAGTGGACACCACAAGTACAATCGACCCAGAGTTGCGAAAGGAGCTTCTTCACTCATGGGAAAAGGGATTTGTCGAGGACAAACCAAAGGGGTCGGAGTGGAACAGTCACAACCTCAGCCGCAGAGACGAGACAAGAAGAAAAGGGGCGGCACTGACAAAACCGTTCAAAGGGAAAGTTGCTTTTGATTCACCAAAAACAGTGACAACAGCTGCAGGAGCAGTATACCGCAAAAGTGATCTGGTAAAGATACCGAGTTCCCCTACGAAGATACCCAAGGACGGGACAAACCAAAAGGAGAAGGCAAAGAGTCCATCAGAGGAGCCAAAGAGTAAGCACCAGAAGAAAGACGACGAGCTACTTGAGGACACGATATCGGAAGAGGAGGAATGGAACATACCGAGGGAACAGGTAAAGGACCTGTTTCAAGACAGCGAGACTGTTGTCACATCGCGGGACACACTTGTTGATGGGGACTCAATTTAGCAATAAAGCGAGCAAAGCCGAATCTCGGGGGTCCAAAGACAGTGGGACCGAAAACACAAGAGCAGGTGGCGTTAAACCCGATAGGGGACTCGCAGGATAGAAGGGAACGAACACTTAAATCCAAAGGGAAAGTGGATAAAAAGAAAGGACAAACCAGGACAAACAGAAACGGTGGACCAAACTGATCAACCAGGCAGTTCGAACACCAAAGCTAGACAGTCTAAGAAGCGCATAACAAGGGACACCTCACCTAGTTCAATCTTGAATGCGTTCCAAAAACAGGACATGGGAGACGAGGAATGGCAAAGCCTCGCCGATCAAGTGTTGACTAGAGGTCTGCAGAGAACGGCGGACAAAATAATTAGATCGAGAACGGTAAATCAGACAGAAACGACAGGCGAACACGAATCTCCATCAGGAATTTTGGACGACTCAGTCGTAGACGAACAAGGGAGTGCGAGCGTGAGGCGTAGTAAGCGAACCACGAAAAACCAGGAGCCCAAAAGACTGGGCAGCCCAGTCAAACATTCGGTTAAGTACATTAGCGCGGACGAAGAAGCAGACATTAACGAAATGGCTCTACAGCAGTATCGATACGGACTGGCGAATGTCAAGACGGACAAGAATAATCCGATGGAAACCCGATTGAAGCTTCTAGAACGCCATTTGTTTCGGAAGAAGTTTGGTTTTGCCGCATTGGATACGACACAACTGTGGAGCACGCAGTGGAAAGTGCCTCTAGAAGTTAAGAAACACTCAAAATAGAAAGAAGAAATTGGAAAAACTTATACTAAAAACTAAATACCTTCATCATCAATGGGATCACAAAAACTGAGCTGAAAAACTCGTAGTATTGTTATTTATAAAATTTTATATGTACTAGATAAAATTTTATTGGTCCCTGGGGGAATGTGGTACTGCAGCATCCGCAGTACGTAACCTTGAGGACAGTTTGCTAGCTACTGCATCTGCAGTAACCATATGTGCTAACTATATTTATTATGCTATTATTATGTAAGAGTGGTCAAGGCCATTTGGTGTTACTAAAACTTTATAGATGAGTTGGTCAGTGATTCATATTTCAAGCTATAAAACAGTAACCAACCTCAGCTACTAAACCTTGTTAACTAGACAAGATCAAGAACAGTAAATTAACAGTATCTCTTCTTACTTTTATTCCACAACACGCTACGCAGTTTAGGAATATCACAGATATATTGTTTCAAGATTGTTTCAGGATTTGTTGCAATTAATCTGTTGTAGGAAAAACTATTGGCTTCAGTATTTGTTTGGCTTCAAATAGTTTTCGTATTTCTCCGACTTTCGAAGAAAATTACGGAATATTTAAGTTTGGTCTTTTTCAGTTAAACTATAATTTACCGGTGATGATTTTTACCGGTAAACTTATACGGAGTTGAAAATTGTTAACTCGGCCAGTTTGCAATTATCAACATGCTATTTGTAACGTTCTTATAACACGCGGCAACTTGAACCATTCAAAAACTAATTGAGGACCGCAATTTGGTCCCATTATGCAATACAGGACTTTAAACACACCACTAAATACAATCACCACATCAAAGTTTTTTTAACCGAATTCTTAAGCAAACATTTTTTCTTCAGATTTAAGAGGCGGGCCAACATTCAGGACACTGATATGATATACGTGCTGTTTTGTTTTTGCTCCGACTTTCGTAACGAAAGTAACGGAATATTTGTGCTCGGGTGGGTTTTTTTTCATACAAATATCGACTTTTTAACTAGCCTTTACTGACGGAACTTTTTTAAATCACTCAAAAAATATTGTTGTCCTGAGCTTAAATTTGAAAAGATAGTTCACCTGTGATCCTTTTTCGTAAAGATACGGGGGTTTAGAGATTGCCACTCTGGCCAATTTGGTACAATTAACGCGCGATATATTTCGCGCTATTAACGCGTAAGCGGAGATTTAATCCGTTTTAGAAAACGTTCCAAATTGGTTGAAAGAAGCTTATTTGCCCTAATTGATTTGTTGCAACAAGCGAAATCTATCACTCTGTACTTCATACGGCGTGTGGGGATGATTTTCATAAACTCTCAAATTTTATTTTTTTAAATAAAATTTGAGAGTTTGTGAAAATCATCCCTCACACGCCGTATTAAGAATTTATCAAGACTGCTCGTATCAGGGCGAACCTCAGAAATTTCCGACTGCCTTTTAAGGTCTATAGAGCAGCTATAACATACAAAAAAAATAAATGTAATAAAATAAAACTAAAAAAAAAATCTTTTTTTTTTTGCAAAAATTATCACCCAACACGCCACATAAAGTACAGAGTGATAGACTTCGCTCCTAGTAACAAATCAGTTTTTCCAAATAAGCTTCCTTCAATCAATTTGGAACGGAATCTAGGACACACAGGTGAAATTTTTTTATTAATTTAAGCCCAATACAATAATACCTTTTGAATGATAAAAAATCCGTCAAAAATAACTAGTTAAAAAGTCGAAATTTGTCTGAAGAAAAAAATCACCCCCAGGCACAAATGTTCCGTTACATTCGTTACAAAAGTTGCAACAACAACCGTGAAAAAGTTATTGCTCCGACTTTCGCAACGAAAGTAACGGAATATTTGTACTGGGGTGGTTTTTTTTTCTTCAGACAACTTTCTATCTAGCCATTTTTGACGGAGTTCATTTTTATTTTATCACTCGAAAGTTTTTGTTGTCCTGGACTTAATTTGAAAAAATAATTTACCTGTTATTTTTTTTCGTAAAACTATGGGGGTTTAGAGATTTTGGTCAATTGGGACAATTAACGCGCGATACTTTTCGCACTGTTAACGGGTAAGTGGAAGAAAAATTCGTCCTAGAAATTGTTCCAAATTGGTTCAAGGAAGCTTATATGCCATAATTGATTTGTTAGGAGGAGCGAAAACTATCACTTTGTTTTTTATATGGCTCGTGGAGGGATGATTTTCCCAAAATTTCTCAAATTAAAAAAAAAAGTATTTTTTTTATTACAATTATTTTTTCGTGTTAATACTGCTCCATAGACCTTAAAAGGCAATCGGAACGTTCAGGGCTTCGCCTTGATACGAGCAGTCTTGCTTATCATTGTTCTTTTTGCGATTTTCATATAGCCTAATTTTTTGATCTCATTACTTCAAAAAATCCTCGCGGTAACTAAAAGTGGTATCAACTTAAACTCCTTCCAATCTTGATTTAGATACCAAAAAATTTTTTCACTAGCGTATCTCCTGGAGGGAAAATAACTCATCGGGGAATATTTGGATAAACCTCTTCCATTCGAGGAAAAACTATTCTACTATTTGCAAAACTGGCGAGGGATCAGGATGTGTAATAATTAGGTTTTGTTTGTTCGTTGTATCAAACTTTTTCAAAATATTGACTGTAGTTCCAACATTCTGGCATGTTGTTGCTGTGGATATTATTTGTTTTCCTACTTTGTCTTCAATTTACAATTCAATAAGTAGCTCGAAAAGCTTTTTAGGGAAATTTCATGACTTTGTAGCATCTAAATTCAAATTCGATTGTGTTGATGATTAAATCGATTGTTTTGATTCTACGATTGTTTTGATAACTCGATTGTTTTGATTATTCGATTGTTTTGGTTATTCGATTTTTCTAAACCTATTAAGCCTAAACTGTTAGCAAATTTTATAAATTTTTGTTCAAATTTGCTGAAGATAAAACCCAATGAAGTTTAAAAATTGATTTCCGCTATTCTCCTACACCATTTCGTTTTAGAAGAGCAACAAGACCACTCGTATATCAAGGCAAAGCCCTGAATGTTCCGACTGTCCTGCTTTTGGGAAGAACTTTTTTTGAAAATCCATAAATTTTGGACAATATCAAAGTGTGAAATTTTGAGTCGTACGAAATTTGTAGCTAGCCTCAATTCAATTTGGAGCGAATTTGTTCCAAAGTGTGCAAGATAATTCGCCACGCTCTCAGCATTGTGAATAAACACTTCAATGCGCGCATAATTTAGTCCAGAACATTGCCAGTTTGGCAATTTTCAAACCCCCAAACTTTACAAAAAAAACAGTCGGAGGAATAGTATCTTTTTGAAGTTGAAATCAGGAAGTTGTTATCTTCAATGGGGTATAAAAAGTTTTTGTTGAAAACTAAAATTTCGACCGGCGGAAATTGACTGAATCAAAAAACCACGCCGAGCACGAATAATCCGTTTTTTTTTTGAAAGTCGGAACAATAAAATTGGTTCAAAGTTTAATTTAGTTTTTATTTTCCCCTTTACCTGATTTCAGCTTTTCGTGTCAGACAAATTAATTATGAAAAACTCAACAAGACTGCTTGTATCAGGGCGAAGCCCTGATTGTTTCGACTGCATTTGAAGGTCTATGGAGCAGTAAGAACCTGAAAAATTGAATGTAAGGAAATGAAATTTAAAAAAAATTTAAAAAGTTTGAGACGTTTTGTGAAAACATCCCCCCACACGTCATATTAAGTACAAAGTGATAGATTTCGCGCCTATTAACAAATCAATTATAGCATATAAGCTTCTTTGAACCAATTTGGAACGATTTCTAAGACGGTTTAAATCTCGCTTACGCGTTAATTGCGCGAAATATATCGCGCGTTAATTCTCCCAAGTTGGCCAAAATGGCAATCTTTAAACCCCCGATAACTTAACGAAAAATGATAATAGGTAAAATATCTTTTCAAGTTTAAGTTTAGGACATTAATAGCTTTCGAATGATAAAAAAATTCCGTTAAAAATGGCTAGTTAAAAAGTCGAAATTTGTCTGAAGAAAAAAAACCCACCACGAGCACAAATATTCCGTTACTTTCCTTACAAAATTCGAAAAATAAAAAATTTCTAGCTATGTTAGATGGCCTTCAATTTATTTATGCATCTATTTTTTCTCTGAGATTGAGAGACTAAATTGGCGTCATCCTCTGTGTCTAAGTCTACAGACTTGACTGTGTCGTGTTAAAATTTAAAAAGTAGATGTTTTGATGTCTCCAGCAATCAGCTGATTTGGTCTCAATACATCAAATAAAAGAAGATGTCCTGTCCCTAATCATATATTCACAATTGCCATTAAACGCTTTCAATTCTCTACGGCGTGATTAAACTAACGTTGAGAAATTTTAATGGATCTGGATGTCGCTTTTCATCAATCAAGTTTCATTCTTTCAATTCCCTCTGAAATATTTCCTTATCCTTCACCGTTTTCTCGCTATCTAGCAATATAGCTTTCAAAATCTTATCCACAGATATGTGGTCTCAAATGTTTAAAAATCAATTGTTTAAAATCAATGTTTAAAAATCAATCTATTGTTTTTCATTCATAAAACAACCAGAATTTGTAATCAAAATAACATAATTTTCCCTAAATACACCATTAACTCCCTTGCCACTCAAAGGGTTTTGCCTTTGCTACCATTTTGCGTCATCCAGTTTTGGCCGAACGACCCCTTAATTTTTCTGAATAATTCTTAAACCCAAACATGGTTATGTCGAGAGTGGCAAAAAAACATATTTTTATAGTCAAAGCCTTCCAAAAACGCGCAAAAAGCCAAAAATGGTATTATTTACTTTTTTCCACAAATTTTCCTGTAAAATAGTATGCATGAATGGTAAAATTTGTTCAATATGACAATTATTAGTGTATGGTTACTATGATTAATTTCAGGTTGTTTTTGGCTTTTTTTGAGAAATTAGTTTACGAAAAATTAAAAATGGTTGAAAAAATTTTGTCCAATTCATCGTTTAAGCGTTCAACAAAATGCGGAAAATGGAAATAAAACGCGTTTGATTCGTTACAGAGCCAAACTTGCTTATTGGTTCATATTCTGAAAATAAATCAATTGTTTTCTTTTATCACAGTGTTTTTTTTATAGTTCAGAATGGCTTTTGAACATTTTCTTGAAGAATTTTACGTATAATCAACTCAAATGACTTTTGTAGAAATGTTTTACAGTTTCCAAGCGTGTTAATTGAACTAAGTAAGCACAAGATCTATTTCTTTTCGGAATTAAAAGTTGATAAAAAATATTTAACCTAGACCTTTTTCTACAGTTGTCCTAAAACTCCCTCCAAAACTCAACTCAATATAAAAGGTAATTTTTTCTTTGAATATAACGCAAAGAATATAAATTTTAAAAGAATTCAAATTTTTTTTTGGTTTTTATCCAACTGATTGACTTTTTTTCCAACATTCTGTTGACCATTTTCACAGTTTTTCAGTCACTAAATCATTTCAACTTTGTGAATACTGTCGCACATGATATCATAAAAAGTATTGATTTCATAGATCTCTATTAAAATTTCAACTACAAAAGTTTTACCTGCAACAAGCGCTTGTCAAAATTTGATCAAATATCCCCAAAAAACTATCAACAAGCGTAATGTGACTACAACCAGAATTAATCTACATGATCAAATCGAAGAAAAACTTAAAAAAGTTAAATCTTTTTTCCATGTCAGTACAAATTTTTTGGCTGATTTCTAACATTCAAAACTTTTTTGTGAGGCAGATGCGATATTATTTTATTTTTATGGTATATAAAAGGAATACAACTGACTTTTCTAAATAAATTTGAAATTTTTGTGGTACCAATTTAAGATTTTTGGTTAGTGTATTTTTTCAGTCAGTTTTAGGTCTTAAATTTTATCGAAATTTTTCATCACGCATACTGATTTCGAAGCAGTACGAACAAAATTTTAAAAATCTACTCTGTAATATCTGCAAGAAAATTTCACAAAAGAAAGTTTTTTCTCCGAATTTCAATTTCATTAAAATCATAGATAGTTTTAAAAACTTATGCGTTTAAATTGATCGTTTTGGTGTTTTTAAATGTTGGAATTTTTATTGCTCCAATTTTCAAAGAAGGAGGCCAAAAAATTGTGCTCACTGTGGTTTTTTATCCCATCAAAATTTGGATTTTTCTGCGCTCTTAAAGATTAAAAAAAGCATTTGGAATGGCAATTTTTTTTGTAAAATTTTAGGGGCTAGCCAATTTGTGCGTTTTAAGATAATTAGCGCACAAAATTTTGTTGCTATCAAGCTTTAAGCGACGCTTTTAT
The DNA here is from genome assembly GCF_963678635.1 of Symsagittifera roscoffensis. NCBI lineage: Eukaryota > Metazoa > Xenacoelomorpha > Acoela > Convolutidae > Symsagittifera > Symsagittifera roscoffensis. The sequence continues at coordinate 74,797,590 of NC_087065.1, read as the reverse complement.
TCGGTTGAAAATGGAACAGAGACCAGCTATTTGATGCTAAGTTTTTTTTGAGATTTTTATCCAGTTTTTGAAAGCAAAACTCAATTCATGAGCAAAAGGGATGGTTTAAAAACTTAAAAAGATTTTCTGATTTGAACAGCAGCCTCTAATTAAAAAACATGTTAAAAAAATTCCTAAAACCCTGTGTCAGACAGATTAATAATAGTGGGAGGATTTGGCGAGCAAATTAGTGGCAAATTAGTGGAAAATTACTAACAACCAATTACTAGACTGTTGTCAGACTGTTTTATAGTTTCATTTTTGTTTGATGTTTTTGTCTCTAAAAAAGTATTTTGTTTGACTCAAGTAAGGATTTAACTAGATAGATTTTTTGGCCAAATTGTTTCTCATTTCTATAAAGACTCGCAGACTAATTTAGAGAATTTATTTTGCTTTTGGTGCCTTAATTCTTTCTTTATTCATCGTTATGAAGAGTGAAATCACCCTGGTGATTAATGAATGCAGAACAACATTCAAACATGATGACAAACGAGTATTCTGCGAAACTAGTTTCAGTTTTTTTGTGGAGAAAATTATGGTCATTCAGTTACATAGTGTCGAGAAATTGCTGTTCAGACAACTTCATAGTACTGAGAACACGTCTCATTTAATGAATGAAAAAAAAATGTAGCATATAGAATTTTTCTGAAATTGAAAGAACATAATGTGTTAATATTTTCAATGAAAATTCTAAGTTTTGGAAAAAAAATTGGCTAAAATCAAAGTTCTTGTTCATTTGATAGACCCTTTTCCAAATTGGTTGACTCATTTAAAAATTTTCAGCCACTAAACTATGTCAATTTTGTGAATACTGTCGCTCATGATATCATGAAAAGTCATGATTTCATTGATCTCAAACAAGGGCGGATCTAGGATTTTCTCGAGGGGGGGGGCGGATTTTAAAAACTTTCGAAAATTTTATCGACTTTTTTTAGGTCGATCAAATTGATTTTTCAAGCTCTCCCAAAACAGTAAAAAGGCCCTGTTTCGGCCATTTATCTGCACCGCAAGCAAAACTTTGAAAAAACAGGCCAAAAAGTGTGTTTTTAGTCCCGTATTGGAAATTTTTGACCAAAAAATCGCGTTTTTTGGCGCCTTTAGAAATTTTTTAGGGTCTGTTACCAAAAATGGATATCTCAAAATAGTGCAAAGGCGGGACCCTTTGAGTCAGCAGGGCGTCCGCTGTGAATTTATGTCGTGAAGTTATGTTGGTTTGTCGTGAAGTTATGTTGGTTTAAAAAATGCTAACACACAAAAATGCTAATGCTTTTGTGTTATCAATGCGTATGTGGTGAGATAATCCGTCGTAGATATCATTTCAAAATGAAATGAGGCATGCTATTTGGTCGATTAGATATTTTTCTAGATGCGAACTATATCACTTTTTATTTTACATAGTGTGTGGGGATGACTTCCAAAAACAACCAAAAAATTTTTTCAATTGGGTCTTTGAACACAAATAAATGATTGTTTTAAAAAGCTTGAATGAAGTCATCTTTCTACATTTGAAATTAATTTTTTTAAGTAATCAAATTTTCATATTTGTACATCAATTTTTGTCCATTTAACTACTCTATCAAAGGAATGAAATAGACCAAATTGCGATGTGTGTGTGTTTGGGGGGCGCGGGAAGGATAAGGAAAAAAGCCGAAAAATTATTTGATTGAATAAAGCAGTAACGATACAGATCAGCAGAGGCAGTAAGTAACGGTTAACATGATTCATTCCAATTGTTCATTAAATTAAACTCTACCAGCGAGATCAGCACGTGTGATGCTTCGTTTTTTAAGAAGGGTAAAACCTAAATTTTGCGAAAAAGCCATTTTTTTCGCCATTTGATAGCAAAAAATGAAGCTTTATATAAAAAAAGCAATTTTTTCTTATTTCGCGCAAACTGTAGAAATAATAAGCTTCATAAAATATCTGAGCTATAAAAAAGATTTAGTTCAATATCAATTAATCTAATGCGCTTTATTTCCAAATTTCTACAGTGCTGATTTGAACTAACTGGACGAAACGAACATAACGAAATCTAACACGAAAATAATAGATAGAAAGGACCGGAACTTATGGCACTTTTCAGATCAGATTTACTATGGAACAGCTTTGGCAAAGTGTTTGTTATTTTTGAAAATAGCAAACTAACAGTTAACGATTGAAATAAAAACATATTATAGTCAATTTTTTTAAATATTTCAAATAATCAAAAAGCATTGAATTTTTTGAAGAGAAATGCCAGTTTTTGAGCTTTTTCGACTCCAAGTTGGGCTTTGAACTTCCCATACATAAAAACATCACGCGAAAGAGTTCTGAAATAAAACCGAAAATGGCGAGATGAAAAAACTCAGCACTCAAAAGAGTTCAGATCATCCCTTCCATTCTGAAAAACAATTATATGCGGAGTGTTTTTCCGAAAAAGACCCAAATTTCTAAAAATTAGCTAGCATCGTTGTTAGAAAATAAAAATAACATTGTTTGTTGAATAACTTCCCAACCCTGCTATGAAAAGCCAAAAAAGATCCGTTATCCGGGTTGAAATTTAGGTCCGGCAAAATAAATTGCACCATGATAATTCTGCGAGATTTCTAAGCAAAATTTTATAAATAAACTTTTTTTGTCTAAAAAGTACCCAGTTTGAGAAAAAGGCGTTTAGATTTCGTTATATTCGTTTCGTCCAGTTATTTCAAATCAGCACAGTAGAAATTTGGAAATAAAGCGCATTAGATTAATTGTTACACTTAATGGAAGGTTCAGTTGATTGTGAAATCAGGCAAGTGTCCGCGTTTGATTCGACGGACTTGATCTACAATCCGAAAATGTTCGAAAATTTTAGCGATCAAAGTGTGATCTTGGTGATTAATTTTTTAAACCATTTTAAAGTGTACCAAAGAAACATGTTCCACGCCCTGAGTTTAAATATAAAATTATAATATGCATAAAATTTTTTGGAAGCGCAAAGGGCTCGAATATTGTCAACTGAACTAAATTGCAAGGCTATTTTTTTGTTTGTCTTATATCAATATCTACAATTAGCAACGCAAAAACGCCCACTATTTATGCGCCTAATTAAATCCGCCTATAAATAACAATTCCAACTGAAATTGATGCGAGCTTTTTGAGCCCAATACTTTCCCTTTGACTCGATGTTTTTTGTCCCTAGGTGCAAATTATAGTTAGATGAAATATCAGATTACCCTGCTCGGTGTAGCCAATTCCCACTTTTAACGGGATTTTTTTCACCATTTGAAAAAATTAAACACGAAAATAATAGATAGAAAGTTACGCGGTTGGTTTAAGAAACATCATTTCATTAATTAAATACACTGTTTGTTCAATTTTTCTATCAACTTGTAGGTGGTGAAATATTACGGATCTCAAGTTAATTCAGGTGAAATGAGCCAATTTGATTCTTCAAATTATAGAATTAATTAGCGCATGCAAATTATATCACTTTATTCTTCAAGCGACGAGCGGAAGAAATATGTTTGAAGAATTTTTCAATTCAATCAAAAATTTGCACTAAATTATCTGGAAGCTAATTCAGAAAATTCAAAATAGTGGGATATCTATAAACATATTGAGAGCAAATGGATGTCGAGCGCCAAAACTTATTAAAAATACAGCCGATAAATAATTGAAGCAAATCGCAAAAGCTCGGCTCTTAAAAAATTTTTAGGGAAATTAGGCCAAAAATTGTATGAATATTATCAAAGCGCTCGTTCAATACTATCAAAGCGTGCGTGCAAATCCTGTCCAGAAAGACCAAGGTAATGCTAAGAGATGTCGGGACAGGTTTTTTCTTTCTCTGGAGATCTGTAGTTATATCTCGTGAGAAGAAAAAACATCAGTAGCTCAATTGTTGCAGTTGATTACGGAAATATTAATAAACAAAGGAAAGCCACTTCATAATCATAGATTCTAATTTGTTTCTTTTGTTAATTAGTCTGCCTGCGTTGAGTTTTTTGAAGATCTGCAAAAAAAAAAATTTTCATCAAAATCATTGCATGTTGGCTTTCTGTTTTTTCTTATGATACTGACAAGATTTTGGAACATCAAACTTGCAATCAAACAGAAAAAGTCACGTACAGTTGAAATTAAGGCCAATTACAGTCAAAACACGAGACAAGCAGCAGAAGGGAGACAAAGGTCAAGCACAGTAGAAGCGCAGGTGGAGATTACTCGTAACACAGATCGGGCGCACACAAACATAACTCATTTCAGCCAAAAATACATCCTTTCAGCCAAAAATACATCTTTTCAACCAAAAATACATCCTTTCAGCCAAAAAATCAATTTCAGTCAAAATTACATCTTATGAATTAGTATGCAACCAAACTTTTGAAATGCCTCCAAAAAAGTTTTCAGCAATAATTTATATGAATTTTACCAGTATTAATTTTTTAGCTTTAAAAAAAACATTAAATTGTTGGATGCAGTCAGTAGTATCTATCTATGCAATAACGATTGACCATCCAAAATTTGTTGCAGAAGACTTTTAAGAAAATCGAGCCGCTCAAAACGAAAGGGTTTGAGTTTGAAGACTCATTTTACTTTTTCCCAAAATCACCAACTTTTCCGCCAAATTGAACTTATTTATAAAACAAAACTCGGTTTCTTTTAGAATAAAAGCAATAAGGACCACTTTAGGAAGCAAACATTTTTTTCTCACTTTGTTTAAACAGTAATCATACAATGATGTTTTATTATTGAAAACGGCTACTCTGGAACCTGATCTAAACTACATTTTATGATTGGATAAATTAGATATTTTACCAATGTAAAGTATTTAATATTAACCAATCATGATCCATCTAACTAACAATCCACTTATTTGTAAGTGCTGAAATTACTTGTAATTTCAGCACCAGAGAGATTTGAATTTAACTTAGAAATTAGTTGAACTCTCCCGAGTACTTCAGCAACCGCAATAAACCAGTATACCCTAGATCTATTGAGCCTAGCAGAGACTAGTTAAACAACCTGAGACTAGATAGTATAAGAGTAAGATTAGGATCGGTATTAGACTAAGAAGTTGCACGAATCTATCCGGCCGAAAATAAGATAGCGTGACGAGCAGACGGTGTACCCTATCCGAAATTACTCTATGAGTTATACCCATCGATCATAACTCATCTGGTGCGACCATAAGTCTCGAACAAGACCTTAATAGCTTAGCATTAACCAATAATAGATTAGAATTTAGACAAAACATTTACAAAATGTTATACGACAATAATTTAATCGAAATGTCTCTACGACTCAATAGATCAGAGCCAATATTCCGAACGATAACAGAACTACCCGGAATTGGAAGAAGACCTCGAACCAGAGACGACATACGACAAAGCAGAAACTTATCATATAGTTATATGATAGTTCGGCAAAAGCCAGAACAAACTTTTGTATTTAGAATACTACTAGCAATGAATTTAGATTTTCATTTGCAAACATAAAATTTTGAAGTCAATCTTCAAAATCATTTCAGGCGCTAAACAAAATTATTAATATACAATAACGATTGATAAAAAGATCTCAGATCGTTTTCAAAAATTCTGCAGTAATATACAAAACATGTTTGAAAAATATTTATTGAAAAATCAAAATAAAAATTAGTAGCATGACAATAAATGATTAGTAATTATAAATCATCCTGTTGTTCCAGCTTCATCGCCTAAACATAACAGCAATCATAAGCTCACTAATATCATAAAAATACTAAATCTATTCTTTACACAAATTTAAAACATTTTAAACTTAAATTCACTTAATTTTAAAATCAGATCATCAAGGCTTATCCTTGGATCTTAAATCATTTTCTATTTAATTAAATTTAAAACTTGATCATCAAGGCCTATCCTTGGATCAAAAAGAACAACTTTGTTCTCCCCCACCCACTAAACGAGTGTCTAACGACCTCAAACGTCGATTCACTATCCAACCCTTTCTAAAAACCCAGGACTAATAGAAATTTTTGAACAAAACTAATCATTCAAATTAGGATAAACAGTGAAGAACTTCGGTTATTCATCCTTCACTTGATCCCCCCTCTTACCAGACCCAGGATAAATCTTAGACTTAGTAAGTTTAAAATAGTATCTAACGAACTACTCGCGTTCTAATTATACCTGAACCCTGTGGATCGATTTACTATTCTCCAACCCTGAACACAATCACTACCCTTAAGTAAGATTAAGTAAGTTAACATCTTAGCTTATACTAGCCACGAGAAAGTATAAAATCATTCTTCGGAATCGATATACTTTTCTCCCCAACCCTGAACAAATAGACCCAGGTTAGGCTAACAAAAAAAAATCGTAAGGACTAACAGTTTAAGCAAATAGAAATCATTTAACAACCTTTTGCATCCGTCATCCTAAACCTTATGTCATTTAAAAACCTAGGAAATAAACAAACAATCGTTTTACACAATTGTGAAATAAATAACAAAAAATACGACCTTGTAATCACACCTCATACACAAACAGTTGGATACATTAGAACAAAACGACAAACATTAAAGAGAAAAATAATAACTAAACAAAGACAAATAACACGAAAAAGATTTTCAAAAAATCGAAACGCATTTTCAGAATCAGAAACCAACAGTTTAGACGAACTTTATAAACTAAAAGAATCAATAGATAAAAATTGCCCAATTCACGATCAATTATATTTCTCTGACTCAGAAACAACTTCAAATTCATCAAAAAGAGGAAAAAGAAGAATAAAAAAGCAGTATAAACACAAACCAGTACATTTATACAATTGGAATCAACCAATTAGACACATTGATAATTACATATTAACAGTCATCGAACGAAAAAATGAGCTCAACGCACACCCCAGGTGAAGAAAGTACAGATGATGATGATATTTTCCCCTTTATCGTAGATGCAACCACTGATAGAGGACAGCATATATTCTGCAAAAATTTACTCTTAAATTTGTTTGAACCCGGAATCAGTCCATCTAAAACAGAGTTCCCAGATGTAAAAATCAAAAGACAAATTATCGATCACTATCTAAAAGATATATGTAACCTAACACAACAATACGGAATCTACTCCATAGAATTCAGCTCACCAAACCAGAATCACAGTAAATATATAATTCAAACAGACGACCCTGATTTAGAATTCTCAAAAGTATTCTCAGAATATATAAAACGCATCCAATATCATAACTCACAAAGAGCAAACTCCATATTCACCAATGAAGTTTTTGCGATAATATATAGTTATATCTCGATATTAGAAAACGAAATCCAGATACCAAATGTCTCACCGACAGAAACATCTAAACATATAAGAGTACGACATGAAATCACACTACTCTCTAGTTTTCTAAATATAATTAAAGAAAATTTCACGAAAGATGAAGTTTCACAACATACAAAACACGACTTACAAAAAATCTTGGCATGGTTCATAATAGATTATTTCACACATAATATTGATTTAATTTCACAAGCAAGAAAAAATTTTAGACCCCAAAACTCAAACGATGATACTGCCATCACAGAACAATCAGACTATGTTTGGGACCCCGAATGGTCTCATCCCGCATTCATAAACTTCCCACAATCAATCTCAAGTCAAGCAATAAGTACGATATCTTATGTAAGAGATTATGTACGAGTAATACCATTAACCATTGATGCAACACCATTAAACTATAATACATTTTTACCCGATATGCAAAATAATAGTTTAAACTCTACAGTCATACACAATGAAAACCTCAATGGAACTAGGAATCTTACTCAACAAGATATCCAGACACCATCACACTTCATAAATGAAGAAATCGTACACACAACAACTGCACAACAAAGTATTTCACCAATACGTCCAAACTTAACAACACCAAGAAATACAAATTCTTCACAAACACAGGTAACATTACAATCAACCGTTAAACCTTCGGTTGCTCCAAAATATTCACACATGGATTACCAAACATACAGACCCATGACAATACCGCCAAAAACACGCAAAACGTTCACTAGAAACAACTTTGCAGACCATAATTATAATTACACACATCCATCAAAAACAAATTATCAACCACAAAAAAACTTTAGTAATTATACAAGATCTCGAAACTGGGATAACCCAATGGCACCACCTAATTCAGTAAATTTCCAAACAAATTTACATCCTCCACAGGATCGTAGTGAAAACTATCCATTTTTTCAACAAAATAAAAATAAAAAACAAACATCTTATCAAATGGATTACTTATCCTCAGATGATGATTTCTTACAACCAGAGATATTTACACCCTATAATCAAGAATATCGTGGACAAGGAATACAGAAACGACATACATATCATAGAATTTTTTCTCCACAACCAATAGATACACAAATTCAACAACCAATTCAACAACAAAACCCAATTAATAAATCTTTTCAACCAATTCAGCAACAAAACCCAATGATTGCAAACTCGTACCAACCAGCACAAATGCAAAATGAAATACCACTCCCATATTATCTTCAACAACACGAAATAACAAGAAATCAACTTTCAAATTTTTCTCAAATGCCAAATGCAGCAGAATCATTACAAATGACGATGAATCCATACCTTATGGGTGGATCATCAATAACATCAAATAAACCTTTAATGGTATTCACAGGAACAGACCCTGAATATTCTGTAGAAGACTATTTAAATGCAGTCACAGCAAATTTGATTTTAAATATAGGACCTGAACCAATTAATACGCCACTACATCAAAACTGGATACATCGACGCACAGCGTTAATACAAACAACTCTAGATGGCGCAGCCCAAAAATGGTTTTCAGTATTGCCTATAGAAATAAAATCAAATTGGAAAAGATTTACACAAGAATTTTCAAAAATGTTTGACTCCGAAAGAAACAAACAACAACAAAGAGTTTTATGTAATGAAATTCGCAGATTACCAAACGAAACCATCAAGCAATTAGCAGTACGAATCGAAACACTAGTTCGAAAAGCATATTCATTAAATACACATGACTATAAAAACACAAAGATGACAGAAATCTTAATGATGACCTTAACACCACAATTAAGGAAAATAGCAATAAAAAAGAGAGCATCCCATCCTTCGTCAATTCGAGAACCCGATTTAGATTTTCGAAAACTAGTAGACAAACTAGAACAAGCAGAAATCACAATGAAACTCGAAGAAACGGAAAATCTGAAATTACAATATGTTAACAGAATTGAAACAGCTTCCACAAATATAAACAATATACAGGAATCAGATACAGATCTCGTTGAAAAAATCACTGAAATACTCAATATTTACGAAAAACACCCAAAATTTAAAGGCAAACCATCTTTCAAAAAATGGTGTAATTATTGCCGACGATACGGACATAGTATTTCTGAATGTAGACAAAAAAAAAGACAATCAAAATAAACCTCAAAAATATAAAGAACCAAATAAATCATTCTATCAATACATGAAAAAAGATCAAAATATACCGAACAAAACAGTCTACAGCAACAACAGTTCAGGAAAACCACTCCCGAACAATACAAATTATACAAGAAATCAATCACCATATAACTCAAGTTATAGAGGAAGATCACCAGAACGAAGAAACACGCATAATTCATCACAAAATCACTACAATAGACCAAATAGTCGAAATAACTACTCCAGATCACATTCAAATACACAACGATTTGTTTCTAGATCTAATTCCCAATCAAGAAATAATTATTATCCAAACAATCAATCACGAAATTCATCATACAATAGGAATAGAAACTACTCAAATAATCGGAATAGAAGTTATTCAAACAACCGAAACCAGAATTACCCGAACAATCAATCAAGGAATAACTCATATAATAGATCGAACTATAACAGACCAAACAATAATTACCAAAACAGATCGCGAAATAATTCACAAAATCGACACTCAAGTTATAATAATCGTTATAGAAATTATTCCCAATCACCACACCGGAATAATAATAACTATAATAATTCTAATAATCGCCACAGAAGTAGTACACCTAAACATCAAAGACATATTAATCAAGTACAATCTAATCCAGAAACAACATCAGACCCTCCAGGTATTGATGACACAGTAACTGATACGTTACAACTCAACCAAATAAACTGTGGATCATCAGATTCAGAAAGCGATGCAGAAAACACTCTCTCCATCAACATGATAAAAGTCGAAAATGACTATGAACCTGTTATATATGAAGAACCTTTTTCATCACACATATATGAAAATCAATCAGAACTCCTTCACAATTATTATATTGAACCCGTCCATTCCACACCGACGACACAAAAAACTAATGAAATTAACACTACAAACCAACCCAATGAGAAAGAAAAAACAAAATGCTTGAATACAAATCACATCTATCAAAACATACAAAAAGAACAACCCAAAGAAAAAATTTGGACAATACCATTTCTTTTGGAAAGTCCAAAAAGCAAAGAATTTCAACCACCAGATCTTGAAATTGATTTTTTAATTGATTCAGGAGCAGAATCAAATATAATAAACATTCCCACATGGAATGAAATAAAAACCTTACACCCAAAGCTAACACCTCTTGAAACCTCCAGCAAACTAGCAACAGCACAAGGATCAACATTACTAAACTACGGAAAAATTCAATTATTTCTTCTCCCCACAAGAACAATGGAGCAAAACAAAATTTTAACCAAACCATTTAAACAAATATTCCATATCACTGATATTAAACATAATATCATTGGAATACCATTTATCTCTAAATATATACCAACAATCAACATCTTGAATAGTAAAATATTAATCAAAGATAAATATACAAAAACAACAGACACATCCCTAACATTTTTTCAAAGATTAAATAAACAACCACCATTTTTTTCAAAATTTTACCCAATATATAACCAACAAAGAAAACACTTGAAACCACTATCAGGAAACATCTATAATTTTTCAATCAAACAAGTTCACCAATATGATAAAAAACAAAACAAACAATAATTTTATATGTCAGATTTTGAATTCAAACCTATTCATAAGTTTTTCAAAATCACAATCTCATCAATAAAATATTTGAAAAACTCGAATTCAGATATTATTTCCTTACATGTATACAACAATACACCTTACCAAGTAACATTACCTTTAGGACTTTTAGGCTATTGCGAAACCAACGCTACAATATTACCAATACACGAAAAAGCATATCGTGTAAAAAATATACTCCAATTACTAGATATTTGCCAATCCACAATCCTTAATGAAGAATTATCTATAAATAATATAATAAGTAACGAAAACAGAAATACGGATTATTTCACAAAAACCCCATATTTCAAACCTACATTCAACATAAGTAACTACACAGAGAATCAACAGAAATTTTTAACAATGTTTAATTTCCAACATTCACAAATAACACAAGACGAATTTGAAAAACTAGCAAAACAGCTAATTAAATATTCATCAGTCTATGCAACATCCAAATTTGATGTTGGCAAAATCAGCTCATCACTACATCTCCCATTAAAACCAGACGCAGTTTTCAAAAAACAAAGAGCAAGTAAAGTACCAATTCACTTACACGATAAAGTGAACAGATTACTCGACATTTTAGAACAATACAACATTATATCACCAGTAAACAAAGAGGAACAACCAAAAGGCAACACATTTATCAACCCTGTTATCATTCTAGCCAAAGGAGAATCATTAAAAATTGTTCTCGATGCTAGATACCTCAACTCACTCATAGATGAATCAAAGTGTAATTGGCCCATTGAACCAATACAAGTTATTTTAACAAAAATAAACGGAAAATACTTTACCACCGCCGATATGAATAGTGCATATAATCAAATGCCATTAGATGAACAATCACGACGCTTAACACAATTTGTTATTGGAAATCAACAATACGAATTCAACCGCTTATTCTATGGAATATCCATAGGACCAGCAGCATTTTCAGCTTTTATGAGCAAAATTTTTCGACCACTAATACTCAAGAAAAACGCAATCACCTATTTAGACGATGTTTTTATGCAATCACAAACAAAAGAGGAAATGTTCAATGTTTTAGAACAATATCACCAAATACTTCAGAACGAAAATCTGAAGGCCGCCCCCGATAAATCACACTTCTTTTTGACAAAAGTTAAATTCTTAGGGCATAATATAGAAAGAAAAACAATCACTCCATTGAAATCACTTATAGACGCTATTCAAAAACTCCAACCACCAACAAATAAAAAGAAAATCCAAGAATTCCTTGGAATGTTAAACTTTTTAAGCAAATATGTTTATAAAATGCAATTATATCTACGACCATTCTATAACATACTTAGACAACAAAATAATTTTGAATGGAATATAGAACATCAAGCACGATTTGAAGAAATTAAAAAACTTCTAACTGAACAAATTTCAAACACAATTCCAGATTCAAATCAACCATTTTATGCAATGTGCGATGCTTCGAACTTTGGCATCGGCGCAGCATTATTACAATCACATAATAGTACAAATAAAATGAACCTCATATCAGCAAATTCTCGATTATTCACTCAAGCAGAACTAAGACTCTCAACTCTAATGAGAGAATGTACAGCCATAATATATACACTAACAGAATATGAATTTCTGATACTTGGATCAAAACATCCCACAGTTCTATTCACAGACCACAAACCAATCATCTTTCTTTTTACACAAAAGTCTAATCCAAACCACCGAGTTTATAGATTTCAACTCATTTTAATGAAATTCCCAAACTTACATATAGTTTGGACCGCAGGAAAAAATCTTGCATTACCAGACACCTTAAGTCGAAATACGCCACCTGAATTACTTACACGAAAAACCACAGTTGAAATACCCAAAAACATAAAATTCTACCTTGCAGAAAATGAAACATCACCCCGATTGGAATGCAAATATGCAGTAAAAACTGACGTTGAACAATCACAAATAAATAATTTACAACATTTCCCACTTTATTTAGATTGTCAAAATAATCACTATGAAGTTGATCTACTTGGAACATCAACTTTTAAACCAATCCCATATTCACAATGGATAAAAAACAACACCCAATAAAAAAGAATAAAACAACACCCGCCTAAAAAAGACCATTTTCCACTAATTGAAAAAGAAAATCTGACTGATAAAATAAACTTATCAGGACCACAAACAAACGATTCAAAATACACAATAAATCAAGTTTTTGACCTCCATGACCCACTTGACACAATACCCTTATCTAAATTAGAAATCGAAAACATTTTTCTCCCCCAACAGAAACAATTACAATTTCAACACTGAAACAATATCAAAACCTTGACCCAGTAATTCGACAACTGAAATCATGGCACAAATATAAAACTAAACCTATCAAAGCAGATTCAACTATTCTAGGAAACAAAACACTCCTCCGATATTTTTGAAAAGTCAACAATACAACAATTAACGAAAACACAGACCTTCTAGAATACAAACTAAATGAATCTACAGCTCCCTGTCTCCCTTTAAGTATGATTCTTATAGCTTTTAATATTTCACATACACAAAATATTAAAGGACACTCTGGATCAGAAAAAACATATTCAAATTTTATACAAAACTTTTATTTCCCAAATGCACCAATTTGGATAAAAGTACTATGCAATGACTGTATAGTATGTCAACTAAATAAACCTTACCCAAATCAAAAACAAATAGCACAAAAACAAGATTTTAAAGGACAAAGTTTGTACTTTAATCATCGTATCTCATTTGATACCAAAGGACCAATTTCACCCTCATCCGAAGGAAACTCCTACATTATGGTAATTGTTGACGCATTTACACATTATGTAGCACTTAACCCAGTACCACATTGTAACGCTTATTACGCTTACACAACACTCTATGAACACTGGATAGCAAAATTCGGACTACCAGAAATTTTAGTTACAGACAACGGTACAGAATTCATAAATAATGAAATCATCACACTATGTCATTTATATAACATTAAACACAAACCACGTACATCTCACGCACCTTGGACAAACGGCTTAGTCGAAGGTATGAACCGTTCATTACAAGAATACCTCAGATGTATCATCAATGGAAATGATACAAGATATACCGAATGGTCAGCAGATGTAAAACTATTTCCCTTAGCATATAATTCACAAATCACGACAACTTTAGGAATGTCACCATATGAAATGGTTTTTAACCAAAAGCCACGCAAACCAATAATGTTTACAGCAAACTCTCATAAAAACGCACAAGGTTATTGTCAACCAAATAAAGACTCAATTTGTTATAACCTACCATTACATACACACGATGAAGATCATTTTCATCACCCACAAATTCTTAAATTAGCCTCCGGTACACACACCGAATGGATTTTAAACAGAGATAAAAAACACAATGAAATTTACCAAAAGGTAACAAAAAAGTTGTTACAAAGGCAAAATATTAATGAACAAATAAATTCACGCTTTACACCAGCCTCCGATTTAAAAATTGGAACATTTGTTTTAATACCCAATTTTAATACTCAAAAAGGAATTTCAAAAAAGTTACAACCCCTTCGTAAAGGACCATACCAAATAATTGCAAAACCCACTGATGTCACATATAAAATCACCGACTCAGATAAAAAAGAAATCGTTCAACACCGAAATAACCTATTACCTTATTATCCAAAAGAATACGCACTCCGCGAACTAACTCAATTATATTCTTTTACAGGTTTAAAAGTTATTCAAAATAACCCACATACGGACAACATAACAAAGGAACAAAATGATATTCACCTCGGAAATCAAAATACAAAATCAAACACCACAAAAAACAATACAAAAAATCTCGATCAAAATACATCTCAAAAAGAAAGAAAAAATAGAAAAATGACAGAACAAATAATACCCCAAAAACAAATCGACAAATCAGAACATAGAGAGTCTTCACGACTTAGAAATCAACCACGTAAAAATTATAAAGTATTCATCCCACAATCTAAAATATTAAAGAAAGTTGAATTTCAAAAACAACCTTAAATTCTACATTTAAAAATCTTTGCACCTCTGAAACATTTCACACTTTCATTTTTCAAGATAACATGCTGATAAACACGCAGCGATTCTAGTTCAAAATTAGCCAATAGGATTCATCCAATCCGTCACCTTCTATAACTTTAACACAAACCAACTAGACGAAAAATATTAAACTCCAGGCATATCTATAACTATAACTCTACGACCTCCAGGTCAAAAATAAGCAAACCACTCCAACTTGACAACTAAAATAAATATCACCATAATATCATAACCCTCCCTTATCTAATAAACCAAAGATCAACAATATTTCCCCAACTCAGCCCTCAAATACCCCCCAAACAAATATGTTAAATTAGCCTAAAGTAAAAGAACGACCATTTTATTTAGCCTAAAGTATAAAAATCTCAAAAATACCCCAGATCATTTGACAAATGAAAATAAAGACAAAGAAGACCTCCCGATCACCATAAAAATTGCCCCCAACAATTTTTTACGAAACTCAACCCACTTGTCAAAAAACTAATAAATAATCCGACCACACTTGAAAATTGCCCCAAACAACAAAAAATATTCGATCACGAAGCCATTTCTTAAATGCTCTTCTATCAAACAGTCACTAAAATTATCACAAACCTCAAACAATTTTTTACGATACTTGAAACTTTCATAATATTTCTTTTTGATATCCTTGAATCTTTTCTAATACTCTTAATCATTTCTTGTAATATTTTTTTAATTTTCTACACTATATTCGAACTATTTCTCCAACTTTCAAAAACCCTTGATTATATACACAGGTACGATTTATAAAATTGTCTAAATGATACGAACTATTTTCAGTAGAACTGATATTTTTCTACTATTTGTAATTTTCATAACATTTCTATCATCCCTCATTTTGACTATATGCAAATGTATAAAGAAAGCAATCATCACATTCGCTCTAGCAACAATCCTCCCAATTCTTTTCTTAGAAGAATACTTTAATAAACATTAACTTTTTCACTAGAAGAATAGACCAAAAAGCTATCAAAAATTGCTACCCAAAAGTCACCAAGTCAGTCTTCACCGACATCATCCCAAGATAACCCAACAAAACCTTCAACTACCAATAATCCTCAAACATCTACACGAATTTCCTTTCAAGATAACCCATACACTTTTGAAGAACGACACGCTCGTTTATCAGAACCACTAGAACCAGTTCAACGACAAGCACCTCTAAGCGAACCAACATATAACTTATACCCAACACTACCACAAGAATTAAGTAGAATAAGAAATCCTAGTCAAAACCAAAATACAGTCGAAATAAATAGACAAATTATACATCCTCGACGGAACAGGAATTTTCTAACTCCCCGAGTTCATTTTGATATACCTCAATCCCCATCACAAAACACTCCAGAAAACCCCATTGGTATATTACCAGAAACCCCTACGCTTCTTTCACAACGTAGCACCTCAAGCCTACCATCAGATTACTTAGGTTCAACACCAACATCTGAACAAATACGTGAAAATCCCTTTAACCCCCCAAACCAGGCATCACGACTACCATATTGGACAACACATTCATTTACACAAGGTGAATTAAATTTAGTCAATGATCCAATAGATATTTCTACGGATACAACAACATCCTCATCACTACCAGAAACATTATCACTACCATCAACACCATCAATAAGCCAGATTTCACCACCACCTTTTAACTTAAATTTTCCAAATAATCTCGACGCCAGATATCGAGAACAATCATCAACAAATATCCCTTTAAGAATAGATTGGAATACATTTACAGCCCCTCCACCATTATTTGGACAACATCTAGAAAGTAATCGCCTCCACAACTGGGCACTTAATAGATTACAATACCGACAAGACATTCACGACGATATCCGTGATCACAATATCCAAATACTCCAACAAAACAGTTTACAATTAAAGTTTGAAATCACAGTTAAATTAAACAACATTACTCAACATCCCTACCCATTAAACCCACCAAACATAACAGCTCAATCACTACCACCACCATTTATAACCACTGAAGTAATATATAAATACGACAGATATACCAAAAAAACAATTGGTTACATCACATTTTATAACCCATACTCAGGATTATCATACACATGTATATTCTAAAATTATTAATTTTTCTCCAACTCCTTTTTCTAGTAATCTCAAATCAAAACATAAACCCTTCTCCCCGCACAGGACCCCAAGATTTATTAGTAACACATTACGATTGTGAAGAAAACGAACAAAAAACACTACACAAGTATGCAATAAATCAAGTATCACAGTGCGAAACAGAACCCCAAGCCATAGAAACTACAAATGTCATAGCAACACTTTATTCAAAAGCCCGAGCAACTACAGTTATAGGATATAAATTCACAGCAACATTTTCTGAAAAGAAAGTACATTGTTCACAAGTCTCAAACGGAAATAAAAACCGACTTGACCATGAATCATTCTACCAGAGTAATATAGAACGACTTTTACATCTCAATCCCGAAGGTTGTAAAAACGAGTTACTCCGACTAAACATCACAAAAAATAAAAACACAGATAGAAATTTAGTATATTTCCAAGTTTTTTCAGATTCTGTACATCAAGCAGAACTTGAAAGATATCAAGGACATATAAAATTAGATGAAAAATACCCATACAACGGCGCACACGGACGATTAACCTATGACATGCACGATAAACACTGGATACCACACATTGGTATAAATGACCCATCAAACTGCAAAGCAGACACAAAAAATAAAGGATACCAAGAAATAATGTTTTTCGATTGGAAAATACAACTCGAAAAAATACAACTCACACGAGATTTATCAGACAACACAATGATTTATCAAGGAATTAGATTACCTTGTAAAAACGAACAAGGTTATTGCGACCCTACAACCAGAACACAAGCAACAATTGTTTGGTTCCCCGAAGACACATGTACAACATTTCAAGTAGCAAAAATACACGCTCGTATGATAAAATTTCACGAAAAATATTTTATACAATCAATACCATATGAAAAAGTAAATCCATTACGAAAAATAAGTTCTAATTTTCGAAACATTCATAATATAGAAAATAAATTAACACGTTTTCAAATATATCAAGAAACAGAACTTGCATGTAAATACAGAAACCCACTTCACAAAACACAATACTCTGAAATATTAGTTGAATACGAAAATGGATTCGACATGACCACTGGAAAAATAAAAGTCGACCCATACGCCACAAGTCATCCCCTAAACGAAGGAACATCATATATACCAGTTAATTTTCAAAAGAATACAGGTCAACCTGGTGGACATTTAAAACCCCAAAACGATCAAAGCACACGTTTACAAGAACTATCACTAATGAATAGTACATATTTTGGTAATATCCACTATGATATTCACTTAGATATGAAACTAGACTACACGATTAGCCGAATTTTTCAAGAAATGTCACTCTCCGAATTAGAAACATTACACCAACTATGCGAATTAGAAAGAACACAAATATTACAATCACTTGCACTAGCAGTATTAAAAATACCCTACGCAGGATATTTACTATCAGGAAATATATCAATATTTTTAGACTATGAAGGAAACATCTTATGGTTTTATACTTGTACTAAAAAAGTATCACCACTATACGTTTTTGAAGATAAACGATGTTATAAAAGAATCCCTATCTTTTATAAGAATAAAGTACATTTCGTTGACACACTTTCACGAAGAACCTATTTCTGGGATACCGCAGTTCCATGTGGATCAGAAAATAGCCACAACGTAGTACAACTAAACCCTGATGAAGATAAATATTACCTTCTCACCCCATATCCCACATTAATGCAATCACTCAAAAAATTTTCACCAGAAAGCATTCGCGCTATCGCTCGAAACCCAAATATAGACTTACAATCAATAGGAATATACTCAAAATCAGATATTCAACATCACATTAGAACACAACAATTCCAGGAATGATTAACACAAATGGACACAATACAAAGACAATCAATTGACCAAAACTTAGGCAAACTTGCCGAAACCGCAGGATTTGCAGACATCTATACGCAAGACTATAGCGGATATTTTAAAGACATTAAAGATTATATATATCTAAACGGTGAAAAATACCGTCCCCAAGATATATCACCTATCAATATTTTTAGCTTTGTTACACTCAAGAATGAAATTCTTGATTTTCTAGGATGGCCCTACTACATCTTAGAAAAACTAACTATTTTATACGCAATGTTTAACTTTATTGGATTTCTTTTTTCACTCTTAAAAGGAATCTATAACACATGTGCTATACACACACAAGTCAATAGACAAGCAAGTATAGCACGCATACTATTTGCAGGATTTTTTGGAATATTTTCTACATCTATAAACAAAATTCTTTTAGACGCACAAATAAAAGAATATAACACAAAAATAGCAACAAGACAGAACACATACGACGAAGAACATAACAATGCAGACACAACACCAACAGCACCACAGTTACCACCCCTACCACATAACCATCCATTATCCCTAATCCCACGTAATTTTCGAAATTTAGCCATAACACATAATAATTTTAGACCAACCATATCACAAAGTCCCATCCAACATATAATGCCACACCACTCACAAGATGAAAATACTTATGAACAAATTATAGAACAACCCCATACCACCGCTTTTCAGTCTCAAAATAATAATTTTTTTAGCCCACGATGAGCCGACAACTTGGATCCCTATACCGATCAAATTCCCACCCAACCAACCTCACCACTCCAATCCCAATAATACCACTTTTTGCTTTTCCGCCACCCGATTTCCCATCCAGTAATGTAACATCCGGCATGAATTCCGATACTAATTCACACATCTCAGTTTTATACTCCATCTCACAACTCAATAACCCGAATATTGAAACCCCCGATGAATTTGCCGACTCTGAACCATCTCCATCAAATAATTTTCACACCAATCCCTTAAATTTTTCCCAACCCCCTTTTCAACCCATACTACCAAATAACCCTGACCCAACCAATTCTACACCCTCTTATGCTTCCCAAGTCACTCCAACCTACTCCTCACTTCACTCAAACCAATCATCTCATTCTTCAGACACCCCCCGAATCTCCCCAGAACTAGATAATTTCATTACCCTACAACAACAATCCTATCACCTTGACACCCCAACCATAAACCAAATCTCATCCACAATAGATTCATCCAACCCTCCTACCCCTACACCCTCTTCAATTTATACTGATTCATTAGCACCATCATCCACAACTACTGTATCTTCACTCAGCACTAATAGAGCTTACCGCACTTTTAAAAGGAAGTTCCCCAACCATCCTTTCCCAGCGAAACCAGGAACAGCCCGTGAATATATCAACCATCCACAACACACTAACACAAAAGAATTTTTAGCTATCACCTTACCCTCATTTCCACAATACACCTTAAACACCCCTCATGACACTAACGAGACACGTAACTTTGTAGACGAATACGTTTTAATGCCTACCCTTCCTTGGACCTCATATTATCATTTTACAAATCCCCTTTGCTTACCTTTATCTAACACTCATATCGATATAGAACGAAATAAGGACATGCTATATCGACTCACTACACCACTAACACCTAGACAATTTACTTACATTGGATACAAAAAATCACTAAAAACACACACTGCACCCCGAGCTAATGAATATACACTAGAATATTACGATCATAACATCATCAGAACTAACCAAGATCAATTCTTAGACGACGATCGCTTCGCTAACCCACAAATCACCGAGAAATTTTTCATTAAAGCACCATATATATTTACACTAAATATCTTCGATCGCAAGTTTGACCACATTATCTCAGAAGCACTAACAGACACGCAAGCCTACGAAAGTTTTAAAGAACGCTTCCAAATATTTTCACTAACCTTTCGTTTCCTTGCACCACATGAAAGAGATTTGCACTGCTCACACGATATTATGTTGCGCACTAAACAAACACACACATATACTTATTATCGTTTCATCCAAAATCACTTTGACCTACACACTCCCTCCAGACAACCACACCATCGTTTTCAATTCATCAATTCCAAATACACCTCACCATTCTTTCTTAACTTCACATATTGCATTAAAGATACTAACCTTCATGGTATTCTTCGAAATTATGATCCCATAACCCAAATGTATATCTTTTGTCCCATCACCAAGACCTTCAACGCAGAAGAATCCCGACCCTTCCTCATCCCACACGAGTTTGTACAACCTATAGAAATCCCCATTTTAGAATTCATTCATAACACTAAATTCAACCACAAATTATATAATCTAATCCAAAACACACCTTATGAATTTGCAGTTGGCACTGAAGAACTAACCACCATTAAGGCACTTCAATTGCTTTGGCCACTGCTTCAAACTAAAAATATCATCCGCATATTAGCCAAACTACTAACAACTTCAGATCTCATCCACGACATTTTCCCCCATGGTTTCTTCCCCGACGACTAACAGGTAAGTATGAATTATACATATTACTAATTAATTCAAACATTAGAAACTCACCATTCTTTATCCATGTTTTCTTTAGAATTTTAGCCTTCATCCTAGATCATCTGAAAAATTCACAAAAGAAAAATAAAAAATAGCAAACTTCTTCAAAACTGTTTAAGACCCTATTAAATTTTTGCACCAACAATTAAATAAATATAATACCAATGCAGTAAATTAATTTATAAATTTTTCCCCCACCAGCAGTAAATCTAATAATGATGAAAATTTGTAACTTAATTTCCCCCAACAACTAGCAGTAAAATTAAAATTCTATGTAGTAAATTCATAAGAAGCAAAAGCAGTACTAACCTTTTGATATTTTCATTCACTCGCATAAAAATTCTATCCAAACTCGCACAGCTCGCCCACGAAGAATTGTTTAAAGTAATGAATTTCAGTTCCAAGCTTTCACACTCGATAACTCTAACACAAGATAACATGTTTCAAACTTTACTTTAACCCGGTTGGAAAGGAATTATATACTAAACAAAACTAACCAATGCAGCTTACTAAACACCACAACACATAGCATAACAGCATGACTAAGAAAAGGAAACCAACGGTACCCAAACCGGATTAACCCAGTTTAAAACTGGATAATTTATTCTTTTGAAGACTATTATAAAGTCTAAGAAAGAAATAATAAAACACAAAAAAGTCGAAAGACAAACCCATACCACAAACAATTTGATTTTTGAAAAAAGGACACAACCAACAAAACATAAGAAAAACCACAACAAACCCAACATAAAACGTTGTCACATAACAGGACCTCTCACAAAAACCGCATGCAATCATACTCCCACTCCTGGCCTAACCCACCAGGAAGGACGTCCTGAGCATGCTCTATAGCCGGCCTAACCCACCGTGCTACATCCACGCTTTGTGACCACACTCCTATTTTTAATAAGAGCTACTCAAGGGTGAGTAACTCTTCAAAATAACTGAACTAAAACAAAAAGCTTTTGTGAAAACAACTAACTAAAATCATAATTAAAAAATATTAAACTAATAAAAGTTTTATAAAATGTAAATTACATTATGCAATACATAGATCAGAATACAACACCAAGGACGAACATCCAAAGACAAAACGACCCTACTACACTCGAGAAAGAATGGCCAACTACAATCAATATGCCGCCCACAATCACAACTCAAAGGATTTAGAGTACGACTTGACTTCGCAGAAAAGGACTTCATTGAACTAGACCAATGACCACCTCGATGTTCAAGTATACGTACAGATCCGAGTAACCAGGCATCCCCTCCACGCACAATCTCCACGCCATTCCCAGACAAGGTCAAACACAAAGAAGTTCTCACCAATGAAACAGAAAAACCTGACATAGCCAACCATTCTGAAATCAGATTTGAGTTTGTTGCGAAAACCCAGTCGTTGTCTTGAGAAGACACAATGATTGAATCTGGGACTTCTCTAATAAGAAAACCCAGAAGAAATAAGATGTTCGCCAAATACCAACGTCCATCATCCATCTTTCGAATTGCAGAAAAACTATTCTAAAAAACTCTGTAAAACCCGGATGGGTGGAACCTGATCTAAACTACATTTTATGATTGGATAAATTAGATATTTTACCAATGTAAAGTATTTAATATTAACCAATCATGATCCATCTAACTAACAATCCACTTATTTGTAAGTGCTGAAATTACTTGTAATTTCAGCACCAGAGAGATTTGAATTTAACTTAGAAATTAGTTGAACTCTCCCGAGTACTTCAGCAACCGCAATAAACCAGTATACCCTAGATCTATTGAGCCTAGCAGAGACTAGTTAAACAACCTGAGACTAGATAGTATAAGAGTAAGATTAGGATCGGTATTAGACTAAGAAGTTGCACGAATCTATCCGGCCGAAAATAAGATAGCGTGACGAGCAGACGGTGTACCCTATCCGAAATTACTCTATGAGTTATACCCATCGATCATAACTCAACTCATTGCCTAATGAAATTTCAGTCAAACTAAAAGAATCAAAGCATCGCCGGACAAAAATTTGAACAAGGAAAATTTTTTACCACATTTAAAGTGGGACCAAATAGTTTTTAGGAGGGAAATATTCAGAAACAATTAACTTTAGGCCTATAAGATCAAAATTGTTTGTGATAAAAATTGGATCATTTATGGAATTAATGAGACCAATTAACTTATTGACATGATTCATTTTAAATCAATTTTGTAGTGTGGGATACTTCGCCAAGCAGATTTTTTTTGGATTACATTTGCAGCATCAAAGAATAGAACGAGCAATTGCTAGACTCGTGGCTGTCGATTTTTGTATGACCCAGTTCGGTTTATATTTTGAATCATTAGAAACTGATGTTTTATGTTTTGAATAGAAACTGAAAACTTAGATATTGAGAAATTAAAAACTCAAGCAATGAAGAAGCATATAAAATTTCTAAATTCACTGGTAGTGATAAGTTAGACGCCGACCTAAAATTATTAGAATCTTATAGAAAATTATCAGACAGGAAACTTTTTTCTAGTTTTGAGCTGAGGACAGCAGTATTTTTCACATGCTACAAAAAAACTTTGTCAAAACACGTAGGACAAAATTCAAAGCCACCCTGAGCATAAATATTTCATCCCTTTCTTGGAAAGTCGAATATTAAAATTTTTTCAATAATTAGAATGCTCTGAACTCAAACACGCTTAAGAAAAAATTTAGCTCAAGAAACACTCCTTTGTTATGCCGACAATAAGCACTGACTTTATTTCAAATTTCGGAGTTTTGTTACTAAATACCGCAGTGGAGCTGTGCATGATGGGCAATTACTCAGATCGAAACTTGAACATTTTTTGACAGTACAGGCAGCGTTACGTTGCACCATGGATGCTTTTTTCGAGCGGAAAAAAAGCAGAAAAAAACAAGACTGCACGTATTTCATTGCTAAAATAGTTCAGTTTTTTAGGGATTATCTATAATTAGGTATTGTGTATTTTAGGGATATGTATAGCATTTAAGGATTTAATCAGCGTCTCGTATATCATTAAAAACAGTAAACGCATTTTAATGAAAATCAAAAAATTCCAGATTTTCAAAATACTTTTCCTGCACTATTTATTAAGTAAAAAGTGATGCACTCAGCGCTTACCGATGTATTAATATTTCAAACTAGCTTGCATCAAGTCAAATAAAATAGTCTTTGGGCCGTATTAAATAGCGGCTCAAGCGTTAAATGAACAAAATATTTCGCTCTTTATTGTCTCTTTTTAGCCAAATTGACAATGTTCAAATCATCAGAAAATTTTGGAAAGATCGTAACAGTCACGCCGACTTGTTACGAGCTTGCCTACAGAGGGCAGGACTCTATACAAAAATTAGAGCAGGTTATCGCCGCGAAGCTTAAACCCAGATAGTCAGCTCAGTTATCTCTGGCCACCTGAACTTTTTGTAGAACATATGGTAAATTGTCATAGAGTAATTTGGCATAGGGTAGATTGTCATGGAACTTTTCAAATATGGCTCGGAAACATACTGAACACGTGTGTTTTACCCAAATCAGCCAACAGTTAGCGATTTTCAAACCCTTATTTTTTGCGAAAATTGATCACATCTGAAGTATCTTTTTGAGCTCTGAACAACCTTATTTTTTCGATGGTGTAAGAAGCCTTCGTAGAAAACGCTTAGTTAAAAAATCGAAGGATTTACTGAATAAAATAAATCTAATTCAAGCATAAATGTTTTGTCATTTTTTTTCGAGAGTTCTCAAAAGTTCTAATTTTTATTTAATCCACTTGAAGTGCTCCATTAATTTAAAATAGCGAAGTCTTCTTCTGTATCAATTTTGCAAAAGTGCAAACTCTGATTGGCCCGAAAAGTTACTTTCCTACAATATTATCGATCTGAAACTGGAAATAGATTGGGGTACTGTTTTATTATGATCTAATCTGTTATTTTCTTCATAAGTCGGATTAATGACTTCTATTTTAATTACATTTCGTGCTTTAGATTCAATGCCATATAACTGAATTCAAATATTTCATTTCTTTGATGTTATAAAACAAAGCTTCTGTAATCTGTTTCCTATATGTCAGCTTAGCTCTCGTAACTAATTTCCTCTTCAAAACCTCTCAATTATCTGCCCTATAATCTTTTCCAATCCCTCTTTCTCAGGTCGGTTGTTTGGAATTTGAAATGGAGGCCCTATTTCAGCACAACGTTACAATCGTTGACCTCTTTTAAAAAATCTAGCCGAAGAATTGAATATCTTTTGATTAATATCGCGATTGCAATTGTTAAAACTCCTTAATTTTTTTTTGCTCCGGGACCAATTTTGTGATGCTCTGTTTTTTTTCTTCAAAAACTAAACACATTGTTCGATTCTTCTTAGATCAATATAATTAATTATACTCTTGAAATCAATCAAAACGCTGAAACTTTATCTTAAGTTTCTTTTGTTTCTGGACCTTGTTAAAGAAACGCGCACTAACAACCTTGCATAAGGAACAGTTTCAAGTTTCAATCAATTTTGAAACTGTAAA
>NC_087065.1:74477173-74771173 GCF_963678635.1 Symsagittifera roscoffensis | reverse complement strand
TTAAGGAACAGTTTCAAGTTTCAATCAATTTTGAAACTGTAAACGTTTAACAATTTCAAAATTAACATATTTTTTTTGAAGTTTAATCCCTTTCAAACGGAAGACAATTTAAAAGCTGCTCATAGTCAGGGTGAGGCGCAGTTGGACTCGACTGTTCTTTAAAGTTGCACTGGCGACCTATGTTTACGCCCAAAGTATCATGAAGTTTAAGTAACATACTTCGAAATTGCGCGACCCGTGCTGCGACTTTAAGTGACGCATTTTAAGCTATAGCTAATTTGCGACTTTGTGCGACTTAGAGTTCAAGCGGTAGTATGGAACTTCTGTTGCGCAAAAATCGCAACAAGGGATCTGCAATTTTGAAGTAGGCCCTAGTTCAAATTTTGATTGCGTTCTGCAATTTTTTTTCAAATTATAATTATTACTACCCGCATCCAAGTTTAGGCGTAAGTAATTGATTATAACGGATTATTATGATGATTTTTTGACAATTATAATTGATTATAATTACCAAAATTAGGTGTTTAGAGGACTTATAATTGATTATAATCGTGATATTTTCCAAGAGATTATAATCTCGTATAATCGATTATAATTGATTATAGTTCTTACAAAAAACCCTTAAAATCAATTATAATCGATTATAATCGATTATAATCTCTTATTTTGCCAAAACTTTGTCAATTCAAAACTATATTCAAATTATATCTTATGGGTTAATATTTTTAAAAAGAGAGATTATAATCGACTATTAATTGATTAAAATTGATTGTTTCTCAATTTTAGTAAGACTGGTGCTAAAATCGTAATATGATTGATTATTAACGCTTCAAACTAGATGCGGGTATATATATATATATATATATATATATATATATATATATATATATATATATATATATATTTTGAAAATAGTGCAGAACGCAATTAAAATCCCAATGAAAACTATCCCATTGGGATGAATTTCAACTTCTGTAGCCGCAAATTAATCCAATTCAGAGGCTAATCCGATATGTTTTGAGGCGGTTGAGTTGGTTGGTCTTCACGAAATGTTGCTAGTCCACGTTTTTTTTCTTCAAAAAACATTTTCATTACCAGAAACTGAGTTTGATGAGATAAAAGGCAGACACCATTTTTAGATTTTGCCTGATACGAGCAATTCTGCTGACTACAGGTTTTACTTACTACCAATTAGGATTATAAGAGCAGTTAAGCCAAATCTATCAGCCTATGAGCTAGAGTCTTCATGCTGGTTTTACACGATTATTATAAAAAAAAATATCAAAAAACTTTAAAAATCTTATCTCAGCAGCACTGTTATATAAATTTCCCCATACCGGATGCAATTTAAGAGATGAAGGGGACCCAAATCAAGAGGTCACGAGCAGTACAGTTCTTTCGCGAGCAGTACAGAAGATCCGTGGCTAATATTGCTTAGGATAAGTATAACAGTTTCACGAATCTTTTTTAAAAAATTGGCAATATATTGAGTTTACTGCTAGAAAAAAGCATTTTTCCTGGCAAACATTTCACATTTCAAATCAGCAACTCATTCAATTTAAAATGATTTCCCGTGTATGTTTTTGGATCTATTATGCTGCTAATCGGCCTAAGTGAAATATTCATTGAAAGGACAAATTCACGGCTTAGCCAATTATACCTAGAAAACTAGACTCTTGCTTTCATGGGTGAAATTTTTTCTTAAATATTTACCCGAATTAAACCCGAAAAAGCAAAACAAGGTTAGTTGCCTTTAAAATGTAGCTTCAAAGTTGCAACCTCTCTGGTCGACATCATTTTACTTTCATCAAAAAATTCCAGGAAACTTTCTCAAATTTTGATTTCTCTTCCTGCAATCAGCAATTTGTGGTTTAATCGTGGGTTAAAAATAAAGGGTTCAAATGCGGAATTTTTCAGAAAACCCGTCAGCTTTTCGATTTCCAGAACTCACCACCATGTGTAAATTTTGTAATCCATCAAAAAAAACAGGGACCTTACAATGCAAAAAACTTTCCCGAAGCTATCAGAGCCGCGTTAAATAATGTCTGTTTAGATTATTGTTTCTGTTGATGTGTAGAGAAAAAGTAAATACTTTTTTTGTGATTACTCCAGAAGTCCAAATATGGATAATGCTACAAAAAAATT
The DNA here is from genome assembly GCF_963678635.1 of Symsagittifera roscoffensis. NCBI lineage: Eukaryota > Metazoa > Xenacoelomorpha > Acoela > Convolutidae > Symsagittifera > Symsagittifera roscoffensis. Next base: position 74,769,028 of record NC_087065.1, on the reverse strand, counting down.
TGCATATATTCGTTTGAGTTTTGGATGACAACATAGATAACCAGGAATTGCTCGAACGATTTCTTCGAAGCTTACCGATCTTGTTGTTATTTGGGAAGAGAACCATAGTTTAACTGAAAGGTGATATATTTTTTGCTTTATTTTGAGATCAAGGCCGAAACACAAGTAACTTCACAGGAAAATGTCTCAAATTACCTATTTGACCAAATTAGCATTTTGGAAAAATGAATTTGAATCGCTGTTGATAAAGTTCACCGGTTGTTAATCTAGTAAAACTGTAAGAATGTCTAAACTCGCTGCAGACTGCTCTCTCTTAATCGGCTTCAGCGGCCTTATTTGTTTTTTGTGATGATTTCAACGGCTAGCGGGATTAAACTTCCCATCTGAGCAACCAACATTTTTAGTACCTTTATTTGTTGGTAAAATTACTTGTTAAAACCGCAAAAATTAGCAACTACAATTACTTTTGCACTTGATCGATAAACTTGAATACTCTGATTCTTACAGTTCCAATGTACACGAGTTTTCTTGTTCGATGAACAATCTTCCTTGTCATTGAGAGTTTTTTTTGTCGTTTGCAGGAAATGTATGTCAAACAGTTGATGTCAAACGTTCTTATCGAACAATTTGGTTGCCGCCAACACTCACTCAGTCGTTGTGGATATAACTTTTTTTTTTTAATTTTTGTCTTTTCCTCTTAGCTTTGTGGTTCATCAGTTAAAAGAAGTGGTCTTTTTTGTTCAACTGCATTTTTAACCGTGCGGAGGACATCAAATATGATTCATCTGTGCACACTGGCTCTTGTGTCATTCCAGGGAGTTCTTGGCCGCCGCAACAGGCCAAGTTTTGTGTAGTTGGCGACCAGTTTCGCTGGAGCGGAGTAAAAAAAAATCACGTTTTTCGAACTAGCAGGCTCTTTCCTTGTCAGTACTTCAGGTAAAACTTAAAAAAAAAAACACTCTTTCCGTTCTTTGCGCATATACCAGCGGGTGTTTTAAGTCGCCATTGGTTTTCGGCGAGTTGCTGGTAACCACTTTATCTTTGGTGGATCGTTCAAAAAGTTTCTGTTCGAAAAGGCTTATTGGTGCCGATTCGAATGACTTCTGGGGCAGTAACAATTTGCTGTTGGGAGAATGCTCGCTAAGTTTTTGGTCGCTAACCGCTGATGAAAGCTTCTGTCACCGATATTAATTTGTAAAAGAACACATCTACACAAATGGCGTATGGAGTATGTCCCTTCTTAAAAGAAGCATGCCAATTCAAATCGCGTTTTGAAGACTGCTAATCTTGTTTGGATCATCTTTACCACCAGATGGAGGGCGCTTTTTCCTTAGGCCTAGTTATTGTGTTACAGTAGTTAATTTCACCTCTGTTTGTGGTATTCGGGATACAAAGATTTTGACCTGCGAAATATTGAGCAAGCTAGGAAATTAAATTAGTACAATGGCTAGTGTAATATAATAACAAAAAATAATCGGAGGTGAAATATCTTTTTACATTTGAAGTCAGGAAGTTGATATCTTCAAAGGAGAAAAAAGTTTTTGTTGAAAATTATTATTTCCATCGGTGAAAATTGACAGAATAAAAAACCACACCGAGCATAAATATTCCGTTTTCTTCGAAAATCGGAGCAAATAATATTGCCGTCTCGTTCCAAACTGGTTTTTTCCTACCACTATATTCCTGAAGTTTATAATTTAGCTCAAAAATAGACCTGATATTGGTTAATAAATTAATCTTCTGGCAAAGCCCTTGCTCTGTCATGAGTTTAGGTGCTGCACGCTCCTGAAAGTTTTCGCTTTTAATGCGGCGTTGAAAAATTTGAATGAAACTTTGGCTGAAATGTAAAAAGCACTGCCGTTTGCAATTGATTATATGCAGGAACTTCCGAAATTTCATCGTATTTTGCTTAATAATCTTCATTCATATATTTTGGTCAATTTTTAATTTTCGTCAGCGTTTCTTCAACTGCATAATTTCGAGCAGATTAATGGCCTTTTTGTTTATTTTTAAAATATAATCAGTCCCAAAAATTCAACAACAAAATTGAATCGTGAAATTCAACAAAATTGAATTTTTTTGGCGAAAGTGCAAATATTTTTCTCCAAAGGCGAGCAAATGAAAAAATTGAAACAGACAAGCCAAAAATTGACAACTCAGATGTCTTAGAAACGCAAATTCAATTTTTGGGTTTTTTCTGTTAACGGCCAAAAATTAAGCTTTGTTTTATAATATCTATTTTTTTTTGCTGAATTTAGTTTCAATCAATCGAAGCATTATTATCCAATTTTCAAAACATGAAAGAGTCAGTTTTTTAACCTTATAACCGAAAAAAAACTACTTGTCGAATTTTTCAAAGAAGAAAAATTAGGATAAATTACTTGATTAAAGTAAGCTGCTGGAGTCCTGATGGCTTTGTAGTTTTAATCTTCGCCTTTTTAGACCCTCAGAGGTGACTTTGAAATATCACCGCTCTTAGTCCATTGTATTCCAAGACAGTCTTGAAGGGCTCTTTTGTTTGGTTTTTTTCTTCCATTGCTTGGCATACACAATTAGTGGCGCTAGACACAGTCGGTTGATTGACGTATCTTAGTTTGAAAAACCCGCTTAAAGTGACAAACTGCTTTTTTGAAATACTTGTAGGCCCTTTGGATTTACATTTCTTAGGAGATAAAGCGGACTTAATCTAACTCCCGTTGATTTTTTTGAGACTTTTCTTGTAGTCTTGTTAGCTTTTTTGAGAAAATTTTTTTTTTTTTAGATAGTTTGTTCATACCGTTCTGTGCCAATTTTCTAAACATACGCAAGCGCGCAGATTTTTAATTAATTCAAAGGTTATCTTCGAATGCTTTTTTATTTGTTTTAAGCTCTCGGTCAAATTCTTATTTACATATCGAGAAAAGAGCAACAGCTTATGAATCTAAATCTGTTCCTTTTATGCAAATAAGAGATCAAAAAAGATCAAAAATTGCCTCCGATTGATTTGCATTCTTTTTCCTTCAGTTTAGTAAAAACTCTGATGACCATTTTGGGGTGGGGCAACTTGGTTTTTTTTTTGCTTATGTATGGCATTAACCAGCCAAAATCAGACTGGCGAGTAAATGGAATTGTCAAACGCTCGAACAACCTGAACAACCGGATTTTTGTTTAAACAAGGGACAAGTTCACAAAAATTGAGTTCAATTTTAATACACTGAAATCAAAAATTACATGAATTACTTCCTAATCCCTGATTAAACGCCATAAAAACAGATTTAGGCAGATTTTTCTGATAAGTTACAACTTAACTAGTTATAATAGTGAAACTTGGGTATCAAAAAGGAGATGCGTTTTGATCTAAATCTGTATTACGTAAACTTAAGACTGAAAAAATGAATCAGACTCTTTTTTGAACTTGATTTTATATTTTAGGGACATAATTATCAATCTAGAGCCCCTTAATTAAAAAAAATATATCAAGACCCAAATTTAGCTCAGCGTGTTTAAATGATTCGAGATACATTGGAATGGAGAAGAATGTGACTAGTTCTTTCTCTTAATCACTGCAGCAAATAAAATTAATTTAGTCTCGGCAAAATTTTCCCGTCAGCGACCTTTAAAGCTCACTTCAATTATGCCTCCCCGCGTGTGCCTTTACTTGCGGCGACTGCATTAGTAGCGTAGGTTTTAAAACTGCCCAGCATTTATTTAATCAAATCCAAGGACGCGACGGGAAAACAATTCGTTATTTTTTCTATTCCGTTTCAACAACTATTATAATCTATGCCAAGAACAGGACATCGAGAATTTTATCTAATTCTGATTATAATTTTTCAATTATTTTTCACCGATTATTTCCTCCTTTTTTATTCGCCTTTTTCACAATGTCATTAAGGGTACTTTTAAATTGTTCATTCTTGAATGAAAATATCAAATACCATCATTCGGTGCGCACTTTTTATTTAATATGGTTTTATTTTCTACCTTTGTCTATTGGCTTGTTATTCATTTTTTTCACCCATATTTTGTCACATTCAGAAAACTGTGACGTAAAAAATATTCGGAAATCAAAATAAATCAGTAAACATCCTTACCCGAGTTTCAGAGCGTCGAAAAAGTTTCCTTATTTTTCAGCCGAGGGGAAAAGTATCTGATAAATTAATTATTTATACATGTACAAAGAAAATTCTTACTTAGCTACTTAGTTGAAACTTTTGTTTTACACAATAAAGCCACAAATCGCACCCTTAGTTACCGTCTGTAACCTATCACGTGGGTCATCCGACAACATTTAGTTCTTAAAAAGCAGCACTTTTTTGACTGTTTCCCGGTTTTGTTCCCAGCCTCAAAAAATTCTGACGGATTCTGAAAACAAAAGTTTTAAAATTTCATTCTTTAAATACCACATTCACATATTTTATTTATTTTTTTTACTTGCTTCACCAAAACTTCAAAGTTTTAATTTGTTTTCCAATTTTTGACTTGAACTAAATTGAGACTAATATAGACTCGACAAAAATACATTTTTTTTCATTTATAGACTTGAACTTAATTGCAGACTCAAAATATTGACTATAAAATTATCATCAACATCACCTATTATTTGATTGATTCTTCAATTCGTCTCGAATTGGATTTCATACGAGCAAAGCGAAATGGCTTTCGAAAACTTTATTTTGAATGTGACAAATGTCAGCGAGGAAATTGAGAGGGGAGATGGCGATGGCGATGGCCTTGAAGCAAAGGACTCCATCAAATTTGTTTTCATCTTCATACGGCTGGTTTTACAGGTAAAACTATTAATAGTGTATTTTGAACTATCAGGAAAGCCGGTAATTGCTAGAAGCAGCACTGATTGTTCCGACCACATAAATATTTTTGGGTGAAAACATATTTCAAAAAAGAAATAAAATAGATGTGTAATTTACAATAAAGTGAGATTTTTATTTCAACAAAGAATTTTTAAGCTATAAAATGGGGGTAAGTCATCAATATATGATAAAAACGGAAAATTGCACTAAAACTTTGTTACTTTTAAGAAGTCAAAATCAGTTAACAAAAATTATCAAGCTATATGGTTGTCAAATTCGAAGGACTATGACAAATGCCTACAGATGCTCAACATGATTCCTATCTGCTTAAATGGGTGTCGAATTCTAATGACTACAACAAATGCCTACAGATGCTCAACATGCTTCCTACCTGCTGCGAACTTATTCGTACTGATGTCATTTTTATATGGAAAAGTTGGCACAAAAAAGTCGACATCACGGTTAAATTGGAATTGATTAAGTCCACAATTTCTACTCATTCTGCTAGTACAAATCAGTTTGCATTTAATTATACAAGACGATTCAATTCTGACAACAACTTGTTCATCAGGGCTGTCCGTACTGCAAACGAACTTATAAAACAGAATAACTTAAACTTTGAATCTCCCTACCCATTTTCTCAAGAAACCTTAAAAATTATCTGGTTCAAAAACGAACTTCTTTAAACCTAAACAATTCTTGTAATTTCTTTATTATTTGTTTTTGTTTAAATTGCCGATCATAATTTGCTAGTATTTTGTTCTGTATTGTTATATTCTTTGATCTATACATTCCGTATCTATTGTACTTCCTTAACTGTGAATTCAAGTCTTTTACTACTACTACTACTATGCCAAAAATTAGCAAATAATAAACTTTTAATCGGATAGCATGAAAAACTATATCCGGAGACCTAGCATGAAAAAAAAACTGGTTTATCTGTGTGGCCATCACATGGTACGAGTCAACAACACTCAACTGATGATATCTCTTTTAAGCTCCTGTGTCAAATTCCAAATACCGGTTCCATTTCAGCTAGTTCCGATGTTATCCAACTTTTGATCAATAAAAATATGTTCCTTATTTCCATAAAAATTAATAAAAAGTATTAATTTGAGTTAAAAATTTCAAAAACTCTTCTGCGTGCTGCTTCTAAATGGCGTCAAATCATTTTGTTACTATTCGAGTCATGTTTGCGCCTAAAACGTATAAAAACCCATTTAAAAAAATGCTGAAAAAAAACAATGCTGAAAAAAAATCTATGCTGAAAAAAAAACAAAAAAATCAGTTTTCTGTCTTTTAAGAAGTTATTGCCATCAAACACAGAATTGTAGAAATTAAATATTTCTTAAAGAAAGTTTGTTTCAGTGCTTCGGTATATTCAGCGGCTGCATTGTGATGATGTGTGTGTACAAGTTCGCCTATCTAAGACAGCCTCACAACCTACTTGTGTGCAGTCTCAGTGTCAGTGACGTCACTTTCCTACTGTACGAAACAGTCTACAGGGTCCCGAAGGACGCTTTCATAATTTTCAACATTCATGTAAGCTACTACAAAAGTGGATTCCAAAATTTAATTAATCAAGTACTCCAAAATTTAATTAGATGACTTGACGTTTTCAAGTTTCAATTCCGACTTTTGAAGTAAAAGATGACATAATTGTGCTCATGATGGTTGTTTTTTTTCGCCAGACTATTTTTGACATTTATCTGGCAACTTTTACGGACTTTTTTTAGGAAAATCTGAAAAACATTGATGCGTTGAGCTGAAAAGTAGACAGGTATTTCCTCAGCGACTGTTTTGCAAAGTTATGTCGGTTTGAAAATCGTCAATTTCGGACATTTATGTGTTTTTTTTTTTCAATTAAATCTTTTAATTTTATCATCAAAAACTTCTTTTCCCCTTTGTTCCGACTCAAAGGGCAGTCGGAACATTCAGGGCTCCGTCTTGATATGGGAATCATTTATAACTCAGATATTTAGAGGAAAATTGAAGCGAGTAGAGACTGGCATCTTTAAGTCTTTTACGAATAAAACATGTTCTAAGCATAAGAAAACGGTACTTTTTCGGATATTTAAACTTTTTCATAAGAATATTTTATCAATTTTGTCTGGGAAAGAGCTGTGGGAGGCTCGGTTCCACATTTTGAAAATGTGTCCAGATGATTAAAAAATCGACCAATATTTATATTGGCAGATATGAATTGCTTTCGATGTGTTTGAATATTACTTCAAAATTGAATAAGCATAAAAATTAAAAATCGTACGATGCTGGACTTGTTTTGAGCATGATGAGTTTTGACTGAAACAAACCTTTAGTGCAAACTGAACAATTATTTTCAAGGTTCAATAGCTTTGCCTTTAGGACCATAATTGGATTTCTATGATGCAGTGATTATTTCAGGTGCTGCCTATCGAGCCCTGGGTATGCAACTTGGATCTACTTCAGAACGTGCTGTTATCGTGCCAACTCTCTCATATGCTGCTGGTAGCCATTGATAGGTACAAAACTGTCTCTTAAAAATGTACATTACGTGGGCAAATTGTGTTTTTTGAGAATTGTAAGCGGGTTCCGCAACAGGCCGCAAACAAATTTGTCGCGGAATCCGCATCTTTTTGCCAGTTTTCATTGATCTTCTTTGCTGATTTGGATTTCGTGAGCAAATAGCTAAAACACTGTACCACTCAAAATTGCTCCAAAACAGCAGTTTTTTTTTCGGAATCCGCAACAAAATCCGCAATATTTGTGCACACTACTATGGAAATTTTATGATCTGATAAGATTCCTTGGGGTCTCATTTTTGTAATATTTACGGGAGATCTAAACAGCAAACATGTTGCACAGCACAATTTTGAATAATTTCGTTCATTCTGCTTGTCGACATGTAATTAGGCTAGTCAAGTGAACCCTTGCGTTGAGAAATCGTGTATGGCAAAAAATACTCGAAATTTTTTTTTATAGTTGAATTTCACGCATTTTATTGAAAACGTTGAGGAAGAAACAGCATAATCTTCTTGCTCCTTTTTTTTCCTTTTGTTTTGTACCGGCAAAAACATTAAAAATTTTCCAAGCAATACCTACCGCAAGAGTTTACCGATTTTGCCAAAATTTATTATTTTTTTCTTTTTTTTTGTCACCTTTGGCAATGTTGAACCCCTCCCTCATTCAAAAAGTCCACAATAGTTATGAAATAATCAAGCTGTCTATTACTGCGTAAAATTTTCTTTTTTATAAAAATTCCAATCACATTTTGTTAAAAACAACCACCTGCTAAAGTCCAATCAATAAATAACACTTGTATGTTCATTTTTGCACTTAAGTACGACGCAATTTTATAGACACTCCTTCGTATCTACTAATTTTCGCAAAATGTGCTGCTTCCACAAAATACGAGTAATGAAAAATTCAGAACGCGTTTTCTATAATTGTTCAAAAATTAAAGGCCGGCGTAATAAAGCCAAGCTTATTAATAATTTATTAACTAAAACTTTTCAATTTTAATGATTGATTTTTAGCGCCTTTTTTAACAAAAAGTGATTTAAAAATATCTTGACTGAAGCTAAAACATCTGTTCACATGATAGCTAAATTGAGAAAACTTCTTCTATTTTTCGCATCTGAAACGGCAGCTTTCAAATATCACTCAATTATAAGTAATCAAAAAAGAATGGAAAAAATTAATAAAAATGAATGATTTGTGTCACGCTTAAAGCTATTTAAAACACAAAGGGGTGTATATAGCGTCTCGTCTTGGAACAATAAAGCCAAATTGGTGGTCTCAATTCTGTTCGAAAGAATTTTTTTAGACGGTTACGCGGGTTACAAGCACACAATACGTCGAACGCTATTTATTGAAAATTGGGCAACACGTATTGCTCGTATAATCCTGATTTTTATGTTTTTTTTACTGCCGTTTGTTGCTTCAATTTATCTTTTGGCAACACAAACGATATAATTTCTATTTTTAAAAAAGATCGAAGATGAATAGAAAAAAATATAACAAAAAGTCACCCAATGTCAATTATGAAGTCATAAACTTTGAGTCTATTCACGCTCAAGGTTTGTATTAATTAACTAGCCTCAAACCAAATTGCAAATTTTTTTAAACCAAAATAACTTGCCGCCGACGTCACGGATGAAAAAAAAATGCTCAATCTAATTATCCAAATTAACCGAGTCGGCAATTTCATAGACTCTGTAACTTAACAAATTTTGTCGCAAGTTAAAATAATTGCACTTTTGAGTTCAAGCATTTACGTTTTTTGCATTGCATTTCAGAATTTCGAGAATAAATGTCAGTTAAAAAAGACAATATTTGACTTGAGAAGAAACATCAATGAGACCACAAAAATTCCGCCTTTTTTCAGATTTCAATTTATCATTTTTTTACTGTTTTTTCAAGGTAATAATGTATAAATGTCTAAAATGATGACCAAACGCATTTGAAAGCGAAAACGAGAAATTTACTGTCATATAGAAGTGGATGTTCAATGCCCTCTGAATCAAAGAAAAATAAAATCAAAAGTATTTTTTTATAAAATGCAGAGATATTATGCCCTGAAAGATGAGTAAATTTAAAATCAACTACTTAATTTTTATTTTCAAAACACTTGTTTCTCGCTAGTTGTATCAAACTCAATGATTTTCTGGTTTCAAAGTTTTTAGAAATTATGGTAATCTTACTAATTAAAACAAATTCATTTCCATTTATCATATCACAGCTTGCAAATAGCTAAAACTCGGTACAAAATAAGTTTTGTTTTAGCGCAATTTGTTTAGTTCAGAACACGTAACAGTTTTTGTAACAGTCTGCTTCATTTTCCTGAAATTTATCCCCCACATGCTAATGAAGATGCAACTTTGGATGTATTGAGCGTCCCTTATGCTAATAAAATCAAACAAGACTGCTCGTATCAGGGCGAAGCCCTGAATGTTCCGACTGCCGTTTAAGGTTTTATGGAGCAGTAATAAAATCAAAAAATTAAATGTAATAAAAATAAAACGATTTTTTTTTCTAAAATTTGAATTTTTTTTATGAAAATCATCTTCCCACACGCCATATAAAGTAGAAAAGGATAGATTTTGCTCCTTGTAACAAATCAATTATGGCAAATAAGCTTCTTTCAACCAATTTGGAACGATTTTAAGACGGATTAAATCCCCGCTTACGCGTTAATAGCGCGAAGCGAAATATATCGTGCGTTAATTGTCCCAAATTGGCCAAAATGGCAATCTTTAAACCCCCATAATTTTACAAAAAATGATCACAGGTGAAATATCTTTTCAAATTTGAGCTCAGGACAACAATAGCTTTCGAATGATATTAAAAAATTACGTCAAAAATGGCTAGTTAAGAAGTCGAAATTTATCTGAAGAAAAAAAAACCCACCCCGAGCACAAATATTCCGTTACTTTTGTATCGAATGTCGGAACAATGATATTATCCAGTCAAAATGGAACGCATTGATCCGCCGTTAAAATTTTAAAAGATTGCAACATATTGCGCGTTAGTTATCCCAAATTGAGCAAATAGCTTTTTTCAAAGCACATAACTTTTCAATAAATTATCACAGGTGAAAGTTTTCACGATTGAGCTCCAGACGACATTATCTTTCTGATGGTAAAAAAGTTTCCGTCAAAATGCATAATTAAAAAACCGAAAATTGACTTAATAAAAAAACCACCCCAAGCGTAGATATTCAGCTTTTTCTTCGAAAGTTAGAACAAGTATGGATAATTCGATGTTCCGCCCAGTGATGACAACAAAACTTGGTACACTTTTTTTGTCGGTTTTCAATCCTGTAGAAATCTCAAGTGTCAAAATTTGGTAAATGGTGTTGATTTAAAAATTTAAGTTAATAAAATACCGTGTTCAACAGTTTTTTGGAACTAGATTTTGACCAAAATTGGGTTTTTTTTTGGGTCACAAAACTTATTCCATATTTTCGCCAAATGAGCCTTAAAAAAGTTTTTAGGATTAAGCAGCCGGAAATGATTACCCTAAAATAGTGAAAAAAGGGAAACTTTTGAAAAAGTTTGGCAACTAGAATGAAAGCGGGGTGTTCGAATTGTGGTCTTGAAGTGAAACTTGAATTGTTTTCTCTTTGATAAGTCATTAAAAATAAAAAGTTTTTCCTTTCATTTTTTAAGAAACATTTTTGCTACAATCTTAAGCAGCGTCGGATTTTTACCAATTAAAATCTTGAAGTTGCATTGCTTGAATGAATATTTATTACATTGATTTGTCTCAAAACAATATAACGGAATTATCGATTTATGGTATGTTTCAGTTCATCGTAATGTTGTTTTTCCTCACAATTTTTCTCCATTTTATCTATAATGCGTTCATATCACTGGCTTATACAAGCTTACAAGAGTTATTTGACAAAAAGATAATTATATTTTTAGTGAACTTTTGGGCCTTCATGTTTAATTTTTTTTATTTCGTCAAACTCGAACGTGCGTCATATTTAATTTTTAATCCGCTCAATCAAAAATGGATCGTGTAAAAGTTCGGAAAAGGGAATCTTTCGAAAACATAGATAGTATCGATACGCAACTACTATCGTGTCGAGTTCGTTGTGACGCAAGTATGATCTCTCTTTTTATAAAGTTGCTTTGATCTGTTTCAGATTTCTGTTCATTAATTGGCCCCTGCAGTACCCCTTCTCTACAGGGGGTAAAAAGTACCTTTTTGGAGGAATCTTTGCCGCTTGGGCTGTAGGCATTCTCCCTGTTGCTGGTAAGTAGCGTGTAAAATTAACAAGAACAAACTTACCACCTTTCTAAAACTTCAAACGTATGTGAAATTATTGCAAAAACATAGTTACACGATACATTTTTACCTTGTAAGAACTGCTGATAACATATGCAAAATTTGAATAGTTTCAATATTCGCATCGTGTAAGTTTTGCCTAACTTGATTTTAATGAAATATTTTGGCAAAAAAAAAAAACAACCGTACGTCTTTATAGTTTTCGCCCTACAACCTATAAGTTGACCTGGTATGGGACGCCGCTTACAACTTCATATTATGTAAATTTAAATGCGTCGGGGCAAAATGCACGCAAGAAATCACCTGGAATTAATAACTTAAAAGCAAAATTTGCCAGGAAAGAATCGTGTTATAATAAATGAAAAAATATGTGTCCGGTTAAAATGAGTCTGGTTGGAGCCGGTTGATTTCCAAGGAACCAAATACAAGATCAATATAGAAGGTAATTGATTGTACCAAAGTCAAATCTCGTTCAAAAATTGAGTTTTCTCTGCAGTCAGTCATATTTTACATTTTAAAAATTAAACCAGCCAGAGGCCTAAATAGTAGGTTAATTATTTAAAACTGAACTGGAGCTCTTTTAATCATGAAACCATTATTTTATGGCTGTTTTGAAGCGCTCGCATGCGATTTGACCCTGCACCCATAAGACAACACTACAACATCGGTAGTATACGACAACTCGTTAAAAAAAACAACTTGCAACAATAGACATCTTGCATTACCGCCACACCCTCCGTAAAACAACAACGGCTCTTTTCCAGTTTCCCACCCCCCTCGTAAAATTACAAAATTAGGCTGTTCAAAAAATGTTCACATGGCATTTTGCATATAGCAAATCGGCTCTTTTCCAGTCCCCCCTTTCAAAATACCGAGTTTTATGTTTGTTTTACGTGTTATCACGGCTAAATGCGTGATGTTACGCTGTAAAGTATGAAGAACAAATCTGTTCACAGTTGTCGATTTGTTCACCACGCCAAACTTCATTGCATTATAACAACGTTAAATAAGCTTTTCAAAATTGAATTTGAAAGGGGGGGGACTGGAAAAGAGCCAGCAAATCTTGTGAAAATTTGTTCACCTGTTCACGCTGACACGTTTTGATGCCATTTAAAATGAGAAAAAATTTTTAAATGGAATTTCATTTATTAGAAAAAATCAGGGGGGGATGAAGAAAAGCCACAAAAACTCGTAACAAAAAAACTCGCATAAAAGATATACTCGCACAATATACTCGCCACCACAATATAATCAATATCAACAGAAAGTAGAAATTGGTAGAAAATTTAGAACAAGTTATTGCCGCGTAACGCGCCCACCGGTTATCTTAATCCAAAATTTATAAATTTTGTTTTATTATTCAAACCTTGCGGCTGATTATTTTCCTTAATTCTTGCAAGTTGTCTTTCGCTACAAGTTGCGAGGTGGGCTATTTTCCTCGTTCCACTCACATTTGATTTTCAGTTTTAGAAAAATTGTCTCCACGTTGTCATAATTAATGAAATTTTGTATGATGAACAAACTATATATTGTGAACAAATTCTTCTTCATACTTTACATCGTAAGATCATGCATTAAGCCATAATAACACGTAACACAACTAAGAAGATGGAAATTTTTTTAATGTGGCGGGAGAGTGGAAAAGAACCGCGTGTTGTTTTGGTACCCATAATCTTACCTCTTATTCAACTTCAAAGATAGGCACTAGGGTGTTGTAGTTTGCTTTCAATCCAAAAAAAAACAAATAGTTTCATAAAAATTTAAATAATACTTTTTCGCATAATTTCAAAGCAATGGGAAACAAGACTGCTCTATCAGGGCGAAGACCCGAATGTTCCGACTGCATTTTAAGGTTTATGGAGCAGTGGTAACAAAAAAAATTAAATATAATAAAATGAAAAAAAAAAATTTTCTAAAATTTGAAACTTCTTAATGAAATCTTCCCCCCACACGCCAAATGAACTACAAAAGAATAGATTTCGCTCCTTGTAACAAATCAATTATGGCTAATAAACTTTTTTCAACCAATTTGGAATGATTTCTAAGACAGATTAAATCTCCGCTTAGCGTTAATAGCGCGAAATATATCGTGCGTAATTGTCCCAAATTGGCCAAAATGGCAATCTACAAACCCCCGTAACTTCACGAAAAATGATCACAGGTGAATTATCTTTTCAAATTTAAGCTCAGGAAAACAATACCTTTTGACAGATATTTAAAAATTCTGTCAAAAAAGGCTAGTTAAAAAGTCGAAATTTGTCTGAAGAAAAAAACCACCTGGAGCACAAATATTTCGTTACTTTCGTATCGAAAGTCGGAACAATAACAGGAAGGACTCCAAATATTTCCCAAAAAGTATAAAATGCTCAAGCACTGCTACCAGCCGCTATATTTACGATTCGTTCTAGTTTTTTTAGTTCATTTATTGTTTCAGCTTTTAAAAAAAAGTGACGGAATATTTGTTTGCGTGGTGGTTTTGTTCTCCGGGCCAATTCGACTTTTTGCGGGAATTTTTTTCTTAATATGTGAAACCGTCGGTGCTTCGAGGTCGAAAACTAAAATTTTTTTAACTGTGCTCATTTTCTGCTTTTCTTCTGATTTAAAGCTTTTGAAGAGTTATCAAGATTTCAAATCATATTTCAACAATTCGGGACAATTGACGCGTGATGCATCAGTTTTTCTTGCAGTGGACAGTCTATGAAAATTGAATGAAGTTAACAATACCTACTGTTTTTTGTAGCTGAGTTTATCTCACTTGTTGTGCTTCAAAAACTATCAATATAAACCAAATTTTTAGTAAAAAGACATGTATTTTCGTTAAAACGACCAATGAACGTGTGATTGTGATTTTTAGCAGCTACTGAAATTCGTAGATTTTTGATTTGGCAAGTAATTGCTCGGCGATTGCAGTTGTTGTCCTATTTTTTGAAAACTGAATTGCTAGTCGTGGCTGTTTTTTAAAAAACTTCTGCAGATTAAGAGAAGTTTTATACTTGAAATTTTTTTGTGAAATTTCAAAAAAAAATAATCACTGAGTTTCACAAGCAGGAATATTTGCACCATTAACAGATATGGCGAATTTTTTTATTTAACAATGAGGGCAGAAACCCAGTTTACATAATATTCAAAAAAGCTTCATCTCTGAGAGTAGATAATTTTACTGATGCGTTGAAACAACCCTAACTGATTCAATGTAGGACTTGGATGTTCAATCTGCCCCTTTAATGTTGTCGAAAATTAATTATTGCTACAACAAAAGGGACCAATTATGGGTTATTTGAGTTAAAGGCCTAAAACAATAATTTCTGGCAAATTCCAGGTTATATCATAAGGCTTCAGTCTGAATGATAAAAATAAATCCAGTTCATAAGAAATTATTTTGGCTGAGAAAGACTGAAACAGTTTTGAGTCCACGTTCATCATTTTCTGCAATATAATATTTCAACTGGTCTCATCTGGATGTTTTAACTCAATACTTGAACTAAAAAGTGAGCTTAAATTTGACTAGGGTTTTTTGGGCGGATTAATAGGCCATTTACGCTATACAAATAAAGAAAAAATAACAAAGCGCGC
Source organism: Symsagittifera roscoffensis (assembly GCF_963678635.1). Classification (NCBI taxonomy): domain Eukaryota; kingdom Metazoa; phylum Xenacoelomorpha; order Acoela; family Convolutidae; genus Symsagittifera; species Symsagittifera roscoffensis. Next base: position 74,753,891 of record NC_087065.1, on the reverse strand, counting down.
AATAATTAGCATAATTTTGTATTCTTGATAAATTTGGAAAGCACGCTTTATCAAAGACAGACAGATAATTTGATCGGGTTAATGAGCTAATTAAGCGTAATGAGTATAAAAAAATAAAATGATACGCAAAATTAACTAGCAAAGATCTACAGATAGAAATCATTGCAAGACCAAAACATGCTAAAAAATGATAACGGCGAGAAAATTATACAAGACTGCTCGTATCAGGGCGAAGCCCTGAATGTTCCGACTACCTTCTAGGGTTTATGGAGCAGCAGTAATAACATAAAAAAACTAAATGAAATAAAATGAAATGAAATTTTTTTTTTTAATTTGAAATTTTATGAAAATCATCCCCTCACACGCCATATTAAGAACAAAAGCATAAATTTCGCTCCTTGTAACAAATCAATTATGATAAATAAGCTTCTTTCAACCAATTTGGAACGATTTTTGGGACGGATTAAATCTCCGCTTACGCGTTAATAGCGCGAATTATATCGCTTGTTAATTGTCCCAAATTGGTCAAAATGGCAATCTTTAAACCCTCATAACTTTACGAAAAATGATCACAGGTGAAATATCTTTTCAAATTTAGGCTCAGAAAAACAATACCTTTTGAAAGATATTTAAAAATGTTGTCAAAAAAGGCTAGTTAAAAAGTCGAAATTTGTCTGAAGAAAAAAAACCACCTGGAGCACAAATATTTCGTTACTTTCGTATCGAAAGTCGGAACAATGACAGGAAAGACTCCAAATATTTCCTGAAATAATAACACGTAACACAAATAAGAAGATGGAAATTTTTTTAATGTGGCGGGGGAGTGGAAAAGAACCGCGTGTTGTTTTGGTACCCATAATCTTACCTCTTATTCAACTTCAATGATAGGCACTAGGGTGTTGTAGTTTGCTTTCAATCCGAAAAAAAAACAAATAGTTTCATAAAATTTTAAATAATATTTTTTCGCATATTTTCATAGCAATGGAAAACAAGACTGCTCTATCAGGGCGAAGACCCGAATGTTTCGACTGCATTTTAAGGTTTATGGAGCAGTGGTAACAAAAAAAATTAAATATAATAAAATGAAAAAAGAATTGGCAATCTACAAACCCCCGTAACTTCACGAAAAATGATCACAGGTGAAACATTTTTTCAAATTTAAGCTGAGGAAAACAATACCTTTTGAATGATATAAAAAAAAATCCGTCAAAAATGGCTAGTTAAAAAGTCGAAATATGTCTGAAGAAAAAAAAACCCACCCGAGCAAAAATATTCCGTTACTTTTGTATCGAAAGTCGGAACAATGAGCTGTCATTTACATTTTTTGTGAGCTATTTTAGGTTCCGACTGCCGCTTGAAGTTTAAGAAGTTATAAGCGTTTTCAGGTATTTAAGCATATACTGTAAGACTCTGAGAGATTTCAGTTTCGTCAGAGTAAAACAAAAAGCTCGCATTATTAGTTAGTTTTATAAGAATAACAGAAATTGAGTTTGAGTGAACTCCTAAAATCTTAATTGATTTCACTCGCTTTTTCGAGCAAAGCCAATACCTATTTGGTTCAATCTTTTCATCTTTTCATTCAAATCAAAAACCAATACCTTAGACTAAATTTAACTAGGAAAGATTTTTTTAGTTGGATTAGAGCCGCACATTTGCGTTGTGAACATAGATAAATAGAAAGAATATGGCATGCATTAATTAGCACTTTGCCGCAGTTTTGAACAATTTAAAAACGTGTAGCTTAAGAATAAAAACCAAAACATAAGTCAACTTTTTCATAAACGCAAACAAGACTGCTCGTATCAGGGCGAAGCCCTGAAAGTTCCGACTGCCTTTTAAAGTTTATGGAGCAGTAAGAACATTAAAAAATTAAATGTAATAAAGGAAATCAATTTTTTTTTCTCTAAAATTTGAGATCTCCCCACACGCCATATAAAGTAGAAAAGGATAGACTTCTCTTCGTGCAGCAAATCAATTATGGCAAATAGACTTCCTTCAACCAATTTGGAACGATTTCTAAGACAGATTAAGTCTCCGCGTACGCGTTACTAGCGCGAAATATATCGCGCGTTAATTGTTCCAAATTGGCCAAAGTGTCAATATTTAAACCCCCATTTTTTAAAGAAAAAAATGATCACAGGTGAAATGTCTTTTCAAATATCAGCTCAAGACAACAAAAACTTTTGAATGATAGAGAAAAATTTCATCAAAAATTGCTTGTTAAAAAGTCAAAGTTTGCCTGAAGAAACAAACCACCCACCCCGAGCACAAATTTTGCGTTACTTTCGTTACGAAAGTCGGAACAACAAAACTGCTTGTGTTTCAGGAAAAACCTTGAATGTTCTGACTACCCTATAATTGGTATCCGATAGTTTTCCGTTACAAAAAATATGAAAGTACAAGCTTTGCTTGTCAAATATTATATTTTGAATTTTGAGTAGTTTGAGAACACTATTTGATTCGGACCAACTACCTTGCCTGATTTCAATTCCTAACCTTTTTTGGCGTGGGAAAACAATTCGTGTAACCTTTTCAGCATCATAGATAAAGTCTTCAAAGTATTAACGGAGCATCTTGCTTAAGTAGGCTCAAATCGAACTGAGTTCTGAGCACCCTAGCTGAGCCACCTAGACCCCAGGTTCACTCCCAGGGCTAGTACTTTCTTTTGGATAATGTTTTGAAAAACCATAATGTATTTTCCTCATTTTCTTTTCACCAATCTTTATATCGTTAATCATATTTTGATTTCAACTTTGATTTACTTGTTCGTTTTTTTAACTCTGGGGCGACATTTCGTAACAGGCGACAAATTGTAACAGGAGAAAATTCGTAAAAAGCGACAATTCATAACGAAATATTAAGCGGGGAAGACTGATTCACGAGCAATAGTTTTCTCATGCCGGATGAAAGTGCAGCGGAGTGAAGTGGAGCAAGCGTATTCTACTTGCCAATGCCTTGTTACGAATTGTCGCCTGTTACGAATTGTCGCCTATTACGAATTGTCGCCTGTTACGAATTGTCACCTGTTGCGAATTGTCGCCTGTTACAAATTGTCGCCCTACCCTTTAACAAGGTGGTTTCGTTTCTTGAACTTCTGTTTATTCGCTGCAAAATTATGTGCAGTGAAAAGCGAGTCAGCTTTCATGCAAGAAGGATTGTCGTATAGATTGATTTTTTGGAAGCGCGATCCTCTAAATGCTATGCCTAAAGTGGCTCAGAAAACTTTGATAAAACAAACAGGTAATTTTAGCAAAGTTTGCAATTCTACAGGGCATAGTACCAGTTCTCTCAGGTGAGAAATTAAAAAATATATTGGTGCTGAATTTCATTTGCCCATTTACCGAGCCTAGTTTATCAATTAAAAAATTAAATTTAATTTTTCTAAGTTTGAGCAATCAATATTTGAAGACTTTGTTGGCTTTTTCGGTTAGTTCATTAAAAAGTATCTGAAAACGGATCTTTTCTCATTTTGGACACCGCTAACTCATCTTCCGGATTGAACTTACATCTCGTTGTTGCTGATTGAGTTATATTTCCTGATTTTTCAGCTTAAAATTAGTGATTTTTCATCGAAGTTTCAGCGCTAAAAAGATTGCTGATTGCAAATTTTTTAAGGCTAATTTTCAATTTCATGATTAGTTACTTCTAGCTACTTCTCAAAAATTGCTAAGGTATTCTTTAGTTTATGCTCTCTTTTCGATTGATGCTTCATTTAATCTTGAATTTTTTCTTTGATTACTAATTCCTTTTTTATCATACTTTACCGTTAATTGTAATCTCTAAGTTTTTTCCGTTTTCTGATGATATTTTCGAATTGACCTTTAAGTCAGTCATTCTTCTCAAGCTTCCGGTGTGATACGGTACAGGTGATTCACCAATGAAACAGATTTTGCTACTTTTTTTTCAGCGTTGTTTAGCTTTACTCATCAATGAAACAGCTTTTTCCAGTTTTGTTCCAGACTGAACAAAACTTGGAAAAGCTGTGAGTTATGTTCTATTGAGTATACTCATAGAGTATTTTCAGATTAGTTATACACCGTCTGCTCGTCACGCTATCTTATTTTCGGCCGGATAGATTCGTGCAACTTCTTAGTCTAATACCGATCTGAACCTTACTCTTATATCTCCTAGTCTCAATAGATCTAGTGTATACTAGTTTATGCGAGCTAGTTCTTGGAGTTTATCCAGAAGGAGAACAACTGTGTTCTAAGTTTTATTTAAAATGTTCTGGTGCTCAAAACTACAAGTAGTTTCAGCACTTACAAATAAATGTGATTGTCAGATATGGAAGATGATTGGTTAGTTATAAATATTTTAAAGTGGTATTCCATCATAAATATAATTGGTCTATAAATACTAGTTAAGAACTGGTTCCAGCTGTTTCATTGCTGATTATTACATTGCTGATTTATCTCTGATTCATCATTGCTTTTAGTGATGTTTATAATGATGAGTCAACATTGAGTCATTATTGATCCGCGTGGCCTTGAGCAGAGCCTGACTCATTGACACCACCCGGGTTGACCATCCTACAAAAAGTTCCCTATCTTAGAACTTCTTATTAGATTTGTACGAAAACTCCCCTATACGGGAAAACAATTTGTGTATGATTTTCAGCATCATAGGTAAAGTCTTCAAAGTTTTAAGGGAGCATCATAAGTAGGCTCAATTGCATTTAGGCAACACTTTCTTTTAGATATAAATCTGAAAAAAAACAACCCGAATATATACTTTTCTCATTTTATTCGAAAATTGGTCTACAGGTTAGGTAGTAATGTAATTTGTAGTCCCACATTTTTTTGGACATCTGTTTATTCGCAAAACTATATGCAGTTCAAAAGCAAGTCACCTTGCTTGCTGGAGAGATTGTCGTAAAGATTGATTCTTCGGGTGCGCACGATTCTCAAAATTGTATTCCTAAAAATGGCTCACAAAACTTAAAAACAAACGAGTAATTTCAGCCAAATTTGCAAGACTACAGGGCATAATACCAGTTCTCTAAGGTGTCAAATTAAGAAATATAGTTCTGCTGAATTATATATGCCCATTTATCGAGCCTAATTAAAAAATACTAAATTAAATTTAACTTTTCTAACTTTAAGCAATCAATGTTTGAAGTTTGAAGACTCGTGGTTCGCTTTTTTGGTTAATTCATCAAAAAGCATCTCAAAACGCATCTTTTCTCATTTTGGACATCGCTAACTCATCTTCCGGATTGAACTTACATTTCGTTGTTGCTGATTCACTCATGTTTCCTGGATTTTTTCAGCTAAAAATTAGCGATGTTTCATTGAAGTTTCAGCGCTAAAAAAAATGCTAATTGCTGATTTTTTTTTAAATGTTAATTTTCAATTTCTTGATTATTTACTTCTAGCTACTTCTTAAAAATTACAAACGTATTCTTTAATTTAGGTTCTCTTTAGAGGCTTCAGTAAATCTTGAACTATTTCTTTGATTCTTATTTCCTTTTTATCATACTCCACAGTTAATTGTAATCTCTAAGTTTTTTCCGTTAAATGGTGATATATTCGAAATGACCTTTGAGTCAGTTCATTCTTTTCAGCTCTTTTTTCCGGTTTGATATGAGGAATCACCAATGGAACAGATTTGCCCTTTTCAGCGTTGTCAAGCGTTATTCATCGATGAAACGGCCTTGTTTCAGTTTTGTTCCATAGTGTTACATTGCTGATTTATCGCCGATGACTCATCGCTGATTTCAGTGGTAGTTCCAACGTTCAGTCAGCACTGACTCCTCGATACCAATCTATTCATATACGCTGATTTAGCGAAGATTTGCTGGGAGTTCAACCTTTTAACCAATTAACAAAGGTATTATTAATCAAAGAAATAGTTCAAGATTAACTGAAGCATCAATCGAAAAGAGAACACACCCGGGTTGACAAAAAATGTGTATCATGCTATTTCATATTATGAAAAGAACGCTTTTCCTACTATTTCATACTATTTCATAGACAAAAAAAACTATTAAAATAGCATGATAAGAGTTTTTTCCATACTATGAAACATTATGATAGGCATTTTTTCCATACTATCAAATTGTATGATAAGCATTTTTTCCATGAATGAAAATACCAAAAAATGTTTGTTTTGAAATTTTGGGTTTCACCAGAAACACTAACCCTGGACTTTTTGTCATAAGAAAACCCAGAGTGTAACTGGCAGTTGCCACGCAGATAAACTTCAGTTGGTGACTTTTGCCACCTACGTTATTTTTTACAATTTCACATGGAATTATATACCAAGAATGTAACTTTTTGTATATGGCTGGATAATTTTTCATTTGAATATTTTGGTAGTTGAGAAAAAAAGGCCTGTTTTTTTTACAAATTAGTTTCATAATAGCAAACAAAATTAAAAAAATAATAATTCTACTTACAAAAAAAAACTGGATTTTTGAATTTTTTTAGTGAAGTGTAATTTTTGGATTTTTTGGGTGAAGTGAAAAACTCATCCTGGACCACATTATAAATACAGAAAGTTAAATTTTGCATGCAAACTTTTTATTGGCAAAAATTTATATTTGAGCACAGAGCAAGTTTGCAACCAAAAAAGGGATTAAATTTTTTTTACCTCAAATTTGTATTTTTGCTTATGAAAAAATGCATATCATACAATTTTCATATATGAAAATAACATGATCAGCATTTTTTGACCAAAATTAAAATTATGTTTTTAACAGTCAAAATGCATTCTTACAACGAAATTTTTTTCTAAACTCATGTAAATTCATCCAGAAACATTGTTAAATTAATTTAGAAGATGTTATTTTTTCTATAGCAAAATGCTTATCATACAATTTTCATATATGAAAATATTCTGATAAGCATTTTTTTAACCAAAATTAAAATCATGTTTTCATTGAGCAGAAGATTCAAAAGATGGAAATAGAACAGAAATATTTCTCTGAAAAACATTAAATACAGTTCTTAAATTTTGTATGAAAATTAAATGATATACATTTTATTATGGACGTCAACCCGATGTCTATTGAAAGGTTTATGACCACTGCCTAAATAGTAAGTATTGCAGCAAATGTTTCCAATTATACAGAAGAAAACAACTAAGACAAAAACTAAGTGTAGATTATAAAAAAAAATTGTAAGCTGTGCATTGAGCACTGAACGTTTTTGCCAAATAATTTATGAGACAAAAAATCAACAAAACTCGTTGTGTTCAATCAGTTTGCCTCAACTATTTTTGGAGTAGAATCTGAACTGCATGATTAGCATCAGTTATTTTAATAAAGTTGCTTTTTTTCCCATTCAAACCATTTAGCAATTGGTTTGAAGGAGAAAATTAAAAGAAATTTCAAGCGAGTTTTGAAACTCATTGGAGACCAATTTTTGAAATCAAAAGTTTGAAAAGTTCTTATGAGAGCATTTTTATTGATTCGATTCGCAAAAAATTGTTTGTCTGCTTCCGTTTATCATAGACAGTGGTTTATCCACATTCCAAAATTGAAAGCGTTCACTTTTTTTCCTTCAACTGATCAAATGCCCATCTTACTATAAAATATATATTAAAGCTGTAGCTAGTTTTCACATTCCTAACTTACTAAAAAATATGTTTAAGCTGAAGCTAGTTTTCACATTAACAATTATATATCAAGAATGAAATTTTTTGTATATGTCTAGTTAATTTTTTTTTCGAATATTTTGGTAGCTGAGAAAAAGCCTGTTTTTTTTAACGAATGTAGTTTTATCTTAGCAAACGAAATAAAGAAAATTATAATCCTGTTTACAAAAAAAAACACTTTTTGTTGATTTTTGGATTATTTGGGTGAAGTTAAAAACTCATCCTGGACCATATTATAATCACAAAAAGTCAAATTTTGCATGCAAAATCTTTTTTTTCGCAAAGTTTTATATTTGAGCACAAAGGCAAATTTGCAACCAAAAAAGGGATTAATATTTTTTTGCCTCAAATTTGAGTTTATGTTTATGAAAAAATGCATATCATACAGTTTTCATGTATAAAAATTACATGATAAGCTTTGTTTGACCAAATTCAATTTTTGAATTTTTTTAGTGAAGTGTAATTTTTGGATTTTTTGGGTGAAGTGAAAAACTCATCCTGGACCACATTATAAATACAGAAAGTTAAATTTTGCATGCAAACTTTTTATTGGCAAAAATTTATATTTGAGCACAGAGCAAGTTTGCAACCAAAAAAGGGATTAAATTTTTTTTACCTCAAATTTGTATTTTTGCTTATGAAAAAATGCATATCATACAATTTTCATATATGAAAATAACATGATCAGCATTTTTTGACCAAAATTAAAATTATGTTTTTAACAGTCAAAATGCATTCTTACAACGAAATTTTTTTCTAAACTCATGTAAATTCATCCAGAAACATTGTTAAATTAATTTAGAAGATGTTATTTTTTCTATAGCAAAATGCTTATCATACAATTTTCATATATGAAAATATTCTGATAAGCATTTTTTTTAACCAAAATTAAAATCATGTTTTCATTGAGCAGAAGATTCAAAAGATGGAAATAGAACAGAAATATTTCTCTGAAAAACATTAAATACAGTTCTTAAATTTTGTATGAAAATTAAATGATATACATTTTATTATGGACGTCAACCCGATGTCTATTGAAAGGTTTATGACCACTGCCTAAATAGTAAGTATTGCAGCAAATGTTTCTAATTATACAGAAGAAAACAACTAAGACAAAAACTAAGTGTAGATTATAAAAAAAAATTGTAAGCTGTGCATTGAGCACTGAACGTTTTTGCCAAATAATTTATGAGACAAAAAATCAACAAAACTCGTTGTGTTCAATCAGTTTGCCTCAACTATTTTTGGAGTAGAATCTGAACTGCATGATTAGCATCAGTTATTTTAATAAAGTTGCTTTTTTCCCATTCAAACCATTTAGCAATTGGTTTGAAGGAGAAAATTAAAAGAAATTTCAAGCGAGTTTTGAAACTCATTGGAGACCAATTTTTGAAATCAAAAGTTTGAAAAGTTCTTATGAGAGCATTTTTATTGATTCGATTCGCAAAAAATTGTTTGTCTGCTTCCGTTTATCATAGACAGTGGTTTATCCACATTCCAAAATTGAAAGCGTTCACTTTTTTTCCTTCAACTGATCAAATGCCCATCTTACTATAAAATATATATTAAAGCTGTAGCTAGTTTTCACATTCCTAACTTACTAAAAAATATGTTTAAGCTGAAGCTAGTTTTCACATTAACAATTATATATCAAGAATGAAATTTTTTGTATATGTCTAGTTAATTTTTTTTTCGAATATTTTGGTAGCTGAGAAAAAGCCTGTTTTTTTTTAACGAATGTAGTTTTATCTTAGCAAACGAAATAAAGAAAATTATAATCCTGTTTACAAAAAAAAACACTTTTTGTTGATTTTTGGATTATTTGGGTGAAGTTAAAAACTCATCCTGGACCATATTATAATCACAAAAAGTCAAATTTTGCATGCAAAATCTTTTTTTTCGCAAAGTTTTATATTTGAGCACAAAGGCAAATTTGCAACCAAAAAAGGGATTAATATTTTTTTGCCTCAAATTTGAGTTTATGTTTATGAAAAAATGCATATCATACAGTTTTCATGTATAAAAATTACATGATAAGCTTTGTTTGACCAAATTCAAAATTATGTTTTTGACAGTCAAAATGCATTTTTTCGATGAAATTTCATTCTAAACTCATGTAAATTCATCCAGAAACATCGTTAAATTAATTTAGAAGGTTTTTGTTCAATAGCAAAATGCTTATCATACAATTTTTATATATGAAAATATTATGATAAGCATTTTTTGACCAAAATTGAAATCAAGTTTTTGTTGAGCAGAAAGATTCAAAAGATGGAAATAGAACAGAAGTCTTTCTCTAAAAACATTCAATACAGTTCTTAAATTCCGTATAAAAATTGTATGACAAGCATTTTTTCGTAATGTATGAAATTGTGTGATGAGCACTTTTTTATGGAGTTCAACCAGGTTGTCCGCGCGATGTCTCTTTAACAGTTCATGACCACTTCTTAAGTAGAAAAAAATGCAGCCAATTTTTCCAATTCTACAGAAGAAAATAATTAAGACAAAAACTAAGTGTAGATCATAAAAAAATGTTGTCAGCTGTGCATTGAGCACTCAACGTTGCTGCCAAGTTATTTCTGAGAGAAAAAATCAACAAAACTCGTTGTGTTCAATCAGTTTGCCTCAACTGTTTTTGGAATGGAATCTGAAATGCATGATTAGCATCAGTTATTTTAGTAATGTTGCTTTTTTCCAATTCAAACCATTTAGCAATTAGTTTGAATGCGAAATTTTTTTAAAAAATTTTCAAACAAATTTTAAAATTCATCGGAGACCAATTTTTGTATCAAGAGTTTGAAAAGTTCTAATGAGAGCAATTTGGTTTACTCGATTCACACAAAATTGTTTGTCTGCTTCCGTTTATCATAGGCAGTGATTTATCCACATTCCAAATTTGAAAGCGTTCACTCGCTTTTCCTTCAATTGATCTATTGCCTCACTTACTAAAAACTTTTATTTAGGCTGAAGCTAGTTTTTTTTAGGTATTCACATTACGAGGCAAAACTGTGCATTTCGTGAACTGTAAGCGGATTCCGCAACAAAGAAGCGCCGTTTGTTCTTCTTTTGTTCTTTCAATTCCTTTGATTGTTCCGAGAAATTTTCAACAAGTTTAAAGAGTTGTCACTGGAATCCAGGAACATACAGACACAAAATTGTGCACCTATCCAGTGCAAAGTTTGGTCCCGTAATACACAGTTAAAATTCTTGAGGCGATAAACCTAAATAGGCGAAAATTCGTAACAGACGACAATTAATAAAAAACAACAGTTAGTAACAGTAAATAGACCAAGGAACGATTATTTACGCGCAATATTCCTTTCGTGCGGCATGTAAGCGCAGTCCAGCGAAGAGGAGCAAGCGCATTCTACTTGCCAAAACCCTGTCACGAAATTCTACTTGCTACGAATTGTCGCCTCTCACGAAATTTTGTCCTACCGTTAATAACTGATCGTCTTATGTTAAGAAAAGGTTAATGCTTTATCTCACTTTAGAAGAAAAATCTTCTAGACAAAATTTTATCCATAATTTTTGAATAAGTTTTGAGTTTCAATTTGAAAATTTTTGATCCTCACTATTTTCATTCATTAGATACCGTTTGCCTAAAAACAATATGTTGTCTTCAATGAAAATACCTGTTTGTTACGTTCCTTCTCCGCACCACAGGCATCATTTTAAAAAGCACAACAAAGTTTTTATATGTTTTTTTTTCATATAGATTACTGTTATCCTGGGTTGACCTCCATAAACCGAAAATGCTTGTCTTACAATTCGATATAGTGAAAATGCGTAGTATGCATATCTATACATCGAATGTATGGAAAAATGCTAATCATACAATTTTCATAAAACTTAAAAAACATATTCAAAAAAGAATTGAACTAGTTTTTGCGGCTAGTTGAACTATATAAAACAGTCTGGCGATCAAAAAAAAGTGGTTATCATATAAATTCGACATAATAATTATACGACAAAGCGCTTTTCCATAACAGTCAAATTTTTCACAAATCTTTATAAAGTTGTTTTTTATCAAATTTAAAATAGTTAAAAGCGCTTTTGTCAACTTATAGCACCTGGCTCACTAAAAACAAAAGCACAATTAAGAACTAAAAAATTGTTTAGTATGCAATTTTTCATATAAAAAATTGTATGATAAGCATTGTTTCATTTAAAAAAAGTTGTTCAGAAACTTGATTATAATCAAATACAAATTAGTTAAGAGCAATTTTGCTCAAGTGAGAGCACTGTCACCATCATAAATAAAAATTTTAATTTGAAACTAGAAAAATGTTCATCATACAGTTTCTATATTGTATACTTGTATGACACGCTGTTTCCCCATAATCTTTCTACATAACAGAAATGTTTACAAAACATTTATCATGTGTTTTCATAAGAGTATAAACTGTGTTGAGTTTAATGAGAGTACTCCTAAAATTAGTCCAAAATTTTTTCAGAATTTGTTTTAAAAAAAAACAAAGTTGGATTTTTACTTTTATAATTGAACCGTTGTCGGTTATGTCTTTCATCAATGTTCTAAGCGCTCGTATTGTTGTCTCGTCTCACCAAACCGCCGAGGAAAAGACATGTGTTTGGAACCAAAAAATCATTACATTACAATAGAATATGATCACACATTATGTGCTACTTGCACAGCAACCGTCTAGTGATATTCTTAGTGTGCTTTTACTTTCTTTGGGATACTTTAAGTTTGATCAATTAGAGTTCCACGATGTTTGACTTACGGTTTATTGAGCATGTAATAAGACAGCTTGAATATCAAGATGAAGATCTCAATGTGCCTGCCCTTTACGTTCAATTGAAGCGAAGATTATGTTTTTGCTCTTTCACGTATGTTCTTTCACGACAAGGCATGAATGATAAATGAAACTTTAGAACCGCCTTTTTCCGCCTTTTTCCGGGCTCTTTCACAATTTTCTGGCATCTTTCCCTCAGAAAGAGCAAAAACATACTCCTCAACAGTTAGAACATATTTGAAGATGGCCTCGGGTAAAAGATCCGCCTTCGGGCACTTCGTGCCATCAGGCCGGTTCTTTTTTCTTCGGGCATCTTTCAACAATGTTTTAACTACTACAAAGTTTGTAGAAAAATTGACGAGATAGCCAACAAAAAATTTAATTCGTTTTTAAATTTTTTCTTAAAATTAACACCCTAATGGTAATATAAACTACATAAAGAAGTATATAACGTCTAGTATTTGAATAATAATAACAAATGACCTTGTTCAGTTTTGAACAATTTATTTCGGGACTTACGCTCGCCATGTAAACGCAAAATATGGCGCGTTTTTATCTTAAAATTTGGGTATTTTCAAAGGTCAATAGTTTACAAAAAATTCACAGAGAAAAGCACGTTTTATGGGGTTTGCTTAAACGCTAATTTTGCCTGATTTCATTATTTAAAAATAATTGTCATAAAATTTTCATAAATGAAGAAACTTTTATTGTACAATTTCCATATATAAAAAAATGCTCATCTTATAGTTTTTGTAACATTTTCTGTATCTATGGAAGTGTATGCAATTGTAGGATAAGCATTTTTCATATATAAAAATTGTATGATAAGCCTTTTTGGTCAACCGTTCAAGGACTTAATCACAAGAATAGGGGGAAGCTGTAACTTTTCAGGAGAAATGGCAGATATTAGGCCAGACTTAGATTGTAAATGGTCTCTGTTGCATAATAAGTTTGTACCCCGAGGCAAAATTTTGAGAAATTGCGCCGAAATGTATTTAAATGAAATCCCACAAGCTGCCAGCGCTGTATTGGTATCTCAAAAGTTTGAAAAAAAATTGAATATTCTGAGATCAAAATAGATTGAACAGTAATGATAGAAATGTTAGAATTTTTTTTTGTTATGGTCGGATGTTTTTTCAACAAGGGCAGTTTCAGTTTTTACGCAGCAAATGATCCGTGCAAATCTGGGTTTGGCCAAAATTTCAAACATCCTCGAATATCACTCTCAGGTTGTTCAGAAACACATCAAATATGTCAGCCATAGGGTTAAACTAAACTTCAGCTGGAAATTAGTAAAATACAAAATTGATACACTTTGCATTGCTTCAATCTCTTTTCTTTGTTGTTTAAGCTCCGATTGAATTTTTGATAAAGCTTGAGACATGTTCCGAAACTTGTAAAGCTCATCTTTGGTTGTTTTCAGATCATTTCGTATTTCTAATTGTCCTTTTTTTATTTTTTCAAGTTCCTTGAGGATTTCTGGGCTCTTTTCTGTGAGTCGATCAACGTCACTAGCCAATTGTTTATTGCGCACTTGAGACATGTTCCGAAACTCGTAAAGCTCATCTCTGGTTGTTTTCAGATCATTTCGTATTTCCAAATGTCCTTTTTTTAACGTTTCAAGTTCCTTGAGGATGTCTGGGCTCTTTTCTGTGAGTCGATCAACGTCGCTGACCAATTGTTTATTGCGCACTTTGAATGTAACCCACGGAACAGCAAAGTAACAAATTATTATCAAAATAATGAACGAGTAAAAAATCACTGATAACTTTCCGTTCGCAAAGAATTTACTTCTAATTTGAGCTACAGTTCCGGCCAGGCTATTTTTTGAGAAAAATTGCACCATTGAAACATAATTTTATTCTGTTTTTGCTCCTAATTGTTTTCTGATTTATAGTTTTTGAAATTTTAATTTTGTTTTTAATCTTCGGCAGACAATGACCAAATTTTATTTTTAATAAATAATTTAACAAAACCCTTACCCCCTGCCGCGCCAATTTATACTAACTTTGATGGCGGAACGCGCACCAAAAAAACGCAATTTTTTGGTCGAATTTTTCCAAAAAGTGCATAAAAACGCCTTTTTTGGCCTGTTTTTTGAAAGTTTGCATGCTGCGCACAAATTTTGGTCAATCTAGGGTCTTTATAGTGATTTGAGAGGACAGCTCAGACAATCAATTTGGTCGACCTAAAAAAAAAAGGTCGAAAAAAACCATAACCCCCCCCCCCGAGAGAAATTCCTAGATCCGCGCCTGCTGTCAACCGCAATTATGGTAGTTTAAAAAAACTATAAGATGCTGAAACACGTTTCTTACTTTTTGTTTCCTTCCCAATTTTTTTCTCCTCTTTCGTGCAAAAAACTCAATTTTAAGAAAGATCTAGCTCAATTTTTTTAAAAATTTTTTCTGTAAGTAATTATTGGGGAGTATTAACTTCTCTGAAACTTAAGCTAATGGGGCTCACAGAATACAGAATGCAATGTCATTCTTTTCAAGTGCAATTTTTTGCAGGCATTTAGCTCTCAACTGACGTTGGCTGCAGTATGCTGGGTGCCATGGTCGTCCAAATCCGAAGTCGCCTCTATAGTTATTAAATCAGTAACTTGCTGGCATCTCCAGTGTATTAATGTGCTGTTAATTTTGAAATTCACTCGCAACAAAAAGGTTTTGTTTCTCAACGCATCGAGTTTTTTTGTATTTTTGAGTAATTACAATTATCTTCTTTATAGAGAACTCTGAGTTTTATAAACGATATAAGAGTATAATATGCAAACAATTTTCTTTTTTTTTCAGAAAGTGTACAAAACTAGACTGTTTTTCTACTCGTACAGTGTGTTTCCTTGATATTTTTCGTTTGTTTTCATCACGTGCATAATCATATATGTTTTTCAAACCAAAAAAAAACAGCAACATCAATTTTCATGTGCTGAAAAAATGTTAGTCGTTAAATAAGTAATCATCCCGCCCCTAGTAACTTCCCACATTTTGACATTTTCGAAAAAAAAAATCTCTTCTCGGCGCGCGGAAAAGATCAAGTCCAGACATGTTTTTAGTCGTTTGCCCGAGAAAAAAGCATGCCGCAAAACGACGGCTTTTAATAGGATAGTTTTCGATGCAACTATTAATTTCATAATCATGCCGCAAAACGATAGATTTCTTTTGGTTAAATTTCAATGCAGCTAGATATGTCATTGTGCGATTTAGTTTTAAAAACTAACCTGATTGGAAAATACTCTGATTTTCTATAATTTCATTTTCCTACTGTAGTGTAATCTGATCAGTTGGTAAAATTGAAACTAAGTTTTGCAAAGGTTATAAAACTTGTTAATATAATTAAAACTGTTTCGATATACCACGGAATTATGTATCTCTCCCGATCAAGAAAAGCGAAGTGCCTCAGAATGCGGTGTCAGGTATAAAGAAGGAAATAACTATAAGTTTAACAGTGCAAAGAATTTCTGATTCCAAATCAAAGTAAACCGCTCCTAAAATCAAAGTAAACTACTGAATCCATTCCAAGGTCGTTTATACCCTTAAAATGCAGTAGAGCAAAATAACAAGCTGATTTCCTCAGACTGCAGGAGGCAAAAGCCAAAAAATAACTCAGACTCAAACAAACCATTACAAGTGTCGGAGGAGAAACAAGGAGAGAGAGAGAGAGAGAGAAAGAGAGTGATTTTCAGCTGCTGAAACATCTGGGACTGCAAAACTTGATAAGTTTTTGTTTATTTTTCTATGTTCATGTTAGTCTAGGTAACATGAACATAGAAAAATAAACCAGGCAAATGATTGGTAATTTTAAAATTTAACAAGAATTTAACCGTTGAACGATTACTCTCATCGAATGAAATTTTAGGAAATCGGATACAAGTTTGTTAATTCCACAAAGCTAGTAGAAAACAAAAATTTTATTAGTGAAAGCTTTCAGGGGGAAAGCTCTCAATATTTTGATCCTTACCACTGAACAGTTTCTAGACTTCCCAACTTAAAAATCTTAGTTCATATAAAAAATATTTCGATAGTTTTTGTTCCAATTTTTGAAGAAATTACCGAAGACTTAGGCATTGTTTCATTCACTGAGCTTTTGATATGTTCAATTTTTAATTGAAGATTATTTTTTGTTTGTTTCAATCAAGAACTGTTGAGGTTGAGAAAAATCAAAAAGAATTTCAGTTTAGGGTCGGCGACTTAATTATTATCTAAGCGCAAGCGTGGGAGAAGATGTTTAATAGCGGTTTATTCATACTCTTATTTTCCTTTTTGATTACATTTCTCAGTCCTGTTAAAGAAATCAATACTAATACTTAGTGGTCTGACTAATTCATTTCAAGTAGATACATTTCCTTCAATTCTTTCTTAGAAATCTACGTTTTCATACATTTGTATTAAAGTGACTCAGTTGAGCGTGTATATAATGCGAAACATCTTAACCTCTTCAAAAGTAGGGGTGAAAATACAGTATCAGGGCTGCTGGTAACAGTTCATATACAGTTCTGAGCCTATTAACTTTTGTTGTGAACAAGATAGAAGCTAGACTAACGATAACTTTGTGGTTTTCCTATGATGGAAAGAGCCAATAGCTTAACTTTTTTTTCAGTTGAAGCGTAGAATGAGACGAAAAACAAAATTAAGACTGCTATATCAAAATATGAAATAAATAAAAATATATAAAATTTTTTAACATTTTCTTATTTTTTTCAAATTAGTATTTTGACTAACTCGAAGCTCCGAACCCGATAATTTTTGATGTGATTAAGATACACAACTGTTTAACGGGACCTTTTCTGTTCGCCTATGCTAGGGCAAGCCAGTATTGTAGCTTGTTTCATTTCGTTTTCAAACTGCGATGTAAAAACTCTTCAAAAATTTATGTGAAAATTTGAAAAAACTAAAAAAAAAAATGATAAAAATTTGGAAAAAATTTGAAAAATATTTTTTCCTCAAACTGTTCAATAAAGCTTTCAATCGATCAGACATGAGTTATAACACATTGAAATACCTTTGAGAAGCTCTAGAGATGTTTTTTTCGAAAAAGGATTTTTTCACTTGGGTGTCTAAATCGTGAACCGAGATGAAAATTGAAATTTTTTATTATGCAGCAACCTCCAGAAACCAGTGTTCCTCATTGGGACGAACATCGCAAAACTCGCATTGAGTTTTCTTAAAAACAACTCCTTCATGGTAAATTTTCATTTTTTTGATTTTTCTTGTTTTTTGAACTTCGTAAACAATATAATTTTTATAACTTAACAGAAGCAAGCCGATTGATTTCGAAAAAAACCATAGGTTCAGAGCGTGAAGATTTTTTGATTTGGAATAAAAAAATGTTGCTGATTTTTTTTTGAAAAAAAATTGTTTTTTAAAGTTTCATATTTTTCTAATAAAAGATTTTGACTAATTCAAGGTTCTGACCACCGTTAATTTTTGATCTGATAAAGATAAACGCTTGGTAATGAGGACCGTTTTTGTTCTCCTATGCTAGAGCAAGCCAGTAGCCTAGCTAAGTTTTCATTTCCTTCATATACTGAGATGAAAAAACTTTTCAAAATTTATGTGAAAATTTGAAAAAATAAAAAAAAATTAAAAAAACTTTAAAAAAATTGAAAAAAAAAAAAATTTTGTCACTAAATTTCCAATAAAGCATTCAATTCATCAGACAAGAGTTATTACACATTGAAATACCTTTGAGAAGCTCCAGAGATGTTTTTTCGAAAAAGTGATTTATTTCACTTGGGTGTCTAAATCGAGAACCGAATAGAAAATTGAAATTTTTTCATATCCAGCAACCTCTGGGGACCTTAGTTCGTCCTTCGGACGAACATCGCTAAAAACGCATTGATTTTGCTTCAAAACAACTCCTTCATGGTAAATTTTCATTTTTTCGGTTTTTTGTTTTTTGAACTACATAGGTAATGAAATTTTTATAACTTAACAGAAGCAAACCAATTGATTTCAATAGAACAATAGCTTCAGAGCGTGAAGTTTTTTTTAGTTTGGAATAAAAAAACTTGCTGATTTTTTTTTGAAATGAAAAAGTTATTTTTGAAATTTTCATATTTTTCTAAAAAAAAAAAAGACTGACTAATTCAAGGTTCTGACCACAGTCAATTTTGATCTGATAAAGATAGACGCTTGGTAATGAGGACCAATTCTAATCTCCTATGCTAGGGCAAGCTAGTAGTTTAGCTAAAAAAATTTTTCGTTTATAAACAGAGATGTAAAAACTTTTCAAAAAATTTTTTTGAAAATTTCAAAAATCAAAAAAAAACTGGAAAATTTTTTTTGTCTCAAACTGTCCAATAAAGCTTTGAATCGATCAGACAAGAACTATAACACATTCAAGTATCTTTGAGAAGCTCTAGGGGATGTTTTTTTTCAAAAAAAAAGTTATTTTTTCCCTTGGGTGTCTAACTCGTGAACCGAGATGAAAATTGAAAATTTTTAATATCCAGCAACCACCTCGGAACCATTGCAAAAAACGCAATTTTTTTGCTTGAACGTACCTCCCTCATGGTAAATTTTCATTTTTTTGATTTTTGGTTTTTTGAACTACATAATTATTGAATTTTATATAATTTAACAGAAGCGAACCGATTGTTTTGATAGAACCATAGGTTCAGAGCGTGAAGTTTTTTTTAGGTTGGAATGAAAAAAAAAATCGCTAATTTGTTTTTGAAAAATTTTCATTTCTGTTCTCCTTACCCTAAGTAGGGCAAACCATTGGCGTTGTCTTACCTGGATCATTGGTAAAGTGAAAAACGACTTGTGAATTTTTTTTGATTAAAAAGAAAAATCAAAAAAACTTCAAAATATAAAATTAACCTAAAACTTTGTTTCCTATGGTTTGCTATGAGTTTCTTTTTGTCGTACAAAAAAAACATATGGAAGGGGGTCCTGCAACCAGTCTAGTGCAAAAATTTTTTTCTATAGTTTCTAATTTTTTTTGTTAAAGTTCTCTCTAAGTTTGATTCAAAACAACACACTAAAATTAAATTGGGCCAATTGATAACGAAACAATCAAAGAAGATCAAGCTTAAGTTTATTTATGAGCAATTCTCTGGTATTATAGATTTTAAAATTTTGTTATTGATTTTTCATACTTTTTGTAATTTTCTGAACCAAAGATGGGGGAATTAGCTAAATCAATTTTTCAATAAATTTTAATAAAAAGGATGTCAAAAAGCTACAAAAAAAAATTGTGTTAGCTGTTTTCTGGTATATTAGATTCTATAATATTCTTTTGATTGTTTTTACTTTGTCTAAAGGCGAGAACTTGTTAAAAAATAATTAGGCGAGAAAAGAGGGTAACATACTTCAATTTTCAGATTCCCTGAAGGAAAAAAAAATCCACGATCCAGTTTTCACAATTCGATGGTTGTTATCAAAAGAGTTAGTATCTCCAAAGAGTTAGCATCACCTTTTAAATCTCTAAGGTTTTTAGGACTATTCTCATTGCGAGAGCCAAAAATTGAAGATTTTTGAAATGTTTCTGCAGAGAACGCGCTTTAAAAAACCGCAGTTTTTTTTTTCAAAACCTCCCAAAATGACCCTCTCCCCCCCCCCAAAAAAAAAACTATCAGAAAATTGCACATGATTGAAATTTTCTACTCTAAAAAATCATTAAAATAACAATCTAGCAAGAGTCACATATCAGTATGAACCTACTTTGTGTTCGGACCTAACTGGCAAACACTAGTGGTCATTTGGACGCACTTTTTTTCTAATGTTGATCCGTATCATTGAAAAATTCATTGCAACTGTTCTCTTTTTTTTTGGCTAGTGTTTAAGATTTTTCAGCAAGAGTAGCTGAGTGGGGGCAATTTCATTCACAAGGTTGATGGTTCAAATCTGCCTCGTAGGCAATTTTTTACTAAGTTGGGATTTGTTTCTACTTTTTCCGTTTCACTTTATAGGGCTGCTTTCTATCGTTTTCTCGCTAGGAAATTATAATCACCTCTGTGTTTTTTTAGCATATCAAACGTGAAGAACTTTCCTTACGACTTTTGAATAAATGTACAGAATAACTGTTTTCTGAGTAGTTTTTCTTTGACCAGACTAATTCCGGCAGTTTAATTGGAAATATTTTTTTAGCATCCGAAGTTTTTTGTTGTTTTGAGCTGAATGGTAAGAAAAAAAATTAATTGAATTGTGTTTATTATTTTTTATTAAATAAGGCGGTTAAATTGGGGAGGGGGGAATTAAAATGAAAGATATATTTCATTCTACTTACGCGTATTTATATATTCTACCTAAATAAAAAAACTTTGAAAAAACAAATTGGGGAGCTTAAAATGAGAGATTAAACAGAAAAAAATACCATGGAAAGTTCTGATTCCTTGATTTCAAGTGTAAAAAAAGCCTTCATTATTTTTGATGAAAATCTAGGGATTAGAAAAATGGCAAATCGGCTAAGTTCTGGACTATTTTATGCACACGTTGAAGATTTTTATTTAATTTGATGAAACATAAGGCGAATTTTTTTATGAGTGTTGAGTTATTCCATTCAACAAAATTATTCCAATCTGTTTTGAGTGAAGCAACAGGATCGTAAATTTTTTTTGTTAGATTCAAGTTTCTACACTTGACGTTTTCGTATTGTACATAATTTATGAGTTTTCATTCCGATTTTCGAAGAAAGTGACGGAATATAGATATTTTTGCTCAGGTGGTTTCTTTTCTGAAAAATATCGCTTTTTTACTAGCAGTGTTTTGTTGGGATTTTTTTCTACTTTTTCCGTTTCACTTTATAGGGCTGCTTTCTATCGTTTTCTCGCTAGGAAATTATAATCACCTCTGTGTTTTTTTAGCATATCAAACGTGAAGAACTTTCCTTACGACTTTTGAATAAATGTACAGAATAACTGTTTTCTGAGTAGTTTTTCTTTGACCAGACTAATTCCGGCAGTTTAATTGGAAATATTTTTTTAGCATCCGAAGTTTTTTGTTGTTTTGAGCTGAATGGTAAGAAAAAAAATTAATTGACTTGTGTTTATTATTTTTTATTAAACAAGGCGGTTAAATTGGGTGGGGCAAATAAAATGTAAGATATATTTCATTTTACTTACGCTTATTTATATATTCTACCTAATTAAAAAAGAAATTTGAAAAAACAAATTGGGGCGCTTAAAATGAGAGATTAAACAGAAAAAAATACCATTGAAAGTTTTGATTCCTTGATTTCAAGTGTAAAAAAAGCCTTCATTATTTTTGATTAAAATCTAGGGATCAGAAAAATGGCAAATCGGCTAACTTCTGGACTATTTTATGCACACTATGAAGGTTTTTATTTAAATTGATGAAGCATAAGGCGAATTTTTAATGAGTGTTGAGTTATTCCACTCAACAAAATTATTCCAATCTTTTTTGAGTGAAGCAAAAGGATTGTAAATATTTTTGTTTGTTCAATTTTCTACACATTTAATGTTTTGGTATTGTAAATAATTTATGAGTTTTCATTCCGACTTTCGAAGAAAGTGACGGAATATAGATATTTTTGCTCAGGTGCTTTCTTTTCTGAAAAAAAAAAATTGCTTTTTTTACTGGCAAAATTTGACGAAATTTTTATGTTCCATTCGAAAAGTTTTGTTGACTTGAGCTATAGTTACAAAAGATATTCAACCTGTGCTCGTGAAGGCTTTTTCTCTCCAGACAAACGTCGACTTCAACTAGCAATTTACGACGGAAAATTCCTAAAAATCAGCCAAAAAGTATTGTTCTCCTGAAAAATAGCTAATTTCGCCATTTTACGGTAAGTAATGGTTGATGTATATTGTGCGATTATGGTGTATAGTTAATAGATTCGAACGTTTTTTTGTCTAAAAACATTTGGAGATTATATTCAATTTTTGGAGATTATATCCTCCTAACTTTTCTGTGCTGTTGCTGCGTGAGAGGCTCACCTTCTTGATGCAGTTTGTCAGTGTTCGACTCGGTTAATTTGGCGTAGCTTTTGCCTGACAAAAAATCAACATGTTCAATTTTTGGGGTCAAAATTTTGGGTCTTTTTACGGATCATTTTTCTCTGATCCTTGTAAAGTTATCGAGGATTTGAAGTTTTGGCTAACTTGTGACAACTAATGGGGGCAATAGTTTATGTACTATAAACCTGTAGGCAGAGGTTTAGTCCGTGTAACAAGTCGTTCCAAATTGAATTGAGGCAGGTTAGTTAAAACTTTTTGAGGAAATCATATCAGTTTGCACTTTGCATAGCATTTAATGGATTGATTTTCAAGAAAGAAAACAGATAAAGAACATTTTTTTTTTCATTTTCATTTCTTTTATTTTTTCTTATTCGGTTGATTTTTTTTTCACATTCCGTTGCTTCTCTTTGTTGAAAGTAGAACGGAATATTGAAAAATCATACTATCAAGATTACCAAAAAAAAGCAAGGTCATAAATTTTGAACCATATACTTCGTTTCACTTTTTTCGTGCTTCATTGCGTTCTTTGACTCTATTATTACTGACTGTTAGCTGTATGCTTAGAATGCTCATAGCTTAAGTTTGATTAGGCTTGAATTGGATAATTTTACTAATGATTCTTTTTGTTTTTTCTATTTAAAAAAGTTGTAAGAAGAAGGCAAACTACGCTCCCAAATTACGGAACTGCAAACGATGAGAATAACATGGTTGAACTTATCTTTTAATTTAGATTAGAATTCTAAAAACATGTTGATCATTTTTTTATTGAACAATTGTTGTTAAAACATTCTTTTCGGTGTAGATATTTATTCTTCTTAAAAGCTCCAAATTTGAAAAAACGTTAAGCTTTCTCGTTTCACTTTTTCCTTGCAACGTTTCTGGTTTTCCTGAAAAACCGATCAGTTAAGACAAAAGTAGTAGAACTGAAAGGCATAAATGAATAAAATTGAAAATAATACGTGAAATAAGTGTTGTGAACTTTCTTTTACTTTACGACCACAAAAAGTGTTGTAACCGGTAAAAACATTTTTTTTCCATAAGCAAGTTAGTTCAGAGAATGATCAGTTTGATGGGTATGGCAAATTTACTAATTATCTTGAATAGTTGTTAATAATATCATCTGTTGCGTTAAGTAGTAAGTAAGTGGGATTCGTTTAAGCGGTAATTACATTATTTTCTCATTCAAACTTCATAAAAAATTATCATTTCGTTTTTTTTTCTTTTGGTTTTTGTCTTATCTCCCTTTGATTCAGCTTCCGTTTTTTTCTCAAGTGCTGTTTATTTTAACTGGTTTAGCTTTGAACATTTAAAAAACCTATAATTTGCAAAAAAAGTACAAAGACTGATCTGATTTTGAAGATTATCTTGTATATAATGTTTTTTTTTTTCATTCTTCGATTAACCGGCTCAAAGCTATGAAATTATAAGTTGAATTGAATTTTATTTGAAGAGGATGTAGTTTACAAGGTTTCATGGTTTTACGGGATATGTTTTGTGAGGCGTAGTTTGGGGGGTGTATATAAGTTCTTTCGCTTAGGGTGTCACTGCGGATGGGTCGAAAAAAAATTCTAAAACTTGGAGATGAACGGCTTTTTTTGTGACATCAACTTTGCTTACACGAGTCGAAATTTTTTTTGTCGCTTCGAGGTGACCTCTCTCGTTGCTTATGGACATCATTCAAAACAAACAACATGGTTTTTATTGTTACAGTTGTACCATTTGTTTTTCAACTTAGATCTTCGAAGAAAATTTCGACCTCCTTCTCTTTTTTTTATTCACTATTCAGCATGCATGCACACGATTTCAAAAGGGTTGTCTTACCACACGCTTAATATCCTGCTTTCTATTAGTAGCCCCGGAAAGTCTTAGACCAGAGTCGCCTCTGCAGGAAAGTAAATGGGGGGATAATATATCTTTACCTTAAAAACTCCAGGAAAAATTTGAAATGTGGCTGTTATTTATAGAAAGAAATATAAATAAAATGATAAAACGCAGCAAAGTCAGACCAACTTCATCTCTCCTCTGAACATTTATGAGTCGGCGACACTTTTGTATGCGGTCATGTTCTGGAAAAATCTTGGAAAATTTTACTTTCTACGCAAGTGCATTCATACAATTTAATGTACTCTTGAATGCCTTTAGTTATATATGAACTTTTGAGCTTTGAAAGTGTAAAAGATATAAAAAACGTGATCGAGTTTCAATCGCACAATTGGACGCATTTTTTCGCGGAATAAAAGTTCAACTTTCGATTAAATTCAGCTTTCTCAATTTCAGTTTTTTTCTAACTTCTAATTTTTTTTTGTTAAAGTTCTCTCTAAGTTTGATTCAAAACAACACACTAAAATTAAATTGGGCCAATTGATAACGAAACAATCAAAGAAGATCAAGCTAAAGTTTATATATGAGCAATTCTCTGGTATTATAGATTTTATAATTTTATTTTTGATTTTTCATACTTTTTGTAATTTTCTGAACCAAAGATGGGGGAATAAGCTAAATCTATTTTTCAATAAATTTTAATAAAAAGGATGTGAAAAAGTTACAAAAAAAACTGTGTTAGCTGTTTTCTGGTATAGTAGATTCTATAATAATCTTTTGATTGTTTTTATTTTGTCTGAAGGCGAGAACTTGTTAAAAAATCAATAGGCGCAAAAAGAAGGTAACATACTTCAATTTTCAGATTCCCTGAAGGAAAAAAAATATCCACGATCCAGTTTTCACAATTCGATGGTTGTTATCAAAAGAGTTAGTATCTCTAAATAGTTAGTATCACCTTTTGAATTTCCAAGATTCTTAAGACTATTCTCATTGCGAGAACCAAAAACTGAAGATTTTTGAAATGTTTCTGCAGAGAACGCGCATCAAAAAAACGCAGTTTTTGTTTCAAAACCTCCCAAAATGACCCCCCCTCCAAAAAAAACAAACTATCAAAAAATTCCACATGATTGAAATTTCTACTCTTAAAAATCTTTAAAATAACAATCTAGCAAGATTCACGTATCAGTATGAACCTACTTTGTGTTCGGACCTAACTGGCAAAGACGAGTGGTCATTTAGACGCACTTTTTCTCTGATGTTCATCTGTATCATTGAAAAATTCATTGCAACTTTTCTCTTTTGTTTTTTTTTGGCTAGTGTTTAAGATTTTTAAGCAAGATTAGCTGAGTGGGGCAATTTCATTCACAAGGTTGACGGTTCAACTCTGTCGCGTAGGCAAATTTTTACTAAGTTGGGATTGGTTTCTACTTTTTCCGTTTCACTTAATAGGGCTGCTTTCTATCGTTTTCTCGCTAGGAAATTATAATCACCTCTGTATTTTCTTAGCATATCAAACGTGGAGAACTTTCCTTACGACTTTTGAATAAATGTACAGAATAACTGTTTTCGGAGTAGTTTTTCTTTGTCCAGACTAACTCCGGCAATTTAATTGGAAATATTTCTTTAGCATCCGAAGTTTTTTGTTGTTTTGAGCTGATTGGTAAGAAAAAAAATTAATTGACTTGTGTTTATTATTTTTTATTAAACAAGGCGGTTAAATTGGGTAGGGCAAATAAAATGTAAGATATATTTCATTTTACTTACGCTTATTTATATATTCTACCTAATTAAAAAAGAAATTTGAAAAAACAAATTGGGGCGCTTAAAATGAGAGATTAAACAGAAAAAAATACCATTGAAAGTTTTGATTCCTTGATTTCAAGTGTAAAAAAAGCCTTCATTATTTTTGATGAAAATCCAGGGATTAGAAAAATGGCAAATCGGCTAAGTTCTGGACTATTTTATGCACACGTTGAAGATTTTTATTTAATTTGATGAAACATAAGGCGAATTTTTTTATGAGTGTTGAGTTATTCCATTCAACAAAATTATTCCAATCTGTTTTGAGTGAAGCAACAGGATCGTAAATTTTTTTTGTTAGATTCAAGTTTCTACACTTGACGTTTTGGTATTGTACATAATTTATGAGTTTTCATTCCGATTTTCGAAGAAAGTGACGGAATATAGATATTTTTGCTCAGGTGGTTTATTTTCTGAAAAATATCGCTTTTTTACTAGCAGTGTTTGACGGAAATTTTATGTTCCATTCGAAAAGTTTTGTTGACTTGAGCTATAGTTACAAAAGATATTCAACCTGTGCTCGTGAAGACTTCTTCTCTCCAGACAAACGTCGACTTCAACTAGCAATTTACGACGGAAAGTTCCTAAAAATCAGCCAAAAAGTATTGTTCTCCGGAAAGATAGCTAATTTCGCCGGTGTATTGTGCAATTATGGTGTATAGTAGTTAAATAGATTCGAACATTTTTTGTCTAAAAACATTTGGAGATTATATTCAATTTTTGGAGATTATATCCTCCTAACTTTTCTGTGCTGCTGCTGCGTGAGAGGCTCACCTTCTTGATGCAGTTTGTCAGTGTTCGACTCGGTTAATTTGGCGTAGCTTTTGCCTGACGAAAGTTCAACATATTCAATTTTTGGGGTCAAAATTTTGGGTATTTTTACGGATCATTTTTTTCTGATCCTTGTAAAGTTATCGAGGATTTGAAGTTTTGGCTAACTTGTGACAACTAATGGGGGCAATAGTTTATGTACTATAAACCTGTAGGCAGAGGTTTAGTCCGTCCGTGTAACAAGTCGTTCCAAATTGAATTGAGGCAGGTTAGTTAAAACTTTTTGAGGAAATCATATCAGTTTGCACTTTGCATAGCATTTAATGGATTGATTTTCGAGAAAGAAAACAAAAAAAGAACATTCGGTTGACTTTTTTCACATTCCGTTGCTTCTCTTTGTTAAAAGTAGAACGGAATTTTGAAAAATTATAGTATCAAGATTACCAAAAAAAGCAAGGTCATAAGTTTTGAACCATATACTTCGTTTCACTTTTTTCTTGCTTCATTGCGTTCTTTGACTCTATTTTAACTGACTGTTAGCTGTATGCTTAGAATGCTCATAGCTTAACTTTGATTAGGCTTGAATTGGATAGTTCCCCCTTTGTCCCCCCTTTGCGCCAAAGGTCCCCCTTTGTACTATCTTGAAATATCCATTTTTGGCTGGCTAACCTTAAAATTTCTCGATAGGCGCCTTTGGCGCCAATCTATACTAATTTTGAGGGGGAGAAAGCGATTTTTTGGTCGAAATTTTCCAAAAAGTGCCTAAAAGCACCTTTTTTTTGGCCTTTTTTTCAAAAATTTTCCAGCGGCGCAGAAATTTTTATCAAATTAAGGTCTTTATAGTGGTTGAGGAGAGCTCAGAAAATCAATTTGGTCGACCTAAAAAAAAGGTCGGCAAAAATTTCAATTTTTTTTGAAAACCCGCTCCCCTCCCCCCCCCCCCCCCCCCCATCGAGAAATTCATAGATCAGCGCCTGGCCGCGCTTATAACAATTACGTATGCAAAATATATGAAAAGCAATGGAGAAAATGAAACGCTTAAAAAACAAAAATGGCTTTTTTTGTTCATGCGAAGTTTATTGTTGAAAATTACACTGCATATGCAAGGGGTACGTTCAAATTAGTTAACATTTTAATCGCAATCCGTTTTGTAGTGTAAAGACCATCAGCCAAATTTCGTCCAAAAAGTTCCGTCCGAAAATTTGAGATATTTTTTTCCAGACAGTGGGTCAACTTTTCAAAACAATTGATAAGCAGTGAGTCCAAAGTTTCGAACAACTTATCTCACAAGTTTTTGAGAGTTGAGCAAAGGGTTCCGAACGGAGAAGAAAGTTCCGACCAATTTTCCATCTATCCAATGTTCCTTACTGTAGAGAGTCTAAGGATCCGAGGAGTGTGATGAAAAACCGATCAGTGCGTTGATGGTTTAAGCCAGCTGTCAATGATTATCGAAACTTCAAAAATTGAGATATACTAGTTTTCTTTCCCAAAAACTCAGTTTTTCTCGATAACCCAAATGATTTTCTGGTGAAACTGTTATTGTTAGTGTTCTACTCAATAAACACAATTTGACATTTTAACCATCGTGGGATAAGGGCTTCAAATACTTTTCAACTTGTGATCCTTGCCAAATATATGCATGTTTCTGAATGAAAATACCCTCAAACGAAAAACAATCTCCATTTTCAAACAACATGTCCTTAGAATTCGCACTGTGATCGGTTATTGGAAAACTCAAAAATTACTTCATTGGAACCTAATTTAGGTTCCAATTTACTGTAATTGGAACCTTTTGTGCTACTTCAACAGGAACTGGCTGCATTTTTTGCTTTTTAAACAGTTTTTTTGCTTTTAAAATTTATTGTTAAGAAGAGGAGAAGAGTAGTATTTTCAACAGATATTAGAAAATTATATTCGAAAAATTGAGAGCGTTATTAGAAATACGACAGAAATTTTTCTTACAATCCCTGCAAAGTAAAAATTTTAAATCCTGGGTCAAATTTTGAGAAAATGATCCCAAGTTAACCTCAAAACTGCTCTTTGTCGGCAGATTAAGCCAAAAAAAAACTTTCTTGGAAAAATTTTAAAATTGTTCGAACGAAACTGAATCTAACCGGAGAAGGTTCGTAAATCAATTGACATTTAATTTTGCATTTGGCAAAAAAAATCAGGTATCCACAAATATTACTTTCTTAATCATCAGAAATACACCAAATATATCAGCATTAAAGCTAGGCCAAACTTCAACTTTGAATCAATGAAAGCGGATTTTGATAGATTTTGCCTTGCGTCAATTTCTTTTCTCAGTTTTTTCAGCTCCAATTTAAATTTTAATAAAGTTTGAGACACGTTTCTGAACTCGTAGTTTTCATCGTCGGTTGTTTTCAGATCACTTTGTATTGTATCAATCTGTTTCTTTTGCTCAGATTGAATTTTTGTAACAACTTCAGACACGTTTTGAAGCTTTTCTTTCAGCTCCAAGTTACCTTGTTTGCGTTTCTTGGTATTGTTTTGCATCTCTGCACTAATCTCTGGAAGTTTATCGCGAGTTATCTTGCCGTCAGCCTGAAGCTCGGAGGTTTCGCCCCATTTTTTTTTAATTACCGCGCAGTTCTGAAATTTTGCCTTGTTTGCTTTTGAAGTCACCTCGAAACTCGTAAAATTGACCTTTGGTTTTATTCAGATTGGTTTGTGTTTCTAACTGTCCGTTTTTTGACGTTTCAAGCTTCCCCAGTATTTCCGGGCTCTTTTCTGTGAGTCGATCAACGTCGCTTTTGAATTGTTTATTGCCCACTTCGAATGTGACCCACAGAATGCGAAATGAACAAGTTATAAATTAAATTATGAGTAAAAGGAAGCACACTGATATTGCACAGAATTTTCTGTTTATCTGAGTTAAATAGTCAGCGTTTATCATTTTCAGTGTGAGGTGCTGGCTAATTTAAATTTTCAAATTTTTTTTCTTTTTTCTAAAAATTCTAAGCAATCTGCGCTAAATAAAATAAAATTAAACAATTTGCGTCTCGCGTGTACCAAAGTTTCAGTATTTTGAGTTTTCCATTTATTCCAATTGTTTCTTAATTTAGAAAGAATTCTGATTTGTAGATGTGTGGTTTGAGAGTCTAAAATGAAATAGATTCTCTTTTGGGTAAAACTTAACAAAAAGCAATATTTGTATAGTTGTACAGACTGGTTTTGGAAAAAAAATCAATATTTCAAACCGTTGCTCAAAAAGAAGGAAAAAGAAACAATTTTAGGATTCTGACTTGCATTTAAAAGAAATTAATTAAGTTTTTTAAAAGCCACATGTATTCGTCGTTAAGAGAATAATTTTTTGAAGAACCATTTAAATGCTTTCAAAGTAATATCAGCACCTGCATTTCAGTTGGAACAGTTCAAAAAAATTACTCTAATATTTGTATTATTTTTTAAACTTTTCTCACCGATTCGAATGACTGAGGCAAGCGCATGGTTCTCAGCTGTTGTTTTTTGTTAAATATACTTATATAAGAAGGTATATACATGTAAGACAGGAGTGGACTTGAGGGTGGGGGGTGGATGCCTTTTACTCAGGGATTCAACAGCCTCACTAAGCAAGGGGTCTTTGACGCCAATATATACTAAAATTCAAGAGCGCCCGCTGAAAAAATTCAAGAGGAGCGCCCGCATTTTTTGGACAACATTTTCCTAAAAGTGCCCAAAACGGCATTTTTTACATTTTTTTTTTGCCAAAAAATTGTCTGAGGCGCAAAATTTTATGTCAAAATAGGGTCTTTTTAGTGTTCTGGGAGCTCTAGGATTGGAAATTTGGTCTTCCTAACATAAAATGTCGACAACATTTTTGGAAACTCCAGCCACTCCCCTCCCTCCCTCGAGAAAGTCCTAGATCTGCCCCTATATATAAATAAATAAATAAATGAATTTACAAACGAAATAAAAAAATGATAATCGTGTTTCCAAAAAAAAACAATTTCTTGTTATTTTTGGATTTTTTCGATGAAAAACTCATCCTGGACTACGTTACAAACACAAAAAGTCAAATTTTGCATGCAAATTTTTTTTTTCGCAAAAATTTATATTTGAGCACAAAAGCAAGTTTCCAACCAAAAAAGGGCTTAAATTTTTTTTACCTCAAATTTGTATTTTTGCTTATGAAAAAATGCATATCATACAATTTTCATATATGAAAATAACATGATCAGCATTTTTTGACCAAAATTAAAATTATGTTTTTAACAGTCAAAATGCATTCTTACAACGAAATTTTTTTCTAAACTCATGTAAATTCATCCAGAAACATCGTTAAATTAATTTAGAAGATTTTATTTTTTCTATAGCAAAATGCTTATCATACAATTTTCATATATGAAAATATTCTGATAAGCATTTTTTTAACCAAAATTAAAATCATGTTTTTTTGAGCAGAAAGATTCGAAAGATGAAAATAGAACAGAAGTATTTCTGTAAAATCTTTTAATACAGTTCTTAAATTTTGTATGAAAATTGTATGATAAGCATTTTTTTCCATAGTCGCCATATATGAAATTGTATGACAAGCACTTTTATTTTATGTACGTCAACCCGGGTAATCTAAAGAATTCCGCTTTATTGCAAATTTTTTGATTTTTTTTTTCGTTTTGATAGATTCCTACTTTTGATTAACAATTTTTTACTAGAGTTTTCCGATAGATTAAACGTTCATTTCATTAGACTTCCAATAAATACACCTTTAATCTATCAGAAAACTAGATAAAACGTATACTTCAAAAGAAAGTATGATATAGGAATAAAATGGGCATCTTTTTTCTTGCACTGAATCGGGATACTCTTGTTAACTTTATATTCGTTGATTGACAGCCGTGAGTGTGTCCCTGTGTGTGGACTTCAGACGGGAGAGGGAGCTGGCCTTCGTGAGGAGGATCGACGTGCATCAACATGTAATCGGCCACTCCACCCTCGTCTGGTTCCTCATCCTCTTCCTCCTCTACTCGAACGTGTTCTGGAAGTTGGAAAAGTACATCCGAGCCGAGAGGAGACTCCAGAAACGCAAGATATCCCCGCCTAGTTTGTGAGTATTGTGAAATACTCCATTGAAATACAAAACACAAAAAATCCTGACTTTTCTCCCCTAGCTAAGTATTCGCCTTTCACTCCAAAGGTTTCTGGTTCGAGGCCCACCGTGCACGTTGCTTGCGGCAAAAAAACTACCCTAGTCAGAAAAGTTTAAAAATTCTGGTAAATTATTATAAAGAGCAGAACAGCTTGTATATTGGCGTCCTTGCTTGTGAAAAGTTCGTTTTGTCATAAAAATGCGAGATAATAGTACATTTTGGTCCAATCTTCAAATCCTCTCAATGAAATCCTCCTTTTTAAGTTTATTCAGGTCAATTACATCCCCGAAATTTTCTTAAACTTTGTATAAGCCTAAATGATGAAGCGCAATATAAGTGAATTGGGTTCATGAAATCTAAGTTTATGCATGTTTTCAAATAGCTAAAAACCCGCTGATACTTTTTCTATAAAAACTATTCTTTTTTTTCAGTTTCGATCCGAGGTCGAGGTTGCAGCGCAACACAGTCGCTCTAAACTCACAGATGGAACAGCTTCTTCGCAACAGTGAAAAAGAGAAAACAGTAATCAAAGGATACGTTGTCAGGATGACGTTCGCATTTTTACCTCAAGCCTTACGTTATTTCTCCATGATTGTAGTCACAGTCACTGATCGAGAGACCGCATTTCTATCTGGCACTACAACTGGCTTGCTCTGGAAACACTTTGTGCTTCTAACTGTTGTCGGAGCTACATCCTGCAGTGGATTTGTTCACTGTTTTTCCCAGTCGAGGCTGAAAAACGCGGCTAAAAAACTGTTGACTTTGAAGGAAAACAGGCCGAATCAAATTCCACTTCGTAACCGACAACAACAGCAGCAACAACATCAGCAGCAGCAGCAGCAGCAGCAGCCGAGAAGACTAGTCGTGCAGCAGCGACTGATGACGTCAGCGCCGAGACAAACTCCTCTAACTCCGTCCGAAATTTATCTGCTTCACCGAAACTAAAAAATAACCACCAGGTGTTGATGATCAAGAAGACAATTAATGACACTAAACGGCTGATCGAACTAAAAATGCATTGATGTAAATGTTGTATAATTAAATACTAACTAAATATCAGACATCATTAGTAGGTTAAACAGCATCAATTTGCTATTATTTGAGCAATCTTAGTTTTGCGTTGAAACAGATAGCGTTTCAGTTTCATCGACTCAACAAAAGCTCTCAAACCCATACTTGATGAGTGTGTCAATGAACAGAAAAAAATAATGTCGCAATAAAACTTAAAATTAATTTATCTGGTAAAAAAAATTAGAGAAAAAACTGCCACGAATGCCGCATTTGATACAATTTCTGGACAGTTTTGATCAAAAGGGTCCGTGCTTCAACGTGAATTTAACCACAGAATTAGTAAAAAAAAGCAAAAAAAAATATGGATCAACCAAATAATAAGGGTTTAATTTTGAATTAAGGGGGCATACATATCAATTTAGAGGGATAAGCGCGCTGAAAAAAATCGGATAATGCATAAATACGTCATTTTTGGTCTATTTTTTCATAAAAAATTGCCTGAGGCGCAGAAAAAACTGGTTCCGATAGAAATATGGGAGCACCTCGGAAATTCAATTTGGTCAACCTAAAAAAATTCGTTAAAATTTGTAATTGTTTTTGAATCAAAAATCCCGTCTAGAAGTTTCTAGATCCACGCCTGGTCACATTATTTATAATTCAGCGACAAGAACATCACACGTACTTTGCAAGGATCTAGATGTGTCATAAATTGAGAGGTTTTCCTTGCATAATATTGCAACTACAAAACTTGGAAATTGTTGTCCAAGTGTTACTTTAAAAGACAGTAGAATACTATAAAACTTTAGAAACATAGGACCATAGAGACACACACAAACCTAAATATTGAATATTTTGCATCATGGCAAGTGCTCGCAGACTGTTTTATACTATTAACTTACTTTTCTTCTGTTATCAATGTTTTTTGATAAAAAGTTAACAAATGAATTTGGGTCTTGAAGAGATATGGTATTTTTGTCTACAAAATTTGCTGCAAAATTTTTTTTTAAAAAGACGATGCTATTGTTTGCTTTTTATGAAATTTCTATCACTAGTTTGAGTTTGATCAAAAAACGTTCAAAAGAAACTTAAGGAATTAGATCAAAATAGCGGAAAATAGATCAAAAAATTCTGTTAAATTTTGAATTTGGTTGACGACGGTCGCGATACTTTAACAAAGACAGAATGGTCCGACCATAGTCTTAAAAACCACAAAAAAATCGTTTTGTAAAAAGTCGTTTTGTTTCTGCGAGATGTGATAAGAGGATTTATCGCATATCAATGATATTGCACTTTATTTGAGCTCTTATACAATTGAATTTATTTTTCGGATGCGTGTTGTTAGTCCGTCCGACGTCCCCTGATGTTATTGAAAACTTATTCAAAGTTAATTCGCTTGGTTTTGGTGATTGAATATAATTTTTGTGTTCTCAATCAGTATTGACAAGACTAGCATCTAACATACCATGAACTTTACTTAACATCAGGCTATTTATAAATATCAACATCACGCCACTAATCAAAGTTCAATGTCTTTACTTACGAAGGTGAATGTTAAAGTTCATGTATGTTACAGGATTTCAACAAAAAAAACTAGAACTTAAGCATATTTGACGGTTACAGCAAAACAGGCAAAAAGCACAACAGTCTTTACAGAAAAATGACTTAAAATAACAAAAACAAAATCATGAAATAAAAATAGACCACTTGAATTTTTATGCTATTATAAGCCTGCTTGCTTGCTTTATTTGCTCGAACTCAGACTAAATATCAAATTTTTTAAACCT
Organism: Symsagittifera roscoffensis; assembly: GCF_963678635.1. Taxonomy (NCBI): domain Eukaryota; kingdom Metazoa; phylum Xenacoelomorpha; order Acoela; family Convolutidae; genus Symsagittifera; species Symsagittifera roscoffensis. The sequence goes on along the minus strand of NC_087065.1, from coordinate 74,719,321 downwards.
GATTTTTTCGATATTGAGACAAGTTTTTGATTTTCTCAAATCGTTTGCAACCCGACTCAAAGAAAATTTGGTATATCACTCAACCCTTTCCGAAAGTTTTTTCTGATAACTGATTTTGCGTAGAAAACTTAAAAAAACTAAAAAACACCGGAATAACAAGTTCGTCCTCATTTTCAATGGTCGGAACAAGATTAAAAATTCAGCATCGGCCGAATTTGCAACTTTTACAAGTTGTTCGGCTAAAATTGCAGGATTACTCTGTAAACCTTCTGCCAAAATATGCAAGTCTTACCAATAAATGTAACATTCGATGACAAACGCGCGGTTTTGACTATTTTCGAGCAAAAATAACTTTAATACCACAAATGAAACCTTATTTCCATTTTTGAGTCAAGTTATTGCTGATTTTAATTTTCTTGGGTGCTATTTTTTTCTACTTCCATGTGATATCCTATGATCTTGAGTGAATGTTGGTTGTAATTTTAAATCCATACAATCACGACTAGTTTTTTATGAGTATGCAAGATAAGTATTTAATCTAAATCCATATCACAGCTGACTGAATCTAAAGTATGGTCTATAGCCATTGATTGTTGCTGACTTTCACCAGAGTTACATCAATTAATAATATATAACTTATTGCAGATTCTCTGGCTACTGCCGAAGTAAAACCGCATAACAGCATTTAGAAATTTTGTTTGGTAAAACAATCAAACGGGTGCATTTTTTGATAAGGTTTCTTCTTTCCAGTTTTGAAATTAAAAACAATTTTTCACTACCTTGGATTAAAAACATGATCAAAAAAATGGCTCTTTTTGTGCTCAAGATACAAATTCGCTTCTAGGAATGTTTTGCAACAGTTGAACAGGGTTCTATTTCATTTGCATGCTAAATGCTACTTGTACAACTCCACGATGTAAGGTTTGCTGCCTTTCATATTCTGGCAAAACATTGAAATTTTTGTCAAAATGTCAAAAATATATGTATTTCGGGAAGCGCGCGCCCACCGCTAAAACATTGGCAGAAAAATTATGAGATAAGATGTAATCTACAGGAGGAAATCTGTAATTTAAAGTTTTGGCAGCAAGCCTTTAAACCGGGGAGGGTTCTCATGCTTGAAGGACCGAATGCTTGAAAATTTTCAACCAATCAAAATCTCTAAGCGTTCCTATTGGCTAAATGGCTTTTTCACAAAATCGAAGTCAATATTAACAGAAAATGTATTAAATCAGTCGAAAATAATCAAAAATATTACAAATTGCTGGTTACAACCGAAATATTATTCAGATAATCATCAAGATTAATGAGGTCAAAATCATAAGAATTTTTCAGTCTTGAAAACTCATCTGCTTATTATTTAATCGGTCAGTAATAACACTAATGGCCTAGATTTATTTTGTTACTTTGAGATTTTCACGATTTACTTTGAGATTTTGAATACTCAATTCTGATTGGCTGAAAGTAAGCCAAAATAAATTTCAAGCATTCGGTCCTTCAAGCATAGGGGACGCCACCCTTTAAACCAACTTTGTAATAACCAATTTACTCAGATTGATCCAAAAAACCCGTTTGTCTTCCAGATTGATCCAAAAAACCTGTCACGGCTCTCATTGTATGTCAAAAAACTTTTCTCTCAAAAATTTGCTTGTGGTCCAGAAATTGATACTAAACACTGTCAATTTTGTGGTTTGGCAAAAATCAAAAAAATCGAATTCTAAAAAGTTGACAAATTTTTCAACAAGTTTTTGTGGACAGTTTAAAATAACGTCTATTTTTCAAAGCAGTTTAATTTTTTTTGTTTTCTTTTTTCATTCCATTTTTGGTTTTTTTTTCAGCATTTTGAATCACCGTTTCTCCAAAGCCTCCAAGATTTTAACAAGGGTCTCGGGTTTTCTAATATAGCGCTCTTGTTAAGTTGGTAGCTTTCAGAAATTATGCAAGCCACAAAAAGATTTTTGGTACTTTCAGTAGAAATGCAAGCTAAAAAGCTTGCAGAAGGAATGCAAGCTACAAAAGAAATTGTCCAAAACATATTAACGCGTTTTCTAGCTGTTTTTTAAAAACATTTGCGGTGCAGTATTTTTGACCAAATAAAGCTTTTTTTTCCAAAAAGAAGCCGGGTAAATCATTTTGATTGTCTTAAAAAAATCATAAAATTGTAAGAAATTGTTTGATAACCTGAAACTCCATTTTCCCTCTCCTCCTCAAAAAAAATCGAAATCTATGTTTGACTCTAGATGGACAATTCTACCATATTTTGAGATATCCATTTTTTGCTGACTAACTCTAAAATTTTGGGCCAGAATAGTGAGAGGACGAGAGCCACTGGGAAACACAAATTACAATGCTTAATCGCCAATTAACAACACCAAGATCAAAACCCGAAACAACCAGAAACACAAATGGTATGGTTAGAATAAGTAGAGCCGAAAACCGAAACAACACTATGGTTCAATATGGGGTTAAAAAATTCGGTACCCGAAATTTTTGTGAACAAAACTAACAAAATGGCAAAATTCATTTGTTCAAGCATGCAAATTTTTCTAAGCTTTGAGTTAAATAATGTAAAAACATTCGGTACAGTGCTCGGTATGCATGTGCTAGTTTGTTTTACTGAAAAATCGTTTATTCAATTTTCTTGCTATTTGAATAAGTTACTTCCATGAAAATTTCAAACGACATTAGGGCTGAAAACATAATTTTCAAAAAGTCAGGAGAACGATTTGTTTCAGAAATATTGATCGTTCATCATGCAAATTTTCATTAAATTTTCAAAACGATTTTTTTTCAGAATAATAAGTGAAGAATTAACGTTCTTAACAAGTCAATCGAAATGGTAAGTTTGATTATTAAACGAACGTTTTTTAAAAATGTAGCGAGCTAATTCTGTTAAAGCAAAATTTAAAAACCCTCGATAAAATAAGATTACTAAAAACGGGGATGGGGTTAAACTACAAAACAAATGGGTGCTTACAACATGATAATGGGGTGTAAAACCAAAAAAAAACCATCAAAGAATGCTTTGAAGGCCAAAGAAAAGGAATGCGACGAAATCCAGTTCGAATTTAAATCAGGAATTTATGAATACGCTTGATAAACAGCAATGGAAACGGAAATCAAATGAGCAATGGCCCTTCATAATCAATTTAGGGAGGAAATTGTTCTATTAGTTAAAAGAACTCTTTTTGTTTTGGATTAGGGCGAAGCACGAGATTAAATATGCAGATTTTTAATGAGATCGATTAGAGGTAAAATTTGGACTCAAATTGAGTCGGTCATTGAGATATGAAGTAAGAGATAAATACAGTGTCCCAATAATAGTCGAATATCTCAATAACCAATAATTCTGTTTCCATGATTTTTTGCATCGAGTTTCACTGTTGAAAAAAAAATTGATTAAATAAAAAGAATGTTTTTACGATAACAAAAAACTGAAGCTATAGTCCCCCTGCTCTTCCATCAATTGTCTTACAAAAAATAGACCCAAAATCGGGTATATCGGGTTTTACTGTAGGCTATAACCATGAAACTACATTCGACTGCAGTGAATTGCGACATGATTTCATGTTTTTAGGTCTTCATTTTTTTTGCTAAACTAGAGAAAGGCCAGCTACGTATAGCATAAAATTTCAGGGCAATCCAATTTCTGGGTTTTCAGTAATCGGCTCATAATACCTTTTCTGGGAAATACTGCTGTATCTATTATATTGACACAATTCATTCATACAAGAGGTAGTAGGCCTATCCGAGCTTTGCAGAAAGCATTTTCAGAAAAAATGGTTAAAAACAATTATCAGCGGTTGAAAAATTTGTTTTCGAGCCAACAAATCAATAGTTTGTTTCATCACCGACTTACCAATTATTCAAATTTTCAAAATCGCCCATTCAGACAGGAAGTAAAAATGAGCGTATCGCAAGGCTTTTTATGTGACAAAAAAGTCAATAGCGCCTTTTAGTTTGCCATCTTATCGAAAAACATTTGCTGGGTTTTGCTAAAATCCTTCGACTAGGAAATGCCTCAGCACCCTTTTTTATTAAATTGTCCTACCAGTAAAAACTATTATTAAGGCATTTGATGAAAAAGAATCAATTTCTGTCATCAAAAGTGTTTTCGTTTTTGAATAAAATTTTACAAAGTTTTATCAAAATTTACCATACGGACAAAGGGGTCAAGGTAATATTATATTTCAAAACCTTAACAATGAAAAAAACATGCGTTTGAATTCTAACTTTCGATAAAATTATTTGACGCAAACCGACGTTTCGCAGAATTTTTCAAAATATTTCCGATGATAACGATGACATAAAAAATAACAAAACTCAAATACTGACTAAATTATCACACAGAAAACATAACAAATCAACCACTGCTGCTCAAAAAGTTCTTTCAAAACCCAATTGACGAAGAAAAAAAATGCTCGAATATAAAACAAGGAGACCAACTAAAGCTGGCGGTACGAGTTCGATTTTTTAAATTTGTTATAATTATGAGAGATGAGAAGGAAAGTTGCCATAATTTGAAATTTGAGATTCAATCAAAACCATAATTGTTTTTCTAATAAAAAACAAATAGGTGAAAATTTTTGACATTTGGGATTCTACCAAGGAAATGACACTTTTATTTTGAGGCGTAGCAGCTTATGCACCAAGTTGGTTTGTAAAAACCGTTGCCTCGATTTAACCCTTGTTACTAGCCATAACTTCTTTTGATAGAAAATTTGGACGTAGCCGCTTGCACAGGGGAGCTTCACAACTTTTTCATTTGATTCAAACAAAAATCGCACATTTGAGAAGGTAGTTATCGATAAAAATCTGGTGAATGACAAGGAGACGTATCTGATCCAGCAAATGAGCTTTATAGGCAGTTATGAGAAAACTTAAAGTAAACATTACCATAGCAAGTCACTCAATTAGTAGAAAATTATTAGCCGAAAATCTCATGGAAGCAAATAAATCCTGGCCATTAAAAGGTACCTCAAGATTACTATTCAAAAAAAATTGATAAAAAGCAAGAAACTTATTCGACATTTGCACTAATTGTTCAAATACCTCTAATCAATAGCTGAAAATCATTTTCGTCTAACTTTCGCTTCGATTTAGTGCAAAAACCATCACAAGAATAACCCCCCTAAATGTTTTGACTGCCCCGTAGCTTGTTTGTTATTGACAACGAATCATCTTTCGAGCTCAGACGTTCTACTGGAAGATACGAATAAATTCAGAATTTAGCCAAAAAAGGAACTGCCCTTTTTGCTAATACACTCACATCACAAAACCTCAAAAATTACATCAAAAAAGATTCAAATTGCCGCATTCAGATTCGCGCATTTTTAAAATCAGTTAGCCAAAACAAAACAACCAGAGGTAGTAGGCCTATCCCAGTTTTGCAGAAATCAATTTCTAGCGGTGAAAATTATTGTTTTCGAACCAACAAATCACTGATTCAATTTTAAAAAAATTTGCTGAAGCAGACAACAGTTCAAAGGTAGCCTCCCAAGGCCTTTTATTCAACAAAATTATTTTTAGAAGAGCCTTTTTAGTTTGCCATCTTTTCGACGAGCATTTGTTGGGTTTTGCTAAAAAGCTGGGTTTTGCTCGAAAACGCATCAACACAATTTACTAAAAAAAGTAAAAGTTTTTAGAAAGGCATTTGAGAAAAAAAATCAATTTTACCATCACGAGATGTTTTTTTTTGAACAAAACCTCGACAAGTTTTTATCCCAAGTTACCATACGGACAAAAGGCGTTCAAAGCCCTTAAATTTTAGTGTAAAAACTTCGAGCATTGCAACTAATGCAGGGGAGCTTCACTGGACACGTTCTCTCCATTGAATCCAAAATCTCAGATTTAGGAGGATAGTCGAAAAATGTCAAAAAGTCAGAAAGCCATAACTTCTTGTGGAAAAAACTTGAACGTATCCACTTATACAGAAGAGTTTCTCCGTACCCTTTTGTTTTCGATTAAATCCAAAAATTTAGATTCCGGAAAGCGTTTTTTTTTTCATAGAAATCAAAACGTTTCAAGAAAAGGTAAAAATCAAAAAACCGAAATCTTGGCTTTTTCAGTGAGCCATAACTTTCAAGTGAAATTTTTTTTTTCACACAACCCCTTCAATCCATTGAACTAACCAACATCTCGAACATGGGAAGGTAGCTTCCGAGAAAATGAAGAAAGAATTCAAAAGAGGTCTAAAATCCCACCCGACAGACTTTTTCGAGGGCTGTATGGAGAAAATGTGTTAAGGTAAAAAAAGACTAGAGGATTATGCCTGCAGACAGAGGAGTGGGAGGTGCATCGATTGGCTCACTGTTTTGGAAATCAAAACAGAAGTTTTTGTGAGCAAAATTAGTATTTTTGAATAATGAAAAATTTTCCAAAGCGTCTCAAAATAAAATGGAAAACAAAAAAAAACAAATCCCGCACATTTTCATGATACCTGTTTTTTATCAAAAGCAGGAAATTCTCCCGTTCAAGGAAAAAGAAAAACAGCAAAAACTTGCAAAGAAAAAAAAACTTTTATGATTTTGGATTGTGCAGCCGTTTAGAGATTATCGACCCTTCAAATTAGTTAACCAATTGGCTGAGCATTTTTTGTTACGCTGAAGAACAATATTTGTCATTCGTATTTCAATTGTTTCGCGAAAAAAATTGTTTATTAGCTGCAATCAGTAACAAAAAATCATCTTTCCCGAAATTAAATTTTTAGCTCTGATATTCTTTCTTGTCTGGCATTGTTTTGACGATGGCTACAAAGAGACTGATGGCTGCTAAAGTTTCAAACTAAAAACTTAACTTTGACTGATTTTTTACAGATTTGCTACAAATGAATCAGTGCGGGAAAATGAATCGTGTAAATTATGGAACATCAACATGCGCTTTAGTTAAATTTAGGTAAACCTTTTTAAAAGTGATCGACTTTTTTTAAAAATGCTATATTGCAGTAGTATTGTCAACCCACTTGTTGATCTTTCATCAGCCTACTTGCATTTTAAATTGGCATGAGCTTTAGGAATCAAGTGAGGGACTAATTGTTACATTGAACAGACCAAGTGGAGGAAGGGTAGAAGTAGAGAATACGATGGTTGAGAGGAAGATCAGTCGGTAAGGTCCTCTTCTGTTCAAGCTGAAAATGGCGAACTTAGCCACTTATCTTTTCATGATTAAGATGAGCGATTTGAAATATCATAATAATAAAAGTAGGAAGGAAGCTTTGGGAGAAAAATGAAAAAAAAAAAACTGAATGAAAATGTTTCAATTTGTTCACTCTTTGTTTTGTTCACTCCTCGTTTTATTTTTGCACATCTTTTTGACTTTTTATTTATCATAATCAATGAGCAAAAAATCAGTTGCGTACTATGCTTGCCATTAACTCTTTTCACTCGACCTACCCTGATTAGCCTATCGTTTCCCCAGCATTTACATTCAACTATTTTGATGGCCACGATAAAGTTCAACTATGGTATCGGTTCGTATACCTGAACTTCGTTTTCCTCAAATTTTCGATTTTTTAACACGGTTCTTGTTGCGCTGTTCATACCCAAAAACAACGTTCCAAACTTATCATTTCTGGGCTTAGGTCTTCCTCCGTTGGCTCACTTTCAAATTTTTAGCAGCTCAAATGATTTGAGCGGTAGTGTTTTCAGCATCATTTCGAAACTTTGCCATCGGTCTTGAATTGGGAAAAAAATTTCCATCTGACGAAGCACTGTTTACAGATTACGTATCAAATGGTATAATTCCCAGTCGGCAAAAAAAGTTAAAATTCCCAAATGGCATAAATTTCAAAAAATTCCCAGTGGCATAAAAATTGTAAATTTCCCAGATGGCATAGATAGTCTTAACTTTTGAAAATTGGCAGTAAGATTCAACCGAAAGAAATAAATTGGTTTTTATTATTACAAATTTTGTCAGATTTCTGAAATACTCTCCCAATATTCGTCGATATCAAGCAATTGGGCTTTCAATATTTGAAGTGAGCCTGGAGCCGCACTCAGTTTCAGTACAAAAGCAAAAACATTTGGTTTATAAAAGCATCCGTTATAAAAACATTGCAACCCCGTCCCCTTTGAAAAATTTCAATTTGGTTGATTTCTTTAAATTCTGATAGTTCTACTTGAATTAAATTATGATGAGTCATGAGTATTTTGTTAAAAAACATAATAAGGCGTAAAAACTGTCTGGAAAGATCTAAGAGACTAACTTCACGCCTAACAGTTTTCACAAAACTGACGGAATGCAAAAAAAAATCCAAAAAAAGTTATCTTCGCCTGAAAATCTGAGCAATTAAGTTTTGAAAACCGAAACTTCCCGCATTCTCGGAAAGCATTAATAGATAGAAACATATTTTCATTTAGCACGCACTATAAATTGAATAAGCCGATAAAACAGAGGTCGAGACCATTTGAGCCGAAAATACCTTTAGAGCAAAAAAAGACAAAAAATCCGAACGGAAAATTACAAGGAATCAGAGATGACAAATTGCAAGAAATATTTAAAAATAAATCAAATAGGGCAAAAGCTTAAATCGTAAGAAAAACAACGTTGTGGCAACTAAGCTTAACCCGAATTCAAGAACGCTTGCTAATGGCTCTGAAATTAACAAATTTGTCTGACAAAAAACTCCGAGCCCAAAAATTGTCACGTTATTCGAATAATGGAACATGACACTAGGAACATGGGATTATGATTTGCATGCTTTATCTATCTGTTAATGTTATGACTATGGTAATAAGAATAAATTCGCAAATTTTAAATTGGCAGAATTGCTCAAATAAATTGAGAACATTTACAAAAATAGTCATTTAATATGAAAATGTACAACATACCGCATTAACAAAAAGAAAGGACGAATAATAAAATTTAAAGAACAGATAACTAATTTTAGAGCCAGAAGTTCAATCAGACTTCGAGTTCCATAGACGGATTAAATAGTACTGCACCTGGACTGCTAGAAGACCCGCTGCCTCCGCCATGCGGCGACAACTTGGGCGGTAGGTGTGGGTGTCTGGAATTAGTGTGTGTGCCTGGACCCAGCAGCTGGATGCCTGCCACCTTGTTAGTTCCACTTCCCACCACTGCTGTGTACTGTGCATTGGGAGTGACGGCTGACCCATTACACATTGACATCGGAGCCTGGTGGTGCATGGGAGCCGGGGGCGGAGGGGGAGGTTGTTGTTGGTTCGGAGAATGACTGGCCCAAGTCCCTGCCGGCGAATCGCTGCTGTGGTCATTGAAGTTCAAATCACTACTGGGAGAGTTAGCACTAGAGGGCGAAAAAGTGTTCACGTGGTGGTTGTTTGCCCCCATCATTCCTCGCAAGTTCTGTTGCATCTGCTGGCCTTGGATTTCGGCTAAGGCTGTCATCTGTCTGAAACTACTCGAGGAACTGGAGCGGGGCGAGTCGCTCTGATAGGAAGCTGGACCATTCACGCCATTCGAGGCAGCATTCATTGAGACGTGGTTTTTCAGAGGTTGGCTGTTGTAATTGTGCACTGCTTGATTTCCGAGTTCGTTGAAATGCTGACCTCTCTGGATTCGTTTTTCGTCGCAGACTTCGTCCGAACGCAGCGTTCCATTGGTTTTCGCTGATTGCAGCGCCTCCGAATCCCGGCTCATAGATTTCATTTGATGATAATTTGCGTTCTGTACATTATTGTTAACCAAATAGTTGGATGCACTCTTGAAGTTATTCACGTGGTTATGGTTGTTTAGCGTCGAGTATGTGTGATTAGCGACGTCAACGGTTGCGCTTCGACTCATAGGCAAAGTAAAGGAGTTTCCACTTGAGCTGTTCTGATAGACATACAGTTGAGACATCTGCTCGTCGCTAGGCATCGTCGGAGCAGCGGGAGGTGGAGGCGGCGGAGGTGTGTGGTCTGATGAGCACACGGAACATACGGACAAGGCCGATGCTTGGCCCCCGTGTTGCGGAGGAACTCCGTTATGCTTGTGATTCATTTTGTACGATTTCATATGGCCGCTTTGCAAGTCTACAATTTCCTCAGCAAAAACCACTGGTGGGTTTTTAGTCTTTACAGGCGCAAAATTGCGAGTGTCTATGTTTTTGGGTTTCCTGCCACGTCTCAAGCAGCTGTCGTTGCTTCTCGCTCTCACCAACACTATCGCTACAATCAACACAACTGTAGCTATGATCACTACAAATACAATTGGCGATGAAAAAATTGACTTCCTTTGCATATCAGAAGAACCACTAGTGCCCGCAGGAGGCAAAGACGATGCAATCGCGGAGCCGCCCTGCTCGTTGAACAGTGCAACTTTTTCTACGCACGGACCTAGAAAAGTAGCATTTATTGAGTGCAAGTTATACTTCGCCAAGGCTCTTGTTAGCGCATTACTTGGCTTCACTCCAGAATACTGTGTCAACAAGGTCCGATCAAGATCTAAATTCTCGCCAGCAAGTCTGGAGAAGTAAGTTTGGATTTTCGTCAATTGCTTGTCACTGCAGGGCAAGTAGCCAACCGAGTGGACCGTGATCCACAACTCGAAGAAGTTCAACCCCCTTATGTGGGAGTACTGGTCAACTGTCAGCTCAGAAATATTCCGTTCAATAACTTGTGCGATTTGGGACAGAACGTCCAACTTGATATGTATTTTGTAACGAAACTCATCGAAGTTGTAGCTGAGTCGAAAACCGAACTTATGATTTGGCAGTATTTTGTTCTTGAACACTAGAATTTCCAAGGGTCCTTTGAGTGTAATGAGCTGATTGAACTTGTAAGTACAGGTCATGTAAAATCTGTTGAAGCCTTCTTGGGCACTCATTGGAAGTCCTTCGACGCAGTGGCTCCTGTCATTCCAGTAAATCCACGACTCCTGGTCATCAGAAGGCGGAGTTTTGGTCAACTCAAATTTGAAATTTCCTAATTCTGCTACTGGGATTCCATTCAAAAGCAACGCCTCCTTTGTAATGCATTTCCTGAAGTATTGGCCTTCTGGAATCTGCACTGATTTCTGGAACAGAGTTTTATTCAGTTCCAGCTTGGGAGTGTCGTCTATAAATCCGCTGCCACTGTCCATGTCTGTTTCCAAATCATCAGCAGATCTGACACCCCGCCATGGCCCCGCATTTTCTATCATGCTGTGTTGTTCTTCCAAGGACGGCGAGGGTTTGAATTGAGTTAAAACAACTGAATAACTTTTGTTTAGTCGGCTGGCGTAGCTGATCCAATTTTCAGCCTCAATGGGCAAATAATTTAAAACGGAGAAATTTTTCTCGCACTTCAAAGAGCAAAAAGGTAGTGGGTAACTAATACTAATATATTGCACGAGCGACTGTTTGAATTGCAATTTGTGATTATTGCACAGAATATTGCGATGTTTTAAGTGTGTAAGCAGTGAAAAGGAAGCCAATTTTAAAAAGCGAGGCAGAACTTGACTTGGGTCGAAGAAATCTGAAATTATCCGCAAGAGACTTCGAGGCGCTCCTTCTTGTATAGGCTGACTCAAATGCTCATCCATTGGAAACAGAATCGTAATTGCTACTGGATATTTTCGAGCACAGTCATCATTTTGAGAGCCGAATCCATTCCTAACAAACCCAACTCGTTTCAAGGTCGAAGACTTCACAACCACTCTTATGTTGGGATACAAATCATGTCCACAATTTGAGAACAGATTCCTTGTTCCAATGTCTCTTTGAGCAGGAATTCCTTGCAACGTCTTATTCAGGGCGTCCCAAGTAAGCCATGGAAGCACACAATTGAACAGGGAAGAATCAGATAGCTGAAACAAAGCAAACCATAGAATATCAATGGAGTGCGGTCTGTAATTAGACAACCGCGTAGTCATACTCGTCAGCAAGCAGACAAATATCATATTAAACAATCAGAATCGAGAGGAGAAAGCAAACTTACGAAATAAATAATTATTTATTATTCATTTCTTCCTTGTCTCGATTCTGATTGGTTAATACAGTATTTGTCTGCTTACTGACGAATCCGAATACGCGGTTGTCTAAATACTTCTACGTAGCCAATATCAATCAAATACATCTTAGCTCCAGCTACTAAGACATGGATTCGTTCGAACTAGCTTGGTTAGATAGTCAATTGAGATCAAGCTAGCTGTTCAAAACCCTTCTGTGTACCTTAACTTTTTTAGCCAAAGAACTATTATTACAAAACGGTCCAATCACAGTAATTCAACAGTATTTAAAAAAATTTAGTTGTTAACAATTGGTGAACATTTTGACAGTTTTTTCTGGGTATCGAGAAACTTGAAATCAAGTTAAAAAAAAAGGTAAATAAGTTTCAAAAACAATCGGACCTAGTTAACTATTTCCCCGCCTCTTGCAAAAGTGGTCCCTTAGTTCACTACTACGAAACAAAGGCAAAGCTGAGATCGAATCATTTGCGATACAACACAAATATGAAAAACATAAGTCGAAAAAAAATTTGAAAAAAAACTAGGTGGACCAAAATTTTCGTAAGCCTCGATAAGAGACAACTAGGGGCACAGCTGAAGCTGGAGGTACGTGTTTGATGATTTTTGAAATTGTTATACTAACGCGCGATGAAATGTGTAATTTCAAAAGTTGGACTTTGCCCCAAACCTTTGTTTTGTTTCTATACTAAAGTGAAAAGAATGAAAATACTGAGAGTGAAAATTTTTTTGAGATTTTGGAATTTTTCAAAACATAAAAAATTTTCGATAAAAAATAAGGAGTCGCCGCTTCTGCAGCCGGTTTCTTTCTCGCAACCGGTTTTTTCGATTGAACTTTTCATCTCAGATTTAATAGGTTAGTTTTTAAACGGTCAGAAAATCAAAAATTTGACTTTCCGAAATCCATAAATTTTTTTCTGCAAAAAGCAGGTCATAGCCGCTAAAATAGAGAAAATTCCTGAAATCATAATTCTCGATTGAACGCTTAACTTGAGAATTGAATCGGTAAGTTTTCGAGCCATGTCAAAAATTTTCAAAAAACGGTTAAATTAATGTTTAAGGCCGTAACTTTTGTCAAACAGAAATTGGGCGTCACCATGTATTAAGGTAGGCTTCTATCAACCTGTTCTTTTAATTAAGACTATGATATCAGATTTGGCAGGATAGTTATCGAAAACAATCTTTAAAAAAAACGGAAAATAAATCAAAAATTTGATATTTACGAAAATCATAGCTTTTCGTTTAAAAATTTGGGCGTAGCCGCTTAAGTAGAAGAGTATCCCAGAACTTATAATTTCGATTGAACCCAAAAACTCAATCTTAAAACAACGGTCAAAAGATCAAAAAATTTACTTTTCCGAGGGGCGATAACTATTTGTGTAAAAAATTGGGAAGGGCCACTCAAGCAGCGAACCCATGCAGGCCCCTCTTGCTATCCGTTATCTCCATTGGTCCCACGATCTCATATTTGGGAGACTAGTTTTCGGGAAAAGTCAAAAAAATTCAAACACGGTCAAAACTCAAAAACTAGACTTTTCCAAGGACCATAACTTTATAAGTAAAAAAACTTGCAGAAAAAAAAACAATTCCAAAGCGTCAAAAAAAATGAAATAAAAAACTCAATCCCATACATTTCCATAATACCTGTTTTTATCAAACAGGTATAATCTAGGCAAACATGCCAAGCAAGACAATCAATTAGCAACGGAACGAAACATACCAAAGCCGACAATCTTTGGGCAGACACTGTTGAAAAAAAATTGATTAGATAAAAACTTTAAAAAGTTGTAGGTCTTCCTGAAACAGCAACGAAGAACACTTGCAACTACCATGATACTTCTTTACAGCACAAGATAATTTGTGATGTGGCAACAGCCGACAAAACTTGAACAGATAGAGGAAGTCCGACATCAATTTATACCGGAAAATTTTTTATCAATTGCATACATACTGAAAAAAAACAAGGTCAGGTCGGGATTCAAACCCTGGACCTTATGGTGCAAAGGCAACGGGGTTTCTTCTAGGACAAATGCAAAGAATCTGGACGCTGTTAAGAAAAATTGTTTACGGAAAAAGTCTAGATAAACAATAATCGCATAAGCTTAGCCATTGAATTAGTCCTTGATAAGGATAGATAAAGGTTTCATCAGATGCAATACAGTTACAAAGATCCATACAACAGTTATAACCAGAATTCTAGGAATTGTTAGTCGAATATTCAAATCGTTAGTTAATTATTAACATTATCAACTTTTATGCACTGACATCGATGCAACCAATGCTCGCTTAATAAAAACATAACTCTCATTTAGACCAAAAATTCTGACAATTGTACTCCAAAATAATACATTTCTGCTCGAAAAACAACATTTTGATTAACAGTGAAATAGTACTCTTGCATAAGTTGCAAGCCCCAAAACAACCTCAGATGATTTACAATAGGTAGCTACTTTGAGGCTAGGCCTTTTATTGAACTACCACGCAAAAAGTCATTCAAACGGATTGTTTCAAAAGCTGACTTTATAAAAAGCAAACAATTCCTCCGCTGCGGTAAGAACTGGCTTGAATTGAGATGTCAAGTGCGCATGAATTAATGAGGCCGCTTAACAAGATTTCTCTGCTGAAAAAATGAAAATAAAATTTTGCTTATACAATGTGACATTACCATCATCCTGTCCAAATGAACGTCTCAATCAAAACCATTATCGTCGGAGTCTGATAAAAGCCCTCTATTTCAGTTTTCTGGCACTGTTAGTCTGGCGAAAATTAGTACCCCGTTACTTCAATTTGTCATAATTAGTTTTACAGAGCAAAAATCACTCAACATTTTTAATTTGGAGGTGAAGAACGAAATTAAGCAAACTCGACAACAAAGTTATCCTAAGTTATCCATTAACAAAAGTTTATAATCGCAAGCGTAATCACATAGCGCCAAAAAATTATCAAATAGCTCCGAAAATTTACCTAATTATTCCATAAACAAAAATTTATCAAATAGCGCCGAAAATTTGCAAATCTTAAATTATGAATAGAGGCGAAGCTGAGCTTTGCACCACTTGCAATACAACTTTGATAAAAATCAAACGGAAAAATTTTAAGAAAAGAATTCAAGAAATGGTTTTTGTCAATACATAATTGTAAATAAAAAGCTGTCTCAAGCAGTTCTGTCACCTCTGTTACCTCTACGCCAGATATTTTATTGAATTTGAACTTATTATTAACATGTGGTAAAAAAGCCGAAAACACCTGAGCACAAACCTTTCATGCCTAAAACAATTCAGAAAAAATTCTCAACTAATAAAAAAAAAATTTCATGTCCCTTTTCCCCTCAGAGCACACGCACGCACACACAATTTTTTTCGATCCCCGAACGACGCAATAAAAGACCACTAGGTCGATATAAATTAAGCCGAAACTTAATAACCTGATAAAAAAGACAAAAAAGAAAAAAATTTGGCAAATCGAGTTGTTAAAATTGCAACCAGAATTAAAAACAAATTCCGATTCCGCCGGATTTTTAAAATGCTAAAATACTTAAACCAATTACAGTTGTTTACAGCAAAAAAAGAAACGATTCTTAGATCTGGTAACTAAGCCAACGAAACATAAGCTGACAAATAATAGACCACATTTTTTTTTGAACCGGAACATGTACCGTTAAAAAAAAACAGGTCCTAGTCAGATTCGAACCCGAGAACCTTTGGCATCCCAGTCGTATTCGTTAA
The DNA here is from genome assembly GCF_963678635.1 of Symsagittifera roscoffensis. NCBI lineage: Eukaryota > Metazoa > Xenacoelomorpha > Acoela > Convolutidae > Symsagittifera > Symsagittifera roscoffensis. The sequence goes on along the minus strand of NC_087065.1, from coordinate 74,703,695 downwards.
CTCCACGCTAATTTTACAGTAAAAAGTCTAGTATTCGATTGCATACCATTGCTTATCGCAAGGGTGAAAACTACAGAATTCTCGTATGAAGGCGAAGCCCTGAATTTTTTAACTCGGAACCTGCTCTAGATTGAAATTTTAGTTTTTGCTGTTATATCTCCCCCACATCCCAGATGTTGTTATTTTGAACAACTAAGTAGCCTGAATTTAATTTGAAATCAGTTATTGGCAATATCCCAAATTGGCTATTTTCAGACCATAATCACTTGGTTACAGGAAAAACAAATTTCAAATTTCCAACATAGGACATCAACATCTTTCAGATACTATGGAAAAAGTTCAACTTAGAAGAGTGCTCAAGTACTATAGAAAAGCCCTGAAAGCTCCGACTGCATTTTAAGGGCAATTAAAATATTTTTGGTTGAAAATTGACGGAATAATGTGAACTAGAAAGGAATGTAATCAACATCTGTTCAAATTATAAAACTAAATGGTTTGCCTCAGTTCAATTTGATACGCATTGACCCCTCGCTTTCGCGAGTTATAAGAACGCATTGAACCGCGCGTTGATTAACCCAAATTAGCATTTTTCAAACTACCATAACTTTACGAAGAAATATCACCGGTGAATTTTTTTACATTTGATCTTCGGGAAACAATATCTTTAAAATGATACAAAAAAAAAACAGCCAACTGACAGTTGGAAAAGGGTAATGAACGCAAAAAATACTTGTTTTTTGAAAAGCCTTTAGAAATTCATAGAAAAAGTAGATGGCTTTTCGATTTTGAAGAACAATTTATGATTGACACTTTTTTTGTTGAAATTAACTCAATTTGAGAAAACTGGATCAATAGGTAAAACTTCTATTTCGCTGGGAAATCTGATAACTAATTTCCATTTTCAAAATTAGAAGTCTTACACGTTTTTCGTGACCTTATTGCTGTTAGATAGTGGAGTTTGCTTTCCTTTTAACAAAAGAAATGAATTGAACTGAAAAACAAATCAAAAATCAATCCACGGAAAATCAAAATTGAGCGTGAACGAAGTTTACGACAATCTCCTGGAAAAAAAATCACCAAGACCTAAATAAGAGTACATTTCGTTTATTACTCTTAAAAACTGTGCCAAAACTGCCTTGTTAAAAAGTCGAAAATTGACTGAATAAAAAACCTGCCCAAACATAATATTCTGTTTTCTTCAAAAGTCGTACCACGAACAAAAATTCTCAGATAATACAAGAACAAAACTGGTCCAAATTGAAAACGTCACCAGCACATAGTTTGGACAGCGCGTTCCATTAATTCGTTAAATGTTGCGGTTCAGTTTTTTGTGCGGAATAAAAAGCCCTGACTTGTCTTTCAGTAAATAACTGACTTACAAAACAGCTCTCATGAGGTTATTTTAGTCTTGCTTTAAACGCCAAAAAATCGATTAGTCATTTTTTGTAATTTTTGAGCATCTTTGATTTCAAATGTCCAATGCCGAATTTTGCTCTCTTTTATGGCTCAAAGGTTCGGGCCTAAGGGATTTTCTGCATTTGCGCATAGGCGAGGGCAGTCAAACATTGATTGATATTTCATTTTAATTGTTGGCTCTTGTAGGATCTAGCAATTCCAGTTTCGTCGTGTTAATAGGTGTTACCCGAACACTGTGTCGGCTTAGTTTCCGTTCCTTTTCGCAAATTTTACTACTCAATGTAAATATAAAGCTATCACTTGTCGTTTGCCTAGTGTTCTCTTCAAATTAAAATTCTTTTGAAGCAAAAAAAAAACTTAAAGAAAAATCCCATGTTGAATTTTTGCAGGCTCAATAGCTTTCGTCTGCCAATATATCATATAAAGCTACTTCTTTTTCAAACAGTTGTTTTTTTCAATTGAATTGTCTAATTTATGTCGTCCAATATATCACTGAACACTCGTATTACTAATACTTCGACTTAATTCTGTGTTTTTGTTTTCCGACAATCGAAGCTTTGGCTTTAATGATATCGCAAGTGGTTCAAATCTCCACTTCACCTCTATTTTTCCATAGAAAATTACTAAAAAGTACTCACTGCTAAACTCATTGTCTCATCGCTCGATTCAAACTGGAAGGAAAAAAACTTCCCAACTTCTGCTACCAGGTAACGCGCGTTGAATTTGCGCTGATTTGTCGAGCTGATGCTCACTTCTTTCGTTTCAAAAGCAGACGTCTTCATTTGAAAAGAGAGCCACAGAAGTGCGATCTTCAACAATAACAACAGCGAGAGGCCGCTAGTTCCAGTTGGCATTGTTGGTAAACACATAAAAGCGATAAAATCTCGTCAAATAATTTGTGTTCTATTTATGACTCTTTTCCAGTTGACCAACTTGCAGCAAGAAAATCATATTTGTGCGCGGAGATCAAACCGATAAGAGACAAGACACGCGAATACTTAAGAGAACTGTTACAACAGTAGTTATCAATCATAACCAAGTAAAATATCACGTGAACAGCGGGGGGACGAGTATGTGTTTGAAGGTGGGCAACGAGTGGTTAACCTGATTTGAACAATCATAACCCAGCGGGGAGATTTGAGACACCAAATTATAATAACACTAGAATGCGAATGTGTTCGCTTGTTTAGTTGTGGTAAGAACTGGATTTGAAAGGTTGACTTCGCTTGCTGAAAATGGAATGAGTTCTTTTGGGTGGATTCGTATCAAAAAGAAGCTGCTAATATTCAATTTAATCTAATCATTTTTGAGGCAGACGAGAAACAGTCACTTCAACCCGACACAATTGAATCACATTTCTCAATGATAATTGAATACCTAACACAAACCAAAATAACCTCTAGCAGTGATTTTAAATAACTTGTTATAAATCTTTGGCTCTTTTAGCTGTTCCAAATAAATCTGACATTCATTAACTCGGGTTAAACTTTGTAAATATTGTTAAAGACTGAGATAAACGTAAGCGAAGTGGTGGATTGTTGGGCCGATGGAATGATAATAGAGAGTGTTTTCATTGCATTATAGTTTGCAGGAAACTATTTGAATGCGAAGCGACCGTCCGTCGTCAAAGACAAGGTGGCAAAATTAAGATAGGGAGCAGAGGTGAATGAAAAAGCAAGAAGAAACTGAGGTTAATAAAATGGGACGATAACAATCGTGCTGCTGCTTTTGTCACTTCACAGAAATAACGCTCAGTTGCGCCTCTGCCATTATACAAACACAGGCATACATAAAAATTAGGGCTAATAAAAAGACGCCGACCTAAACTAAAATAAATGCTAAAAAGGCAATCACAACTTATCAAACAATAACCTCAAAAAACGTTTCGATCAAAGGAGCCACAGTGGTAATTTATATGGTATGAAATAATTACCGAATATTGTACAATACGCTAAATGAGCTCTTATCGAGATATTTCAACAATAGGGAGGGCAATTTGTGGCGCTAATTTCCATTTGGCAATAACGCTAGCTTAAAATCCATGAAAAATTATCACCGTTCTGTAAGCACGTAAATAAAACTGTATTCGATGATAAAGCAAGTAGTTTATATTATACACGAAGTAGGAAGTTTATAACCAATAAATATTTAGGTCCTTTCATCAAAATTTCCAATATCGACGTATTGATTCTCAAATGGTCAGATATCTTGCAAATCTTGAAATTTGGAAACAAAAATACTAGTCAGAGCAACATCACTTACCAACTAATTCCAAAGGGTGAAAAATAGAAATGCTGTGAAACAAATAACACTTAGTTCAGTGACATATAAAGAGGGGGAGCTTGTTAGCTGTGTTGCGGCCCTAAGTAGATGGTATATTTCGATGGTAAGAGAGGAAAAGTGACTATTCGCAACAAATAGAAAATGAGTTGGTTAATAAATTTGGCGTGAATTTCAGAGCAGCTTCAGAGGGTCGTGTTGTATATATATATAGTAACATACAAGGTGGTACATTTCTGATCTGAAAGAAAAACAGACTTTTCAGACTATACAATCAAACAGGAATTATTATGTATGAAACTGGGGAGGGATATTTTTAACCGGAGGAGGGATTTAATAAATTATAATTCCACTCAAATTATACTAGCACGCTGGCTTAAAGAAGTTGCCTTGTCGGTTCGGATTAAGTGACAATTTAACTCACCATCTTTCTATATACTAACAACTCTTTTTTTTCTGTTTCTCCATCCCACCGAACTAGTACTCTTTGATTAATCTCCAGCTTACGCTGGTATTTCAACAACATCTATCCAGATTATTATAGTATTTCATCACCGGTTAACCAGCTTATGCTGGTATTTCATCGCCGGTCAACAATTACAAGCACCACCTAGCCAACCCCGCCGACCGTGATTGAGAACTGCTGGAGTAGAGACAGACTACAAGAGACGGTTCCTTGTCCCCTTCAGCGCTTCTACGAGGCACTACTGGAGCTGGTCAAATTCAGAACGTCCAACAGAGCCGACAAAAAGAAGGCCGAAAAAAACTTTCTAGAAAAACTGTTCACCCAGCCATGAATTGCTTTCCAACTAGTCAAATATTTAAAATTTTTCAAAATGTTAAATGTAAATTTCCAAAATAGTCGAAATGTCTTTAAACGCTTTATAATTTCTCTACTGCAGTTGCTACCTACAACTAACAAATCATTTGTCCAATTAAAACTTACCAGATTTTTGAAAACGCAAAAATAATGAAACACATTTCGGCTACTTAAGAGTTTCAAAACTTTTTTTTTAAGTTTCGGCGAAGTTGCCTTTTTGCTGTAGTACCGGTTGCAAAGTAGATCGTTATACTGTACCAGTAAGAACCGGTAAACTTAGTATACAGAAAGGGGTTGATTGAGGTTGTGCAGTGGTGCAGTTAATAGTATCTGGCAACAATAGAGCTTCTGTTATTCCAGTGGCGGCTTCTGTTTAACAGGTTTATAGCTGGGACACAGGTAGTACATCTATCTACACTGATTACTGATTTTCACTATGATGTAATTGCACGGATCCTAATGCTCGCCTAACCTAAAGTTCAAAAAATCCCTCCCCCCGCATAATTTCTCAAATTTTGGAATGAATGCAGAAGATTTTTTTTTGTCATTTTTGATCTCAAAACGGATTCATAAAACATACATTCTTATTGACATCATTCTGAGTTGACATTAATTCCGAACATAAAGAGGAAAGTCCCATTTGCGCCAATATTAGGGAGATGAAAACTGATATTACTAGAGACCAGTATTTTTTAGGCGCAGTGAAAGCGGACCATAATCATAATAAGCAGCCAGCGTCACCACAGCTTAGCAGACCGAAACAATACTACATCGGAACCATAATACCGTATCCATATTTATTTCACCGGTTCACTGGAATTTGGATTGGAATGACGTACGAATTACAATTAGAACATGCTTGGATGGATGCGCCAATAAAAAAGGGTCACTCAGAGAAGAAAACACACGCTGAAAATGACAAAAAAACTCACCCCAAATCTAGATGCTATCATAATAACGCACATCATAATAAACTATGTTCTTACTGCATTTCCACCACGCAAAAAACACTACTTGATGTAAGAACTGGAAAAAAAATTATGCTTTTTGATCTGGTACTTTGGTGAAATGAGGGAAAAAAAACAACCGCAGTAAACTCGTTGTTCTAATTCCCTATTGTTCTCGATCCTAATCGCAACAAAAACAATAAACAAGTCAGACTACTACATGATAGGTTCGTTACTCTATTCGTAATCTATTATTACAGTATTAAAATCAAACCTTTTTAGGATAGAAGGACCGCTAGTAGCAAAATTATTGTCACGTGTCCAATGTTTTAAGAACAAACCAAAAAATAGAAGATAAAAAATAAAAGCTCTGCTTCGACCGGTGTTCCAAAGAAAGTCTTAGTTTGTACAGCCATGAAACAAACGCACAAATATCACAAGGCATCAAATATGATAAAGCACTTACAACGTTTGTAGTGTCTGAATGTATTTAATTTTTCAACAACAGATGTCATTCAGGTTTGATCAAAGCGTGAAAACCAAACTAAGCAAACAGGGAAAACTGAAAAGTTGTATCGAATTGGTGAAACTAAAAAATACTCAAAATCCATCAAATATTAAAACATCAAGGACAAAAATCATCTAGGTGATAAAGTTACTAATTTTCAATTTAAGAAACCCCAGTCACTGAACATGAACGCTGGAAAATTGACCTCTAAAAAATTTGTAGCTCTTTGGAACTTAAAATCAACGGCCCGATCAATTTAACAGTGAGACTTCCCCAACCGATAATTATGACCCCCAATAATTAAGCACCTGAAATTAAGGAACATGACGACTTACATTGAGCACGAGGGGTATGGTGTAGGGACCTTGCGTCAGTTTTTTCCACTTATATGAACTGTGAATTGCTTCAAAAATTAGTTAGTTTAACATGATACATGATGGAAGCAACTAGGGCGCAGAGTGGCTTTCTATGGGCGACTAGATGTAGCCCAAATGTATGCCACAGGAAACCTATTGAGGTGTTCTATTGAACCAGTTTTGGTCGTGATTCAGATTTCAAGAAGACATCTCAATAAAAGTTTCTGTTTCTGGTCCAAGAATTCCCGTTTTGCGACTAATTTACAGCAAGATTATCATTCATGTCAATTGACACTAAATTCCTATCACCCCAATCAAGTTTTATTATAGTATTAACATCAAATGAGCCTTATTATTTGAACTTTTACTATGAATGTGGTCGGAAAATTGTGCTATTTGCACAGCAACAGGCTATCATTGTTGTTCCGACTTTCGATACGAAAGTAACGGAATATTTGTGCTCGGGGTGGGTTTTTTTTTCTTCAGACAAATTTCGACTTTTTAACTAGCCATTTTTGACGGAATTTTTTTTACATCATTCGAAAGGTATTGTTGTTCTGAGCTCAAATTTGAAAAGATATTTCACCTGTGATCATTTTTCGTAAAGTTACGGCGGTTTAAAGATTGCCATTTTGGCCTATTTGGGGGCAATTACGCGCTATATATTTCGCGCTATTAACGCGTAAGCGGGGAGTTAATCCGTCTTAGAAATCGTTCCAAATTGGTTAAAAGAAGCTTATGTGCCATAATTGGTTTGTTACAAGGAGCGAAATCTATCCTTTTGTACTTTGTATGGCGTGTGGAGGGATGATTTTCATTAAAAAATTCAAATTTTAGAATTTTTTTTTTGATTTTGTTTTATTTCATTGAATTTTTAAATGTTATTACTGCTCCATAAACCTTAAAAGGCAGTCGGAACATTCTGGGCTTCGCTCTGATACGAGTAGTCTTGTTGTTCCGACTTTCGATACGAAAGTAACGGAATATTTGTGCTCGGGGTGGGTTTTTTTTTCTTCAGACAAATTTCGACTTTTTAACTAGCCATTTTTGACGGAATTTTTTTATATCATTCAAAAGGTATTGTTGTCCTGAGCTTAAATTTGAAAAGATATTTCACCTGTGATCATTTTTCGTAAAGTTATGGGGGTTTAAAGATTGCCAATTTGGGACAATTAACGCGCGATATATTTCGCGCTATTAACGCGTAAGCGGAGATTTAATCCGTCTTAAAAATCGTTCCAATTTGGTTGGAAGAAGCTTATTTGCCATAATTGATTTGTTACAAGGAGCGAAATCTATCCTTTTGTACTTCATATGGCGTATGGGGGGATGATTTTCAATAAAAAAAATTTCAAATTTTAGAAAATTTTTTTTTCATTTTATTTTATTACATTTTATTTTTATAGATTATTACTGCTCCTTAAACATTAAAAGGCAGTCGGAACATTCAGGGCTTCGCCCTGATACGAGCAGTCTTGTTTATTGTTTGTTTTCCATTTCTATCAGAAACTCGAATTAACTTCGATTTTCCCCACTGTCTGAATGTCCAGCCATGCAGCCAAAAATTATGCACGGACAAATCAATTGCATCAAAACAGGACCACTTAGTTGAGGACGAAGAATTAAGGCTTTGACTTGAATTACTTACTTACGCATATAATGGTTTAAACGTCACTGACCATTTTTCAAAACATCGTTTAGGTTTGTCACAAATTTGACAAACCTAAGTTTGACTTTAATACAACAACCTTAAATATTTTCCATAAGCTTCTTCTTCAACCGTTAAATGATTTATGTGTAAACTAATATTCAAGTGGAAAGAATAATTATTAAAATTATTCAAAATTTTTCGCCATCTCAGCAAACCAAAGGAAACTCGAGAAGTTTGTGTCGTCAGCATGGTATACAGGGATACCTGAATTACCATGTCAAGAGGTTAATGACTAGATTAGATCAAGATAATTGTTTTTAGCAGAAGTGATTTTCAATTTTGTTTACATATTTGTTGTTTACATTTTCCATCAACCATCCTTCTCTATATTTTATTCGCTTTCCCCGACTGTCACCATCTTAAAAAAATCACGCAGTTATGATGCAATTGTATCAAAACAAGCCCAAAACGGCGATGACGAAGATTTTTGGTTTTGAATTGAATTCTTTACGCATAAAATGGTTTAAACAGCACTGGCTTCTATTCAAAACAAATTGGTCTTTTCAAATATTTACAAAAATTTTCGAATTTACCACATCCTTGAAGAAGTTTCAAGAGCCTTCTCTTCGATGGCATAACATGAAAATTTGGTGTAAATGGTGTAAAATTATTTTTTTAAGGAAAAAAGTAATTTAAAATGAAAAGTATATTAAATGAGTAATTTAAAAGGAAATTTTAAATTTTTCTCTGCAAACACAAGTCACAAAACGACATAAAAGCAGCTCTAAAAAGTGTAATAAGAAAAAGTAGATTAAGCCTCGAATGATTAAAACTCATGTTATGCGTCGTGTTCGAACCTGCGACCTCTCAGCCACGGACGCTTAACGATCGTGAAACACTAGCCAAAAATGAAGCAAAGAACAGATGCTATGAAAATTCTAATGCTACAAATTTTGATAATAGCAAAAATGCCACCAAATGAGCTTTATTTTTGCGAGTTAAATTGAAAATAAATTGAAGTCATACTAAAACACTGCGCTCGCTAAAGTAAACATTAGCATTAACAATGAAAAAAAATTAGGTGAACTGTCAAGTGCTCACGGCATATCACAAACATATAAGAGCAAAAAACGCCCTTGTACACAGCTGTTTATTTTGAATAAACAAATTTGCTGAAACAATCAATGATTAAAAAGCCAAGACTAATTGAAAAGAGCACTACGCCAATTTCGTGCAAATTTTGCATAACAATCCGAACGTTTAGGTGACCTTGATTCAAAATTGCCAAAAAATATTTATCTTCTCTTTTCGGATTTTTTTTTGTGTACAGAAGAAAATTATACGTAGAATACGAGGACCAAAAACCGAATGGTCCTATCAAACAGTAACAGAAAAAATATATATTTAAAAATAAAATTCGAATTTTTGACCTTAAAAATAAAAAAAATATAAGAACACCAGATGATCACGCAAACTCTCCAGAGACCCGTATCGCTAAACAAAATCAATTGGAGCACAATTATTGATTTAACAAGGACCGGTTTCTGATTCCAGGAATAGACAAAACACTTGAATTGAATAAAATATAGCTCAGAAAACCGTTACAACGTATGAAGCATGTCTTTGTTTCATCGGATCTTACTTTATTTTTCCCAACCAAATTCAACATCCACAGAAAGCTTCAGAATGGCTTGATTGTCATGTCACTTTTAGATCGTTATTGGAACAGCAAAGAAAAAATTACACACAGAGGATTCGCACCACTTGCGATACAGCACAAAAAAAATCATAATGTCGAAAAAACTAGATCAGATTCAAAACTAGTCTTGAAACAAAAACATGCCAAGACAATAGAATTAAAAATTAGCATCGGAAGATAATTTCCCAAGCGGTAAGAAATACCTTGCCAGAAACCTTTCAAGCCAAAAAATAATCAACAAAATTCAAGACTTATGAAAAAACATTATTTGCAAGTCAAATGAAACAATATGAGACAACTAAGCCGATATAATATAGCCTAAGACCTAAGAAGCCCAAAAAATTGAAAAAAGTTAAGACTAATAAGAAGTTATTAAGCCCCCCACACCACGCCCTCAAAACACAGAAACCCGCACACACAATTTTTCCGCTCGTCAGGGGACGCAATATGAGGCCTATAATAAAGGCCGAAATCTACCAAGCTGAAAAAAAAAGAGAAAAAAACAAAAAAGGCGACGAAAAAACTGTTGTCTTGAAAAATCTGAATTTAATTTCTATTATCATGTTTAGCATTTTTTTCAATCCACAGATGAGCATAAAATTATGTTTCCATTTAAATAACTCAAAATTAGGTCACTAAGCCGATAAAATAAAGACCGAAATCATTTGGGGAGAAAATTTTTTTAAATAAAAAACAAAAAAAGAATTATATACGCTGTCAAGGTTTAAAAAATTTCAAAGAAACAGCAAAGGTAAATCAGAATACTGAAAGCAACTATATTGTATAAAAAAACAAGATTCAAATAAGTGATTTAGTTGGATCGTAAAAACAAAGCGGAAACAAAGCCGACGAAAAGTAAACCGAAAGCGACGAAGTCGAAAATTCAAAAAAATACCAAAGAAATATCATGTAAAAAAACTTGAACTTCGCATTTATTGGAGTAACACTAATAAGGATGCACAGTGAGAGTAATAGACCAACTAGCGCAAATATACGACCCACATACTGCATGCATGTCGTGTACTGCATGCAGCTGAAATCTGTGGACCAAGTTGTTTACGAGAAAAAAGTCTAGTACCCGATTACAATACCCTTGCTATCGCAAGGTTAAAAACTATCAGTTGCGATCAAAATCTCAAAAAAAAATTTCTATTGACTTATTTGAGGGGAGCGTTCAACAATGCCGAAGTATATCAGTGCCGAAACTGAAAATGTGTTTAACAGTCAAAAATTGATCAAATTCGGGAATTTGGAGTTCTTTTGAATCATTGACAGTTTGGCGTGATTACTGTTTTGTTTTGGAGCGAAACCGGCAATTCCGAAATTTGACAATTTACTGAATTAATTGTTCGTTCAGAAAAATTTATGGCGCCGCAGAGGGGTAACTTCAAGCAGCGGCGCCATTTTTGTCTTTTCAACTTCCGTCGATTTGAATATAATTAATTGTCAGCGGTGCTCACGGTACTTTGTACTGCCCCTTTTCGGCCCTTTTGTACTGCCCCTATTTGGCACTTTGTACTGCCCCTATTTGAGGGAGAACAACCAAGGAAACTTTGAATTAAATGGTGGTTGATTGCAGCTTTCTACCCTATTTTAATTGCCGTCTCAAAACCAAGTCAGTTAACATCTAAGCTTGACCAAATACTTAGGAAATAGCAAAGAAGCATGCAAAAACTGAAATATAATTCAAGTGATTGGCCAGATATCTGTCCTGGTCGGCTTATCTTAGGAAAGCTTTCGAAAATATGAAGATTTTTAACTTAGAGATCGGGGACTAAAAACTCTCAGGTAGTAATTGCAGTATATTTGGTTTAATATACTTGCGAAAGAGGAATAAATGGCTTACAATTTGAAGATTAAGAGATCAATGAAATTAAAAAAACACTTAGCTGATGAGCAGAACTCACGACTTGCTGACATTCCATTTCAAAATTTCTCGATTTGAAGTTAACTTCAATATCCTTTTTGGTTCGCTCGTTACCGAAAAGAAAATGTGACATTTCGATTATGATCTTGGTACGTATTACAGTGGGAAAAGACGACCGGGCTCATAGACGGTATCCTAACTTAGAACAAGGCTAGTCGTAGTTTGAGTGATGTCTGTGAATATGACTATTCCATCTAATCCAGGGATACTACAACATAGCCCCAGCTTCCAGGATCCGAAGCCAAGAGGTCTTTCATGCTCCAGATTGGATCTCCTGGTCGCAAAATGACAATGAGCTTTGTCAATTTCCGTCGTCGTTGATTGGGGGTCAGAAAGTTTTATTTCGAAAATCGTTAATTAATAAAACTGCTGGGAGAAGACTTTGAGCTTGTTTTCATGACGTTATATTCGTACCATGCCGCGGCTCAAACAAGGTCACTCATGCTCGTCTACGCTGACAGAAACTGGCGCGAGATGTTCAGAGTCAGTTGAAAAGCTTGTCAGAGTTCTAAAATTCTTCCACTTCGCACGCGAGGTCATACATAGTTTCGGCAACTGTGATGCGCGATTCTTTTGTTTTACCTTATAAAAGTATAGCTGAATACATCAACCAATGTTTTGCAGTGGGTAGGTTAAAGATAATGTCAATCGTATCAGTTCGTTTTGGCCTATGAACCGTTTCGATTCCTGATTTTAACAAAAAAAATTTGTTCGAGTTCGCTTTTGGCTCCAACAAAACACTAACCGTTATCTGATTGAATAAAACTGTACTTTCTAATTGATCCGAAAGTTTAATAGATGGCCTGAGTTTTAGATACCGAGATAAACATATTCTAGTCATTAGAAATTAACTTAAAAAAATAAAAAGCAAATATTAGAATCGGGAGCTTAAATTAGAATCGGATAATTTGACATTTAGGAAAAAACTGAAGACCCAATGACAACATTTCTACTGAGACCAGAACACCTCTGAGTGAAGAAAAGGTGTAAAAAGAAACCCATCAATGAATGAATGAATGAATGAATGAATGAAATAAACTAATATTGCAACATAAAAAAAAATCAGGAGCAGAATGAAAAAAGGCAAAATAACAAAACTGACATCTCGTTTCAAACAACTCCAATTGAATTTCAGGTCAATTGCTATATTAACTCGTCTGTTTTTCAGCCAGAAGTCAAGCTCAAGTCTTTTCATTTATGTTATTGACATGTGCTACAGTAGCGGGAACGACCCCTCAGATATGAGCTTGAACTGAAGCGTATTGAGCAGTCATAGAATGGGAAAAGAACAAAAAAGACACACGTGTTGAATGAGACATGGCGGTCTACTATTTACACGTTACCAACTAATACAAATTACAGTCAACGATGACTTTGATTTACAGATTTTAAGAAGAGCTGAAGCTTCGCGGAGTACTTTCTGATGTAAAGATGGCACAGAAAAAAAGAGTAGCCAGTTTTAGAACTGGTGCACTTACTGGAGTATAGCCTGTCGTCGTTATTATTCCAAGTGGCGTCTTGTGTGATAAGAGAAGGATAATAAGAATGGTATATTGATTAGGAATTGCGTATTACGATGTTTGGCGCAGTTGAGTGTAGTTGTAAGGACGGAATGGTTTAGGTGTCGATCTATCATGAAATATGAATTACGGCTATTGACAAAACGTCTACTTAGGACTAGGTGGATTGGGATTTGGATAAGATAGGCGGAGTTAAGTAAGATAAGAACTAAGAAGAGAAGAAGCGACCTGCTCGCTGTTTGTTTGCCGTGGAAGAAACTGGCGCTGGGATATCACTTTGTTTTCCTGCTTCCCATTCAGCTGTCTCTCCCTTTTCTCTCTTTCTTTCTCACCCTCCTCCCCCCCCCCCCCCCACCCCACTGCTGACCAAAAACACCCCCCCCCCAAATTTGTCTGCAGTTGATAAAATTTAATTCAACACATTTGAATTCACTACATACGCCCATAACGCAAAACACTTAAGATACGCACGACATTTCATGTCTATACTTTCCTTACTCCATATAAATACTTCGACTACTATATTTCTTTCAAATTATGGAGACCATTCAATTTCTCAATCGAGATAAAGAACAAAAATACAACAAATAACGATTCTCTTATATCTATCAACGGAAAAATATATATTTATTGGAGCGATTCTGAGAAATGAATATCTATCAAATTCATTGAAAAGCTTTCAGCTGAAAAACTAACCATCAAATGAAAAGCTATCAGCTGCATAAATTAGCTTTTGCTCAAGAAAAAATTGGGTTTTGCTATTCACTTATTTCGAAAACCGATCCAACCAAAATTCACTTCCATTTAGCCAAAAAAAAAAATGAAGGCCGCCTATCTGACAAAAACTCTTTTGAAAAGTATTTTAACTGCTTTAATCTGATTTTCATACGCCAATTCATCCGCATATTTATTAAATATTCTTCGAGAATTCAGAATTCATAGGTAAACTTATCTTTACGCAGCAAACATTTTCACAGTAAATTAAAAGATCTAACCCAACATCAGAGTATATGGGTGTTAATTTGGACACTGGCTTAGACCGATTGATATTGGGAAGCTGATTGAAATTGCACGAAGAAGCCCTAATAGTAGGAAAACTTGAATCCTCGTTGCTCTCACAAACCAAACTTTCGATACATCAAAGCAACCCTTAGTTCATAGAATGAAAGCTCCTGATAGTGTTTACCTTTGACCCAAAAGTAGAAAGAAACATCTGCTCCCAACTCAGAAACAACAAGTAGTAGTAGTAGTAGTATTCAAAATTACATATGACAAGTCAGTGCTAAATAAAGCGCAACAAGAACATTCGTAAAATGGGATCAAAAATTGCTCCTTTAGATTTTCTTAAAGTTTACCCGAATTGTTGTAATAAACTTATAAAATTGATATGATCTGAATCAACAAACAAGCCGGATAATTTTTACATTTAAGTTCAGGCGCCCTTGACTATGAAATGATTTCAAAGCGCCAGTCGGCAGAACATGGTCTATCTATCAGAAAAAAAATTTTAATTCAAAATTTAAACCAAATAAAATAAGAAAAAAACCGATTTCAAAGCGCCAGTCGGCAGAACATGGTCTATCTATCAGAAAAAAAATTTTAATTCAAAATAAAATAAGAAAAACCGAAAATATAAATTGGCAAAAAAATGACAGGCACTAGATGGGATTCATGTCGAGAAAAAACTTTGTATAATACGCTCAAAAGAAAACGGAAGCTGCTGTATTTGCAAAGAGAATATCATTACTTTTGATTGGCGTAAAATTAGCAAATTCATATAAACTGTGCAATCATACCGGAAACACATAAAGAGCAAATTGAATGCGGTATTAGAGTTAAGTTGCAAAATCAGATTTGGGAAAAAAATGAACATGATCACGCCAAATCGTATTGTCAGTAACTTGAGTAAACCAAATCGAGCAAATAATTCGGTAGCGACAGTTTGTCCATCTGCTCGGCCGTTTATTCCGAGCATTCTAAAAGCCACAAACGCATTAGTTGAGCCAAAACTTGACGCGAAAACGCGTGGTCACAATAATGAGCAGCTCGATCAGGCGACATAGAAAACGAATTTGGAACGTGAAGATGTCTGAATGAAAACAAGCATACATCAAAATGCTTCAGTCGAATTATGCAGAAAAAAAACGGCACCATTATTGGTATTACGAATCTGGCACCGAGTAGCCAAAAATATCTTGAAAATTGTTTACAGTACAAGAGAGATCGGTGACACGTAAGTCGACCAAAACAAGCAGACAAACAATCGGCAGATAATTTCTATGAAACTACATTTTCAGTTTGACAAAAAACAGGACCTGACCGGATTCGATCTAGGTCTTTGACCGTCCCAGACGTAGTCGTTACCCCTAGGACAAGTGTGCCGGAGAAGCTAAGAAACTTGAATTGATTCTTAATCAGGCGATGGTTTTGTTTAACAAGTCTTTAATTCGAAAAAAAATCCATTTTGATTGTTTTCGGATACAATATATATTCGATTTCATAATGTTTGCTAATTGCAATAGTAAAGAAAACATACTAATTTCGAACAAAGCACACATTGTGAAAGAGACTAAAAAGACGAAAAAAAATCAAACAAAAAACCTATAAACACATAAGCTTTTCAAGTTTTCTGCATCAATATCTCATGATACGACTAAAAAACTTTTTGCATCCACCGCCTACCAGTAATCAAGCACGAGCTCAATATAGGTGGTAAGAGTAGATTGTAATATTACCATTGTAAGATATTGCGTGAATAAAAAATCTGAAGCTTAGTTCTGTCCCAAATCGTAGTTGTAATGAAAATGTTTTCGACTTTCTTTTTGGATGCAGCGTTCGCTTATTATCCATCTAACATAACTCAAGGACAAGGAATTTGATTTTGTGGCTCAAAAGTGAAATTCGAGCAGGCTCATTCCTGAAATTTTTTATATCGAGTTTATGAGCACTTTTTGGAATTTTCACCAAAAAATACCAATTTTTGGCGCGCGCTCCTATCCGGAATAATTTTTAGGATTGTTGATCGGATGTAGCAAAATAGTATCAATGGTAGGGACCCTTTATGTTGCCAGGGGGTCGAATCCTTAAAAAGGGCGTCGAATTTCCTCTCCTATTCCCGCTCCTACATTTTATATAGATACATCAGCAAGTGAAAATCTGAGTTTTTATTACATGGACAAAATCTCAAAAATTCTTTAAAAAAATTGAGGGCGAAAAGTACGAATTAGCTTCAAATATTTACGCTTGAACCAATTTCTAGTTAAGTGACAAATGAAGTCGTTCATTAAGGACAAATTGTTGAATTTTCGAACCAATTTGCCGATAGAAGATCCAGTTCAAGTAATGATTGTGAAATTATTCTAAAAATGGTCCATGAAGTCAACAAAAGATAACGTCTCCTGATGTCTATGACGTATTTTGAATTCAATAAAACAAATTAAGGTGGCTCTATCATTTCCAGTACTCTTTCTTGTTTTATAATTCTGACCAGGCTGTGAACTGAAAACTGAATGAAATGCAAACCAAATGCTATTTACACCTGCGGATTTAGGAAAGTAAAAAGGGTGTTTAATCTAGAATGGGACGGAACATAATGGAAAGGTAAATAGGGTCACCATTTACATGGGATGCTAAGTAAACAACACGAGATTCTTTGAGACGACAAACAATTGCAAGTCAAGTAACCCAAAACACAGCGGCCCTTTTAAACACTAACAATCTCATAGGAAACAAAAGTATGACAAACATCAAACCGTCGTTCAAGGCAAATTTGAATTTGCTACAAAAATATGAATAATAGCTTTTTTGTCGAAAAGTTTTTCTGTCACCTTGGTCGGTTTACAAACATTTACAAGCGAAGTTTACAAGATCCATATATCCATGACAACGGTAACAACAGAAGCCCAAATTGTAAAGGAACTAATTCAAAAAACCCTAGCTAGACTGCTAACGCATTTAAATATTTACACTTCAATTGCTTTTGATTCCCATAGGAATTATATAAAATCTTCCTTTTTAAGATAGAATGATTTAGCATAAAAATATTAAATTTGTTCAGTCTGGAAGCATAATTAGCGTGTCAATCGAATCGGAACAGAAGCTCATGGTTATATTTTCAGCTGAAAATATCAGCTAAATATGCACTAAATCGTGAAACAAAGAACAAAAAAGTCAACCCTTACAAATTGCACAATTCTACAAATAGTGCTTAGAAAAAGAAGAATTAATTTCTCGATATTACTTATTTTTAAATCAGACAAACTAACTTTAAATACATCAGTAACAAAGAGCGGACGGCTAACGAACCCATAAGGGTTGCCAAGTGCTGCCCTGAATTTTATTGAAATCAATTTAGATACAACAGATAAGAAAACTTAAGACACAAATAATCAAGCCTAAAAACAACAGCGGAAGAAAAAGATCTGTTACATGCCATAAAATACAAAAAAGGTATGTGGCACCATCTCAACAAGTTGTGCATCTACTGAACAATAGATGGTTCGATTTGAATGACGTAAGCTTTACTGTACCAAAAAAAGCTTATGTCATTCAAATCGAACCATCTATTGTTCAGTAGATGCACAACTTGTTGAGAAGGTGCCACATACCTTTTTATGTATTTTTTGGCATTTGCAAGATCTTTTTCTTCCGCTGTTGTATTTAAGCTTCGCGCCACTTGCGATACAAAAATGAATAAAACCATTAGAAACTTTGCAAGGAGCCACACTTTCAAAAAATTTCTTTATGCGAGAACTAAGCGGACAAAAACAAACAGACTGACAAGTCTTAAACTGACGAAACTTTTCAGGTTACAAAAAAACAGGTCCCGACTGTTATAAACAAACAAAAAAGTACACCAATTTAACAGGGGAAAAACTTATCAGAAATCTTGAGTTGGTGAATTGAGGAAATACCAGGGCGACTGTTAATTATGGTAAAAAATGTCTCATAATAATAAAGTCCAAATTTTGAAAAATAAACCGACAAGAGGCTGACATACGAGAGCCCGACAATTGAAACTTTCACAGAAAAAACTCAATTTCATCTATAAGGAAAAAAAACACAGGAGCCACATGGACGTAAACCCCAGATCTATAGCGCATAGGCAACAGGGTTACCTCTAGCCCAAAAGGGAGAGAAACTGAAAGCTGTTAAGGTTCAAGTTCTTTAATCTGTAAATTCAATTCTTCTCGCAAGAGTAATAAAACAAGTCTAAACAGAGCAAACTCTGTCAATAGTTCATTATTTTCTTCTCCTTTCAAAACTTAATCAATCACGATTTTTTGCACCATCAGCACCTTTTTGGAGAAGAGCACATTTTGATATCTATTTAGCAAAGTAAATTGAATCAAATTTAAGCTAGCGTCTAACGAATTCGAACAGATTAGTGATCATGAAAGCAGCTTTTACATAAAATACATGGAAAAACGCGAAACAAATGTAACCAAAAGAAGACGGAAAACCAGCAACTCTTTTGATTTCAAAAGTTTCGATCGCAAAATCATCAAACTCATAGATGGGATTCATAATCCAGCGTAATTAACTTTCAAAAATCAGACTCTTTTTTTGTTATATTAAATGTAAGTGCAAAGAAAAAATTTGTTGATCAATATGCACAGGACCCATATGCATCCGCTGTTAATAACCTGGCATCATCACCACCAAAGGGTCGACAATTGGAAACGTTGAAAAGCATTTAATTGAAAATAAACACTTTAGAAAACTTTCAAAAGATAAAAACTTCGTATCTATGAAAACAAAAGGCCTTGAGCAGTCATAATGAGAGCACCTTGAGAGCACTTCGCCATAGTGCTAAATATTTCGACTTGGAAATTTAATTAGATCCTAAGTATTAGAAAAATTTTGAAAGACCCTAAAAACATCAAATCTCAGAAAATAAGATGATTTCAGCAATCAAACATGGAAACAAGATCTGTAACCTCTGAGAGTACCCAGAAAACGCCCTACTATAGGGATGAAATTTTCAAAATTTGAAACGTTTTTTATTCAAGTTTTTTACAAAAATTTTTGACAAAAAATTGAAAATACATCATATCTCGAAAACCAAAAGCATTTGAACAGTTAAAATTGGATTCAAGATTTTCAACCCCTGAGAGTACCTCGACAGCACCTGACTACAGTGTTGGCAATCTAGATTTTCTGAAAGAAATCATAAAATTGTCCTAACTCGGAACATAAAAAGATTTGAGCACTCATATTTCTATGCAAGCTTTTCAATGACTGACAGTACCCTGACAGCGCCCCTCACTATTTAGTTGAGACTTTCAACTTTTGTTAAGTTTTTTTAAATTATCTACGCTAATTGAATTTTAAAAAATCTTAAAAAACGTCATATCTCCGAAACTAAAAGGTCATACTTTGAGTGAAGATTTGGAAACCATGAGAGTACCCTGACAGCACCCAATTACAGGGTTGAGAGTTTCAAGTTTTGTCAAATTTCAAATGAATTTTTTTGGATTTTTTTTTTGAAAAAAAAAACACCAAAAAACGTGTTATCTCGGAAACTAAAAGAACTTGAGCATTCATATTTAGCGGTACAACCTGCAATGCCTGAAGTACCCTCATAGAAACTCGCACCACAGAAATGAGAATTTCAACTTTGTCAATTTTAATATTTAGGTTCTTAGAAAATTTTGAAAAAAGTCATAAACGACGTCATATCTCGCAAATTTTTAGGATTTGAGCAGTCAGATTTAGAGGCAAGAATTGCAACCCCTGAAAGTACCCTGACAGCACCGAACTACAGGGTTGATATTTTTAATTTTTGTAGAATTTTTAAATCTATGTTTTAAGAAAATTTTCGAAAAGGTCACAAGAATCTTCGTATTTTGTGAACTGAAAAGATTTGGGTATTCATATTTGAAGGCTCAATTTGTAACCCCAAGGCCAACCCTGACAGCATCCCACTTTTTGTAGCTAATTTCAAACTTGACAAAAAAACTATTCAATCTGGAAAATCGGGAAAAAATCAACCATTGCAATATACGCTATAGCTTAACCGTGCAAAACCTTTTTCGTTTAACATGCAAAAATAATATACCTTGAAAAACCTTAAGCTGGCGAGAACGTGAGGTCCGCATTTTAATATATAATAGATAAATAATAGATAGATAGATACATAATGCATAATTACCATTAATAATAACGCAAAAATCGAATTTGGGCGTATAAAATTTTGTAGACATTATCTTCGAAAAAAAACTAAAAAAACTTTACAGGCTAAATAAATCATGAATCAGTTCCTATTTTCTTCTCCTTTCAAAACTTAATCAATCACGATTTTTTGCACCATCAGCACCTTTTTGGAGAAGAGCACATTTTGATATCTATTTAGCAAATTAAATTGAATTAAATTTAAGCTAGCATCTAACGAATTCGAACAGATAAGTGATCATGAAAGCAGCTTTTACATAAAATACATGGAAAAACGCGAAACAAATGTAAGCAAAAGAAGACGGAAAACCAGCAACTCTTTTGATTTCAAAAGTTTCGATTGCAAAATCATCAAATTCATAGATGGGATTCATAATCCAGCGTAATTAACTTTCAAAAATCAGACTCTTTTTTTGTTATATTAAATGTAAGTGCAAGGAAAAAATTTGTTGATCAATATGCACAGGACCCATATGCATCCGCTGCTAATAACCTGGCATCATCACCACCAAAGGGTCGACAATTGGAAACGTTGAAAAGCATTTAATTGAAAATAAACACTTTAGAAAACTTTCAAAAGATAAAAACTTCGTATCTATGAAAACAAAAGGCCTTGAGCAGTCATAATGAGAGCACCTTGAGAGCACTTCGCCATAGTGCTAAATATTTCGACTTGGAAATTTAATTAGATCCTACGTATTAGAAAAATTTTGAAAGACCCTAAAAACATCAAATCTCAGAAAATAAGATGATTTCAGCAATCAAACATGGAAACAAGATCTGTAACCTCTGAGAGTACCCAGAAAACGCCCTACTATAGGGATGAAATTTTCAAAATTTGAAACGTTTTTTATTCAAGTTTTTTACAAAAATTTTTGACAAAAAATTGAAAATACATCATATCTCGAAAACCAAAAGCATTTGAACAGTTTAAATTGGATTCAAGATTTTCAACCCCTGAGAGTACCTCGACAGCACCTGACTACAGTGTTGGCAATCTAGATTTTCTGAAAGAAATCATAAAATTGTCCTATCTCGGAACATAAAAAGATTTGAGCACTCACATTTTTATGCAAGCTTTTCAATGACTGACAGTACCCTGACAGCGCCCCTCACTATTTAGTTGAGACTTTCAACTTTTGTTAAGTTTTTTTAAATTATCTACGCTAATTGAATTTTAAAAAATCTTAAAAAACGTCATATCTCCGAAACTAAAAGGTCATACTTTGAGTGAAGATTTGGAAACCATGAGAGTACCCTGACAGCACCCAATTACAGGGTTGAGAGTTTCAAGTTTTGTCAAATTTCAAATGAATTTTTTTGGATTTTTTTTGAAAAAAAACACCAAAAAACGTGTTATCTCGGAAACTAAAAGAACTTGAGCATTCATATTTGGCGGTACAACCTGCAATGCCTGAAGTACCCTCATAGAAACTCGCACCACAGAAATGAGAATTTCAACTTTGTCAATTTTAATATTTAAGTTCTTAGAAAATTTTGAAAAAGTCATAAACGACGTCATATCTCGCAAATTTTAAGGATTTGAGCAGTCAGATTTAGAGGCAAGAATTGCAACCCCTGAAAGTACCCTGACAGCACCGAACTACAGGGTTGATATTTTTAATTTTTGTAGAATTTTTAAATCTATGTTTTAAGAAAATTTTCGAAAAGGTCACAAGAATCTTCGTATTTTGTGAACTGAAAAGATTTGGGTATTCATATTTGAAGGCTCAATTTGTAACCCCAAGGCCAACCCTGACAGCATCCCACTTTTTGTAGCTAATTTCAAACTTGACAAAAAAAACTATTCAATCTGGAAAATCGGGAAAAAATCAACCATTGCAATATACGCTATAGCTTAACCGTGCAAAACCTTTTTCGTTTAACATGCAAAAATAATATACCTTGAAAAACCTTAAGCTGGCGAGAACGTGAGGTCCGCATTTTAATATATAATAGATAAATAATAGATAGATACATAATGCATAATTACCATTAATAATAACGCAAAAATCGAATTTGGGCGTATAAAATTTTGTAGACATTATCTTCGAAAAAAACTAAAAAAAACTTTACAGGCTAAATAAATCATGAATCAGTTCCTTCAAGAAACTGCGTCACCAAAGCGAGTCTTTGAGCTAGTACATAAGCAAAAATGGAAATTATTTCCTCAACTTCTTAATTGTGTTAAGCAAATCAAAACTGTATGACACGATGATGAGGCTTATTTAAGCATGTAAGCCCCGCTACTTGAAAACAACGTAAACCTTATTTAAATTAAACATCGATTATAAATTATTTCGTCGATTATTACCGATTTTTTTTGCAACTTTTACGTCATGTTTTGTCAAAATTTTTCGTTTTATTCACATAAAAAAATTCTAAATTCCAACAAGGCCAGCAGGACCCAATTCTTTATAACTAAAATAAACTTCAAAACAAAAAATATATATTCGAAAATTCAAAAAAAAATTAGGTTTTTATTCCCAAAATCTTGCTAAGAACTTCGAAAACTAATTTTACTAAGTAAAAGAAAAACTTTAAGGCTCGAATAAAAAATTCGTGGCTTATTTTTCTATAATAAGCCTGCTCGCATGCTTTTCTTGCTCGAAGTTGAACTGAAACACGAATCACGACTGGAAAGGCTTTAATATATGTCACTCAACCCAGTCCGATGATTATTTGTGGTACCTGATTTTGCATGGGAAAAATTAAAACACACTGAATACAAAGTTACTCCCCATTTTCAGTGGTAGGAACAAAAACTATCTTCAATAAACCGAACTGAACAAACCTGATGCGAATAGTCAATTTGTAATGGAAAGCAACCAATTTTTTGGGGATAAATTGAGTTCTGAAATACCAAAAAAAAACTTGAAATTCATTTGGCGATTTAAAAAAACTGATCGTTCAGTGGAATAAAACAAGACTAATGAATGTCAAATGTATTTTTTTCAAAAATAGAAAATCAGTTAGTTTAAAATTGGGGAGAAAACATGACAGTAGGACAATAAACAAGCGGGGAGACATGTAAAGCTCGTCTGCTGGTATATTTGAGCCATAAAGAGAGAAGAGAAACCAGAGGTGCCCTTGAATGGATAGAATTGCATGAAGAGAATTGTAAACAGTTGTTGATAAGCCGGTAGTTGCTGGATTATGCCTGGGGCCAACTATCAAAACAGAAGAGAAAACAAAAACAACACAAATAAATCACTTATATGTACTACTCGCAGCACTAAACAACTTCAAATGTATCTTCTGGTTGCATTGTACACCCCCTATAACTACCTACCTATTTATAGACGTTACTTTTTGTCTCAGGGGCTAATTTAGAAGGAAAACGCCTTTTATCCGTTAAAATGTTTAAAATTGGCTATTTGTTCGTGCAGATAAACTATTTAGTGCATTGCTATTTAGTGTAATCAAGTACACTACGTTTATCAAAGCGGGCAGGGGGAAGGGTTAGATGAATTTAAAACAACAGCAATGAGGAAATTTAGAAATCAAAAATGAGGCTGAAATGGGCGATGAAAAAATATGCTCGAATAATCTACGGCTGTGATAGATACGGACAAGTGTATTGAGAAGAGCACTTCAATGCTAATAATAAGGAAGAAAGATCAAAGAACTAATTAGTAGGAGGACGGTGGGCGGAATGATTGGTGCTGCCGGGTGACGGGCGTAGGTCGATAAATTTCAGTGCCTTATTCCCCCTCTTCTCTTCTCTTGGTTCAAACGAGGAAACATAAGCAGCAAGGAAGAAGATGTTGTTGTAGTCAATAATGGTAAGTGTGAGATGGTAAGAGGGCGCAGATAGCTAATAGAAAAGAAGTGGTCGCCGATAGATGAGGAGAGGGTAGAAAATATTGGCAGTCTCTGGGTAGATAAACACTGAGCATGTCATAAATATCTGGTCATCACTAACAGAAAGAGAGAGAAAAAAAATTCGGTCCATAAAGAGGTTGTTGCAAGGGCAAACATGATGGCCCGATATTAGAATTGACGCAAATCAGCTGAAATACAAACCAGTTACATTACTAAACAGACGGAAAAAAAATAAAGCAATTATAAAAAAAATGTCAACAATCGGTAACAATTCTGAAAAAAAAAACAGAAACGATACTATGGCATTTTCAATTGTTTTGTGAGAGACGACATTACAAGATGCATAAGTAAATGATCTCACGCGGCAATTTTCGGGCATTACGCAGTTATTATCTATCGGTTAATTATTAATTCACTCGTATCGTAAGCCGCCGGCGACAAGTGAGCCTCATCAAACCCCAATTACAACACTTTTTATCTGAAAAAAGCCCCTTTAGGGCTACAGAGATATTCACTAAGTTAGAACCACTAGGCTGATAATATTCGCTTGAATGAATTCACGCGGCGGTTAAAAACACTATCTCACATGCCAACAAAAGACTGTAAATTGACCTACAGGGTGGTCAATGACATGGTTTTTCTTTCAAATCAAAATTGAGGTGCAAGGCTATATGATTAGACAGATAGGGTTTTATGAAGACTCCCGATCGTAAGAAAGGAGATCTCATTAAATTTAGAGCCAATGCATTCACCTCTTGGCGATTATAAAAATCAGTCATTTAAAACTTTCAACTTAGAGGCGAAGCAGAGCTTCGCATCACATGCAATATAACAAACATAGCATGACAAAATGGCAGACAGAAACTGAGACAAAAGCCACTCAGTCGAAAAAATGTTCTACCAAAGTTTTCACATCTTTGTCTCAATTTGCCTTAGTAAAAGACCGTTTAAAAAATTGCCAAATGAGACAATTGAATGTTGACTTACTAAGATAGATGAGACTTACAATAGATGAGACTTACTAAGCGGTAACAAAGCCGAAAATTTGTTAGCAGACATTAGTTGAGCCAAGAAAAAAATTGTTTCATAACAAAACTTGAAAACTGAAAAAAATTAATAAAATAGTTTTGCTCATTAAACGACGCAATATGAGGGCACTAAGCTGATAAGGTATGAACCGAAAGCTTTTAAGCCGAGTTAACAAAAAAAAACAAAGGAAAAAAAATGGAAATCATACCGAACCGGAGTTGGTATAACTAAAACCAACATAAAAAAAACGAATATCGAATACAACGGGCATTTGAAAGCAGAAATGCTTTAAGTTGACATACTATTCAGACATGAAAGTGCAGAATTCAGAAAATGATTCAGTAATTTTACTGTTTATCTGAAAAATTTTAATTAGAATTTTTTTCAAAAAAATGCAATAATTCTTGTAATTGAATTACCTCCACCAATGAGGCTTGGTAAATGGCATTCAAGAGATCAGAAGAAAGTCTGAATCTTTAACAAGATTGCGCGCTACGGGAACAAAGCAGACAAAAATAAACAGACAGACAATTGTCCGAAAAAGCGGAAAAATTCTAAATTGAAAAAGGAGGTCTCAGCGGATTCGAACCCCATGCCTTCATCGTCTCATGTATGCACGTTGCTTTTACGCCAGATGCGCTGAATGGGCGATTGAATTTAAAACAGATGGACAATTTAATTTTAATCGGATAAAAAGGCCTGAAGAAAAAGCCGTCTGCTAAGCAAATAACTTTTTCAATAACGGCTATCATTGAGAAAAAAATGTTTTCAGAGTCTTCTTCAAATTGGTTATGTATTCCAAAGAACAAATGAAACTTCGTTTCAATGACTGGAAACATTAAATTAAAACGTAACAAGTAGTGTTTTATTTTCTTCACTGGTTTAAAATCACTTGCTTGACGTATCTTTCCTACTGTCAAGTTTTCAAGAATATATGTCTCAAATAAATAGGCGACAGGAGATTTTGTATATGCGAAGGAAAAATTCAATTAAGCAATCATTGATTTTTTTAACTTCGAAAATCAGAAAACTTGATCGAAAAAATTCTCTGCACATCCTAGCACACAACTGTTTTTCTTTCCTGGGAAATTTTCTCGACAGAAATGCTTATCAAAATATATTTAATTTGTGAACGAACTGCTGCTTTGCAAGCATCAGAGCCAATTACGACGGCTGTTACTTTCGTAAGAAAACACTTAATAAAAACGTCAAAAATTTTTGTCTAAAACTAAGCTTCAACCCAGAGGAGCTACTGCGCTTCGCAAAGACTAGCGAAACACGACAAAAAAGCAGCTTCATAAAATGCAATAAAAAACTAATAAGCCTCAAATTAGTATAACTTTGCAACCGTTTATAACTTTATATCGAAATCAAACCTGCGACCTCGGTATTTGGATTCTCACGCCCTGCCCTCTCGGCCACTAACACTTAACTATCGGCAAAAACTAGTCCCAAATAAAGCAGCTATAGTAAAATAGATTGCCAAGGCGATGCAACAAATTACAATTTTGCATGTAAAAATTTGGAATATAACAAACTGAAGGCCTTCACACTTACTTTGCATGTAATAACTTGAAACGCATAAAACCGAATTATGTATAAATTAAGCATTTCAAAAAATTGCGAGAAATATTGAGGTAGAAAACTTCTGATATCAAGTTTTTATTATTGTAGTGTTGCTTGAAACAAATAGTTTTTTTTCCGGTTCATTTGATGAATTAAAAATGCGTCAACTGTGTTAACTTATTAGTATTCGAAAGTCAAAGCAGATTCTGTCAAAAAGCCGTAAACGTGCCGTAAGTGACCAATGGTGGCACCAAAATTTGTCACTTAGGTTGGAAAAAAATCGTACTATTACACTACGCTCACAAAAGCTCGCTATAGTAAATACTAGCATTGTTTAGTATAAATAAAAAATAATAACTTAATTGATGATAGTGATTGATTGGGGATTGGCTTCTGGTTCAAATAAATCAAAATCTTATTTTGTCTTCACAATTAAAACCTTTAAGCTCGTATAACAAAATTTTGATGATTAATACGGAATTCCGTCCAAACCAAAAATCCAACCAAAACAATACTGCAAAATAGATTGAGCGCTTGGTTCTGCTAATTCCAATAACTAAAAGAACGTTGGTCTCAATCGAAATAAAAAAGTACATAGATTGTGCATGGTCGTATAAAGCATCTACGAGTAATAACTTTCCCTGGAAATATAAAATGTGCAGTTGAACAGTTAATTTCCTTGGATTGAAACTTTTCTTGGATCTTGTTGACTATCCGCCTCTCATCTTCTCACGGAAACAAGTGAATAATTTCCGATTCTATAGAAAACTAATTTGTCAGTAAAGTATATGAATTTTGAATGTGAATAATCAGCCGAAAAACAAACCAACCGAAATTGAGCCGAATGATACGCCATAAGAGTTGAAATAAGCTCAATTTTTGCGACGGTTTCATGTAACTACTTTTTGTAGTACCTCAATAATTTTGGCTAGTCTTTTTTGGCTACTCAACTTTTTAGAACTACTCAATAATTTTGGCTAATTTATATGGTAGCTGGTTTAAATACCACTACGAAGGGCCTTTCCAACTTGTAACGAATCTCTTTCCTTTGAAACAGTGAAAATTGATAAGAAGATTCTATTCTAGCATTAATCAGTCTAAAGGTTGAAGAGCAAAACCACTAAGAGGAAAAAGAAAAGTCATTAGCCAAACACATTAGCAAGGTTTTCCTCTGCTTTTCTAAGGTAAACTGATCTACATTTGAAGACTAGATTTCTTAAATGATGTTTAAAATGGCATTTAGAAAAATCACTTGAAAGGAATGTCACGCAGAATGAGAGAACCGAATCGAATGCGATAGAGGAAGAACAAAAATTGAGAAAACTTACAGAATTTTCAATGAAGTTGCATTTGCAACCAGGAGTACAAAGCAGCCTAAGACGATTAAGGCAAAAATTTAATAAAGCTATCCGTAGGAAGTCTATCTGATACAGAATTGGCAGATTAACTTAATGAAAAAGTATCAAATCAAATATCACTTTCGATAACTGACAGCAATTGATCAGTCAGTTTCCAATTTCGAGCCAGTTAAGACAATCCAACAGATATTATCATTAATCATTTAATAACGTTACCAACACATATTGCAGCTTGAAAAAATTCTAGTGAAATCAAAGGGTAACAGAATATTTCTGCATTTGAGTGTGCCTATGTACACTCAAATAATAAGCACAGGATCAGGAAAGTAATCAGATAATCTTTTCAGGCCATCAGAGGCAATTGATCCATAAAACAAAGAAAAATTACAAAGCCACAAAAACACATATTTCGGTCCTCATGGAATTAAATTTTAAATGGTTTCGACTTAGGAATTAGACAGTTGGTACAAAAAGCGTTCCTTGAAACCGTAAGTACTGAGCGTTTCATTCGAGATTCGATATATTGCAGTTTGCTTTGAGATTTTCTTTAAACTTTTCTAGGCGTCTCTACTTCTAAGATTATACAACACAAAACAGTTGAAGTTTCTCAGTACCGGAAAAAAAAGAAGACTAAACAGAAGCGAAACTTCACTTCGCAAACATAAGCCAAAATTTCTCTACAGAGCGAAAAGTAAAAAAGATCGCGTGAAATTTTAAAAAAATACGAATTTAACGAAAAGAATAAGAGTAATAATCTCGCTCCATTTAGGTTAATTTGAATAGAGCGGCTCAAATTCCCCTGGCAATTGAATTAATTTTCTCCTGAAGAGCGTAAAATTCAAAGAAAATGGACAAACAAGCTCCGAATTTAGACTCCTATAAGTCATCGTCCGTTGTAAAATTTAATATTTCGAACAGTTAAAAGAAATTTTCTAGCCGCCCAGAATACACAATTAGATATTTATTCAATATGAAAAACCAATTCAGAACAGAATTTTTGTCAATTACTAGCATAAAATGCACATAATTCTTGGCAGAAACACAAAAAACGTCAGATCTTTCAAAATTTAAAATATATTTTCATTATTATTCTTTTCTATACAACACACATCATTTCATACTAAGCCGAGTCTGTTTTTATAAAGTACGCACAATAAAAAAAAATTGGCCAACCTGTTCGACGCCAATTTGCCCCTCCTGATTTATTAATATAAGCAGGCATGAAAGCTATTTCAATGAAGTGACATTTGTTTTGTCAAGTTGACCTTTCAAAACTAAGACGAAGCGAAGCGTCGCATCACTTGCGATGCAAAAAATGATTTCATATTTGAAAAAAAAAAACTATTTGAAAAACCGCAACAAATTTCCTACTTATCATAAAGCATGTTTTTAAGACCAACCACGATCAATATCATTCATCTATTTCACATTGAAATCATGAAAGCTCATATAACAATCTCAAATCACAGGCGATTGAAGTGTTAGTGCAAAAAAGGTTTTTTTTTCATTTTATAATCAGATAAAATCATTTTTTTAGATGATTTAAGCTCTATTCTTTGCTTTTTGTGACTAAAAGAAAAGTTTAAAAAAATCAAAAGTACACTAGCTCAAAATTAGAGAAAAAATGCCAAAATTACATGCCAGATATAAAAAATACTTTATAAAGACGCCGTAGAATAGGAACCAGATGAGCGTGTAGCGATTAGCATGTGTGCCTATTAGCATGCGATAATTATTTTAATTGGGATTGCATTCAGAAGAAAAACAGATTAGCCTAAAATTTTAAAAGGTTTTGAAAATTATTTCATTTTTTAAGGAAATAGAAAGTTCACTTTCGCCTAATTAAAATTTCAGCTATATGTACGCTGATAAAAATAGCAATTTTGAGAAAACAAAATTTAAAATACGGAACTTCACACTATATGCTTTTAAATGGGCATGCCAGTAGACACGCATAGTAAAAGGCCGGCCCTTGAACCAGATAGACTATCAGTTCTGTTCATTTACACCAAGTTTCAATTTATTCTTTCTTAAACGAGGAAAAAGAAGAGAAAAAATTGCATACACATTTAGCGATATTTGGGCAATCATTGACCAAAATACAAATAAAAATGCAACAATTTTAACACAGGCAAAGCTGAGCTTCGCACCACTTGCGATATAAAAAAAAGAAAGACTGACGAAAAACAATTGAATACAGCCAAGAAAACTAGATCTATCAAAATGAATATGGCTAGTTTTGGAACAAGAACGTGCCAAATTAATAGAACGTAAAACCAGCATCAAAATAAAAGTTACAATCTGCAATAAAGTTGAAAATGCATGAGCAGAAATCCTTTAAGCTGAAAAAAAATCAAGATATACAAAAATATATTGAATATTAAATCCACCTCAACCTCAACACACACAACACAAAAACATTTTCGCTTGTTGAACGAACACAAAAAGTTCGAAATCTATCAAGACGAAAAAAATTAAATGTTAACAAATCGAGTTGTTAGAATTACAAACATAAAAAAAATCGAATAGGATAGCTATTGAAAAAGACTAATATGCACTTTATCGGTGCAGGGTAGCATTTTAGAAGTGGTAAGTTTGTTGCTAAGAGAGGCTTCCAGGAAATGAGTCCAGATGAAGAGTCCTGTGGACACAGTTTTTTACGGAAAAAAAGTCTAGTACCCGATTGCAATACCCTTGCTTATCGCAAGGATAAAAATATATCAATTTAAAAAAACTATGTAATAACGTAATATGAACCAGACAACCATATGAACCATTATTGACGAAGTTAAGGCAGCACTGGCAAGAGCCTGCTTTTGTACGTTTTTTTTCCACAGATTTCCAGAAAAAGGTGATTATTAAGAGCAAGTCAAGTTGGGCAAAAATTAAAGGAACACATCAAAATGCCTTTCATTAATAGTAAAAATTGCTCAAATCAGAATTAAAAACTATTGTGGAAACTCAGCCAACAAAAAATTAACAGACATGCAAAAAATTTAAATTTATCCCAAAAAACTTTTTTTAAAGCTGAAAACGTTTAATTTAAGAAAAGAAAAGCTTCTGACATTGGCTCGACCATTAGAATTTGGTCGTTCTAAGCATGTATGTCAAGCAGATTGGGCGTAAATATTAGCTGGAGCTTGATATGTCAACAAAATACACCGATGAATTCCGCGAACAACGTTTTTTCATGGTAAAAGTCTATTACCAGATTGCAATCACCGTGCTATCCGCAAAAAAAACAAAGATAGCCCGTTGCTGTGCAAGAAGCGCAGAATGTTTCGAAGTTGTTCGTAAAAAAGACAAAAGAAAGTTTTTTTTCGTTTCTTTTTTTTCAATTTATTGTCGGTAAAAACCGTGTAGAAATTTAGTGAATCAGAAATAATCGACAGTCTTAAAAAAGAAATTGCAAACTAAAAATTTACAAAAAAACTCAAAAAATTAAAAAATGGTAATAATGATATCTATTATCACAAATTAATTATAGGACAGGAAAGAAAACAGAAGCTACACACTCATACTAAGAATTGGCGAAACACTCTTGCCTGAATTAATTACGTATCAAAACTCAGTTTTAACCAACAAAACAATGCACAAAATTTAAAAAAAAAATTAGAAAATCACTATCAAAACGATAGCCGATTGAAATGAAACATAGCCGACAATAAAAAAAGAGAACTAAGAAAAAAACTAACTTTTGATTTTTTTTAAATATAAATCTGACCCAATAACTGGATCCAAACGTTTTTTAATCTATTTTGAATTCCACGAAAAGATCAGAAAAATCAACACAGCTCGGAAAAAGTCAATTATAAAGTCTAATATTCTATTATTATAATAGTCTGATACATTATACGGCTGCGGTGGCAGTAAAAAAAAAATCAAGTGAAATGTGTTCAAGAGTCAAACACTTGAACACATTTCACGTGATTTTTTTTACTACCACCGCAGCCTTATAATGTATCAGACTATTATAATAATAGAATATTAGACTTTATAATTGACTTTTTTCTAGCTGTATTTATTTTTCTGATCTTTTCGTGGAATTCAAAATAGATTAAAAATCGTTTGGATCCGGTTATTGGGTCAGATTTATATATAAAAAAAAGTTCAAAAGTTAGTTTTTTTCTTAGTTCTGTTTCGTATTGTCGGCTATGTTTCAATCCAATCAGCTATCGTTTTGATGGTGATTTTCTAATTCTGTTTTTTTTCTCAATTTTTGTGCATTGTTTTGTTTGTTAAAACTGAGTTTTGATGCGTAATTAATTCAGGCAAGAGTGTTTCGCCAAATCTTAGTATGAGTATGAGCGTAGCTTCTGTTTTCTTTCCTGCCCCATAATTAATTTGTGATAATAGATATCATTATTACCATTTACAACTTTTTGAGTTTTTTGTAAAATTTTAGTTTGCAATTTCTTTTATAAGACAAAGTTTGTCGATTATTTCTGATTCACTAAATTTCTACACGGTTTTTACCGACAATAAATTGAATAAAAAAGAAACGAAAAAAAACTTTCTTTTGTCTTTTTTACGAACAACGTCGAAACATTGATCATATTTGGGAATTTAGAAATCTTTTTGTGAATCTTTGACAGTTTTGCGTGAATATAGTTTTGTTTTTGAGCGAAATGGAGAAGAAAATTTGACAGATTGCTGAGATAATTGTTTGTTCAGAAAAACTTGTGACGCAGCGCTTGGGGACCTTTTGTTTGTCTAACAAGCGGCATCACTTAAAATAGCCACTTTCTGTTCAACTTCCGTCCAATTGAAAAAAATAACTTGTCAATGATTTCTGTTGTACTCTCCCGATCAGAAAAGAGAACAGTTTTCACAATCTATTATGTAAATGAAACAATGTGAACTACAGAGGCAAAGCTTCACTCATCAGCTTAAACATTATACTCGTTAAAAAAAACTTGTAATTTATCACGTTATAATTTCTCAAACTGGTTTCGAAAATCGAAACCATCATCAGGAAGCAAAAATGATAGCGCTTCAAATGGTTCTAGCTCATGCTAATTGAAACTACAAAAAATATAGCCAACAGAAAGTTTGAAGTGTCACTTAACTCAACGAGACAGATAAAAAGATAACATTTAAACGAAAAAAGAAGTTTTAAGAATTTTTTTTCATAAAAATAACCCGACTATAAAAAACTGAGTCAAAACGCAATTTTTTTCGTCGAGAAAAATCATAATTAAAGCACGCTCACGGAACTAAAAGTTAATCAAGATTTTTTTTGCGCCATTTTTGCTTTATTAATCGAAGAACGTAAAAAATCTTACTTTTACCTAAATTAAATTGAACTTATAAAGATATCAAAAGTCAAACCGCGAAAATTCCAAGTTCAGAGGGATCAAATATTCAACAATTTCACGAAAAAAAAAGTTCTATGAAATTCACTATTAAGCTCATTTTAAACTTAACTAAAACGTTGCGATTTTATATAGATCAGAAAAAGAACTGATATTTTAACAAAGAACTGATCCGCACGAGAGCACGATTCCACAGTAGAACACGATTTCACGGGAAAACACGATTCGCCTGTGTAAGAAAAATCAACCTCGTAATTGGAGGTGAGAACACTTGTTAGATGAAAGTCGAGCTTCGGGTAGATCACGCTTCCAAACAGGACAGAGCCCAAAATACGACCAGCTGAAAACAAGTCCCCATATTTCAACACCAGCGAGAACACGAAAAAAAAGAACCTCTGTAGTGAAATAAGAAAAAGTAGAAATAAGCCTGGAATTAGTATTAAGAAATTCTGCAACGCGACGGATTAGAAACTGCGAGCTACAGATCAAGAATCTCACGCCTTAACTCCTCAGCCACTGACGCCTAACAATCGGCAAAAATTAGCCATAAATAAAGCAGACAACAGATGCTATAAAATTTCTAATGCTACAGATCATGATTATAGCAAAAGTAAAATAATGGTTCCTACATCGTGGCAATTGCCCTATACTTTCAAGTGGCTAGTTGTACAAACAGACAGGATAACTAAGTCGTGATTATTTAACTAAATCTTGTGTAACACATAAAGCTTCAATTTTTGTCCAGTAAGTGAGTTGCACAAAGAAGAATGTTGACTTCCATTGTCCTTAGTAAATTCGCTTGATGATTTTAGCCTCATTTTGACTAATTTACCACAGCAGCTGAAGAACTTAAAAACGTGCACAGTGAGACGCCAGAATTGCATTATTATATATCAAGCCACTATCAAATGGTTCAATGATTCTGTTAACAAGTTTTTATACCTGGTTTATGTTCTGATTAGATAACACTTGCTAATTGCGCATAAAGTCAAAGTAAAAGTCAAGTCAAAAGAGAAAAACAGAGCGAGAACAAAAAAAACGATTCCTGGAGAAAATTAGAAATTGAAAGAAAAATCTGAAAAAAATTCTAGAAAAAAAACGACCTAGAGTAGCAAAAGAGCTCCGCTCAATAAAGTAACTGGAATGGTAAGTCTGGAATGTGTGAAATAAGAGAAACGGAATATCTTTAGACAGGCTGGATAACCTTCGATTGATCCTCTGCGAATCGCAGAAACTACAAATATTCATTAAAATTCTATTGGAACCATTTTAATTTAAAAACAGCTAAGTTCAAAAATTCGATGATTATCTCATAATTGTAACATAAAAATACAGTTTAATTAGGTGGAACCCATCTAAGGCCATTTTATTATCTAATACACATATAAATCTGAAACGAGCACTGTCAACCCAACTGGGACAGAAACTCATTGGACAGAAACTGGACTTCTGTCTCCTTTCTGGCCTCGATGACATCTCTGAGTATTGAGTCGTCCCAGTGGAAGTTAAGAACAGCTGCCGGCACCTGAATCGAAAAGTAATTCAAAATACTCGCCATGTTCACTTTTTTTCTTTCTTTTTGAGTTGTAACAAATACGACGACAATAGAATCGGTTTTCGTAAGCTGTATATTTAAAAAAAAAAGATTTTCGACTTTTTCTGGAGCATTCAATATTTTTCTCCATTGTTTCGGGTACTACTTTCAAATCATGTCATAAAACTGCATTTTTATTTTCTGTTAGAGCAGGAGGATGCTTTAAAACTTTCAAGGATTGTGTGCTATTCAACTTATGGCGTTAAATCTTCAAGTATAATTCAAGAAAATAAACCAGGCCGAGGTCTGAGATGAAAGATGTCTCGTCAAAAGACTGCCCAGTGGCGTCCAAAAGAGAGAAAGGAACACAATCGTAGGCCAGATTAGACCTCAGATAGGACACCACATCGCCGAACTTCTCGAACGCCTAAGAGCAGAAGCAAAAAAGTTGTTGTTGTTGTTAGTAGCTGCAAACAGGAGCTGTCGTTCAACTCGTGTTTTCATTTTTGTTTTATTTCCAGTACTCCACAATCGAAGAAAATTCAACTTACCATGGCACCAAGATTTTGTTTTACCGAAAAGTATAGTATCTTCGAACAAAATAGTGTGGAGGTTTTCTTTGTCAGTAATGCATTTGCAAAACCTTTTAAAGAAAAACCAACGGTCGGAAAGCAATACTGATCTGATTAGTTTCTTCTGAGAAACGAATGGTTCTGAGTTTCATTAAATTTTCTCTTACACCAGCGACATAGTATGGTGTCATTATTTCGTGCCATTAAGCTTTCGTGTTTCAGCTTATGTCTCCAAATCAATCAACACTGGCGGAGGAGGACTGATGGGTTCATGATAAACCTGGGGGATTAAAACGGGGGGGGGGGGGGTGGGGTGGGGAGGTAGTAGTTAGCATGAGGTGTTGTTTGTTCTTACTCTGAAAACTGCTTGTAGGATGATGTTGTTCGGCAGTCTAATTCGGATGAGAGTGTAGTTGTACTTGCGCACCTCTTGCTGTGCATCCCTCTCTCGCATGGCCTTAGTGCGCAGCTGCAGCTCTTTCTCCGCCCGCTCACGCCTAATTTTTACAAACAAACAAACAAACACTATTTTTATACAAGATCTAGATTCACTTTCGCAGACAAACTTCTAATCTTATCGAGGGTTAAGGATAGAGTTACAAAAAAAAGAAGATTGCTAACAGAAAGTTTGAAGTCTCAATGATTAATGATACCACAAACATTTTTCAATTTTCCACGAAAAAATGCATCACGTTAAAACGTTGAAACCTACTTTGAACCTATCAAACTTCAAACGGCAAAAAAACTATTTGAGGGTGAACAACTTGCAAGACTTTTCATAACCACCTGAAAAATAACCACACGAGGACTTAAATAAGTGTCTTCACTTTGTTCACTGGCACTCAAAGAAAAAAAGCATGCAAATTCATGGAACATAGTGTATTTACTTCACTAGAACACAACTATGATAGCTATCAGGCAGCGGCGATGGGTTTCCAACTTTCGAACTCTATAAAAGAAAGAAGGAAAGAATTTATTTCTCCAATAAATGTTAAGTAAGGATATATAGCATCGTATAATGAGACTTGGAGAGGACATACAACGGGATCCTAGAATCCACCAAGCGTCTGCCCTAAAAAGTCATAAAATTTTTCAAAGAACATTTAAAAAATATATTAAACAAAAACGTGCCTTTTCCAGAACTTTTTTATATCCATCCAGCAAAAAATTAAAATTTGCGCTCAATGTTAGAGATTAAAGAAGCCATGCCAGTTTGAATAATTTTTTCATGACAAGAGCGATAAAAATAAATAACCAGTAGAAAAAACCATCAGCCAACAAAATTAAGAGCAATGGAAAAATGTAAAACAAGAAACCGAAAAAACAGTTGATTCAAAATTCGAAGAAAAAAAAACAAGTTGAAGATCTTCGAATTTCAAATACTGTTTATTATTAGCTTTTCTATCGTTAAGTTATCCCACGTAGAGAAAACTGTATTATTCGGCAGTTTTTTTATTCCGTTGGAAATTCAGAAAAAAAGTCCATTCAAAGACATCCACTAGAAGTCATTCACAATTTTAGAGAACTTATTACTTGTGCTGTTCGATAGGGGAGTTTGCCTTCCTTTTACCGAAGGAGAAAACAGTGAACTTAAAAAGAAATTATAAATCAAATGGCGTGAGCAAATGTTAAAGCTTTTCCTTAAAATAAAAACAAAAAAATCATCAAGATGTATATTAGTGAAAATTCTTTTACACTTAAAAAAATAACCAACAAAAAATTAACTAAAAAAACTTTTGTGTGAAAAAAAAACTAAATCCGATCTCGGATAACGTCAAGGGTCAGAGCACAGAGCCATTAAGAGGCGTCTCAGCTGAGCATTCAGTTTATTGTGTACGATTAAATAAGCCCAGAACCCACTAAACATGAGCATAAGGGCACTTACCCCCCATGTCCTCAATCAGAATCTAAAACAATTCTTCCTTCCTCCATACCTCCCTCTCCCTCCTCCGGGGACTCGCCTACTAGCATGGGTGCCGCTTAGCATACGGCTATTAGCTCAATTAGAATTAAGTAAGTTTTCTCACATTTGCAACTACAACAGGAGCTGATGCGTGCCACATCAAAGTAAGTTATTATTATAATAGCGCATGCTAAGCGGCACGCCTTCAAGTCGCTATACCCCCCCCCCCCACCCCCAATTCCCGCTTCTTACCTGATCTGATGTTCTCGGGCTATTTCCTCCTTGCTTAGATTGTAGAAGTCGTCAGGGTAGTAGATAGGCCCCACAGACAGGATGTCCTTGGGGTGAAGCAGTTTCGCCTGTCTGTCCAAACTAGGCTTCATCGCCTGTCCCTCGTTTAACATGGTCACCAAGTTCTCCAGCAACTCTACATTTGGCTCACAGTTAACCCAAGCACGTTCACTCGTGTCTAAAGCATGTCGGCAATTAAATTCACTAATTGAAGAACCACAGATAACAGCTAAGTTAACAGAAAATTATGTGAGAAATTATGCGAAAAAAAAAAAACAAAAAATAAACGATACAAAACGCGAATTTTTTAATGACACTTAAATAGAAAAACAATATTAAAAATATAAAATACTAATTTCCACAACGATTCATGATCGCAAAAAGAGTCAAGATCGCCATGAAATGGAAAAAATACTAATCTTTTTTTTTGAAAAAAAAACCCAAGCTTTCGAATTTCGAAGAAAAAATGGCCTTAGAGCTCGTTGACGTTCATTGACACTTTTTTGATAAAATTAAACCAATTTGAGAAAACTGGATCAATAGGTAGTAAGCTTTTTATTCCGCTAGGAAATCT
Organism: Symsagittifera roscoffensis; assembly: GCF_963678635.1. NCBI lineage: Eukaryota > Metazoa > Xenacoelomorpha > Acoela > Convolutidae > Symsagittifera > Symsagittifera roscoffensis. Next base: position 74,665,431 of record NC_087065.1, on the reverse strand, counting down.
GGAAATTTATATCCACTTTCCAAACTAAAAGTCGATCACGTTTTTCGTGACTTTAATACTTTTGCTGTTCCATAGAGGAGTTTGCCTTTCTTTCGAAAAGAGAAACAAAGTGAACTTGGAAAAAAATCAAGGATCAAACCGCGAAAAAAGCGTAAACGACTTTTTGAGTCTTCGCTACGTTCATCGCTGCGTATAGTCTTTTATTCCGCTGGTAATACGCAATACCTAAGTTCATTGAAACTGAAAATCAGTCAGGTTTGTTCGAGACTGAAATTTTGGCACAAAAGAATTCAAATTAAGCTTAAAACGAAATCACAAATCAACACGACCTACATAATCATCGATCTAAGAATCAATACAAACTACATAAAAGTTTTCATTGCGTTCATTCACACTAAAAACTGCAAAGTGACAACCATCGTGTCTCACGCAATTTGAGTTGCAGTAAAAATGATAGATCGGTCCAAAATTTGATAAAGAAATAAGTGCTTTTTTTACAGAACAATTTAGTTCATGAAAGCCGAATAGTTTTCTCGCACGATTAATTTTTCTTATTGGAAAGCACAGTTTGTTTTCCATTTAGCAAATGAGTTTGAACTCAACTTAAGGAAATTGATTCACAGAGATGCGAAGCCGCACTCGGAAACGTAAATTATAAAAAAAAAACGACAAAACGGAGCTTCAAAATATGACAATACGCAAAAAGCATGGAAACAATGAGCCTTAAAAAAAACAATTTACCCAAGATGTTCAAAACTCAGAGCTCTAAAATGGAAGTAATGTATCTTCACTGCGCCAGCCATATCGCCTTGTTTGTTATTAAATACCACACAGCAGTTAATGTACTTTAATAATGCGAATAAAACGGTGACAGGACAATCTACCCTATACCAATTTACCCTATACTTATCTGCCTTATATACCAAGTTACCCTGTGACGATTTGCCGCATCATTAATGTAATCTTTCAGAGTGCTAATTAGAATCGGAAAGATAAAAGCACGTGTTAATTCATTTGAGTGCAAATTTTTGGACTCAATTTGAGTCTTTCACTTAAGGACATTGTTCATAAGACTCAATCGCAATTTAGCCTCAAAATCTCAAATTTGTCTCAACTAACCGATTTTAATTCCCAATTTTGAATATCACGTACAATCATGAAACATATACTAACTCATTATATCAATTTTCCTTGGAAAAAAAACTACCAAAATGAGTCAAACTTCTTGGGGCCTGTCCCAGCAGAATCGGAGAACGCTTGTAATCGATGGCCACGAGTTTACCAAAAAAACAGGAAACAAAGAATGGAAACATTCACTAGAAGTGCTCAAGGTGGGGGCCCCATTAAAGCAAAACGACATCAATAACCCGAAATAATGATTTTTTTTTTCTGTAGAAATGAACACTCACGAAATTTTTCCTGGTTAATTGAGATGCAAGGCTTCTCGTGCAGAAAATGGAAAGAGACAAAAAAATTCAGAAAGTACCAGTCAATAACATCATTATAGCAAACTGCCTGCAGTCTGTGTCCGAAGAAAAAGGCCGTTCAATTAGCTCTTCCTTACCGGTGGGCGACTAATCGGGCCCTCAATCGACAGAAGGCAAATGAGAGAGCCACAGTGCTTCCAAGTGTCGACAGACATTTTGAGATCCCGAAGGAACACGAGGATTTTTGCGTCTTCGATAGCGGTATTGAAGATCCAGAAAGAGTGCTGATTTTTGAAGATCGCGAAAATATCCAGAATTTGATAAAACATCAAGATGTTTGGCTGTGTGACAGAACATTCAAAGTTCGCCCTATTCAATTCTATCAACTTTACACCATCCACATTCAACTCGCTGGATTTTACCACCCCCCTCCCCTGCATTTATGCACAGCCAAACAAAAGAGCATATATACAGAAAGCTACTGAAGGGCTCATCAGCCATCACCAAAAACACCGAGCCTCACCGCATTCTCATCGATTTTGAACGTGCAGCACTAAATGCTTTCGCTAGTCATCATACTGGATCGTTGCTTAAAGGCTGCTATTTTCATTTATGTCAAGCGTTCAACCGTAAAATAAACGAAGTGGCCTAAAAAGACTGTTTGAAACTATTCCCGAACTCAATTTGTCGTTGCGGCTAATTCCAGCTATAAGTTTTGTACCAGTTGAGATGGTTACTGCCGCTTTCGACATGGTTTATGAGGAGATCGAAAAAGTCTGACAAATTTGAACTCGACGACAACATCACTGAAAAACCTGATGAGGTAGCCTCATACTCCCAACGCACGCACCTGCATCAAATTAGATGCTTCCAATCAAAAATTCAATATAATCAAAGGAGTGGTGGGAAACAACAACCCCAGTCGCAAGAAGTACAGTGAGAACTACATGAGATGTTGCAAGAACATTTGCATCATTTTCAACAAAGACTCTATTTTAACATATTTTAACATAAGGGCTGAGAGGGCTGAGTTTTTGGCAAAAGATAGAGGCCAATATCAAAAGAATTTTACTTTTCTCTCTCACCCCGCCTACCAGTACCGCCTTGGCCTGGGGGGGTCTACCTCTCTACTTGTGATCAACTAGTCAAACATTTAGTAATTTTCGAATTTCATTCAAAATTTGTCTCCTTGGTGTGTTGATCTTTCGATTTCAAAACATGCATTATCCGCTAAGCTATGTCGAATTGGTGTGATATGACTTTTGCTCGTTTATGAAATAGCTGCAACGCATTTCCATCGCAAAATTGTTTGAAATTTCTGTTCGCTCATGCTTTGAGCTCATTTCATTTTTGAACAAACAAATTTTACGTTGCTTTGATATTTTGTGCGCGTGCGGTAATTATTCTTTGATCACAATTAATGGTTCTTTGATTTGTTCGGAAATATTCTGTTTCGGATTCTTCAAGAGGATGGGGTAAGTTTCAATTGCTTTCAATATAGGGTAGAATGGAATATGGTAGATTAGCACAGGGTAGATTGGATTAGGGTAGAATGTCATGGAACTGACAAAACACATGGTAATAATGTATCACCAAATTTGAACAACACATCAGGTGAAATTGAACATAGATATTTTGGTCAATATATATTTTTAATCAGCTGGGAAATATAAAATCTGATATCCGCTTTAAGAAAAAAGTCACTCAAATTATTGTCGCGCTACAAGATCTTTATTATTGCAGAGCGTAATGTAACTTCCTTTATGCAAAGGAAATTGAACTGATTAAACTTAAACCAAAACTTAAGTCGCAAAATCTTTTTTCCTGAAAAACAACATGACTTTAATAAGTGACTTCACTTCGCGCCTTGACACTTTAAAAATTTGAACTCAAAAACGGGCGGGTTGGGATGTAAAGAAAAAATCACTCGTATTATATTACAAAGCGTTTGCTTTATTATTGATCAATCATGAAAAAAACTCCATGACTTCTTGTGAAATCTTATTTCGTTTTTCAGACTGAAAACCGACGCAGATATGTTGACCACACCGACAAATTTCCGATTTTCAAAAACTGATAAACGATAGAGGTGACTGAAAACAAACTTTCAGTTGTAAACAAACAAACAAACAACTATGACTAATTGTCTCTCTTGGTATCAGGAAAGCGCAATTATTAACAACTTTTAAAAAATTCAAGTGATCAGTTGCTACATCCTTGCTGTCAATGAAGGCAAAGAAACAGAAAAAAACACTGACTTGTGTGTCGACCTCAAGGAAAAAGTATAAAGACTTTGAGATCTTTAAATTTCAAAAACAATTTATGATTGGCACTTTTTTGATAAAAATCAACTCCATTTGAGAAATCTGCAGTGTCAGGTGAAGTTATATACTCCGCTGGAAAATCAAGAAATTAAATTTCACTTTCGAAACAAGAAATCGATCACGTATCTTGCACAATTTCCTCTTTCGCAATTGGAGAGCGAATTTTGCCTGCCTTTTAGTGAATGAATTTGAATTGCACTCAAAATAAAAACATATTTAGTGCTGATTTAAATTATCCAGAAAACGAATTAAACTTCAAAATTAACACGCGTTTTTCTTAAATTGCGTTGACTTTAGACAACAAATGACGAAGAGACAACTTGCTTAGAATTTCAGCAGATTTGATATGGTGCAATTTATTAAGTGAAAATCGAGCCCAAAGTTGTACCCTGAAAACAACCATTTTCAAAAGGGTATAATCGTCTCAGTTTAGTATAACTAAATTTATTTTCGTTTGATAGTCAAAAAATATCAGTTTTACTATACAAAGGACCGATTTTTATCTTTAAAACAAATTTAAGACGTTTTGCGCCAATTTTTGGAGATTATAGCTTTCTCAAGTTTTTTGGACTACGCAAGAGATTCATTTTAATATAAATATGTCAGTAATCGACTGTGTAGTTGTTGCGTAATTTTTGATTGACTAAAAAAGCCGAAAAGGTCGTTTTTGGGGTAAAATTTTGGGCTTGAATTTCGCCAAATAAATTGCACCATATTAACTTTGTTGAAATTTTCAGCAAGATTTGTCTTCTTCATATTTTCTCTCATGTCAACCCAATTAAGAAAAACGCGGTTTAAATTTCAATTTTATTCGTTTTGTCCAGATAATTCAAATCCTAACTAGATACCTTAATGCATTCGTAAATGAATCAATATGTATGAATGCACTTGTGTAGTTATTAGAGCAATTGAATACTTGAATTGAGTTTGAACTATTAAGTTAGAAATTATACGTATACAATATCTAACTCACAAGGATCGCGCACGAGCCCTTATGCTCATACTGAAAGAAAATTGTTTTAAAAAAGCTATCACGAGCTATATAAAAGTCTGAACTACGTTCATCCAATCTTAAAAATGCATGATCAAGAATACATAAATGCTGCATCAATTTCTGATGTTTGAAGGAACTACGTTCTTGATCAATTATAGCAGGAGCCAGGCGCGGATCTAGGAATTTCTCAAGGGGAGGGCAGATTTTTAGAAAAATTTTGTCGACCTTTTTTCTTAGGTCGACCAAATTGATGATCTGAGCTCTCCCAAAACACTATAAAGACCCTAATTTGATTTGACTAAATTTTCTGCGCAGCAGGCAAATTTTTGAAAAAAAGGTGTTTTTAGGCACTTTTTGGAAAATATCGACCAAAACTCTGCACATCAAGAGTCTCTTTTAGCAGGAGGTAGTTTCGATCTACCGACCTCTGGGTTATGGGCCCAGCACGCTTCCGCTGCGCCATCCTGCTTCTACAGTTAAAACGGACTCTCAGTTTAATCTCATATTTTTTTCCCTAGATCTTTTCTGCTTGATTTTATATTTTTTGAGGTTTGTTTAATTGTCATAAAGAATCAAGTTTTTTTGGCGCGTGCTCCCCCCTGAAAATTAGTATAGATTGGCGCCGAACGCGCCTTTAGAAAAATTTTACGGTCAGTCAGCCAAAAATGGATATCTCAAAATAGCGCAAGGGGGACCCTTTGGGTCGGCAGGGGGTCAAATACCTGAGGGGGGCGTCCCCCCACCCCCCTAACTCCGCTACTGGCAGTAGCCGCATTTCAATAGCATTGATAGTCGTCATTGTTTCTGGTTCGAGTGAACTGTGATCTTATTGGCACTGACCGATACACACCTGGCTCATTTGTAGGAATGTTTTGTAGAGAGAACCCGGCTGCTTGCAGGAGCTCTTCGTGACCAAGCATTGGTTGGATTTTATCCTAATGAAGTAAGTAGCATCGCATTCATCAATTAATCTGAATTGAGTTTTAAACCAGACTTTTTGAAATTCTTACCTTATAGGCGTTGGTTGAACACTTGAGCTTTTGAAATTTTTCGTCTGATGCATTTTTGATTAAATTACTGAACACTCTATAACAAAGCAACTGTCATTAAGGCGCATATATTGTTTCTGGTCAGGCATATTCTGTAGTTTGTACAGCTGGCGCTTTTGAGAAATTGAGAGTCAAAATTACCTGATGAAAATGTCTTTGCCAGCTGCCAGTTTTTCAGGATTTCTATTGCACGAAAGAAACATGGTCACGCTAACAACAGAAGGCGCGTCGCTCATTTGCTGAAACAAACATCACCTCATTAAAAAAGGTTCACATCATCTAGTCGAAAAATATTGGCGAAATGGTCTAACAAGTAAAACCGATCAATGAACCCCAGAAACGCAGTACACTTCAAAAACCGAATTCCTTATGAAAACGTACCTAATTCGCAATAAATACGGAATATCCTGAGTCAGATTCCACTGCCTTTGATAGATCCTCTGCGATTCGCAGAAACAAAAAATCCTGTTATAAAAACGTGAAATTTTCAAGCAAGTGCTGCGAAGCCAGTTCAAAAATAGTGAAGCTGGCTTATAGGATGGTTTCTGCAACTTTCATGGAAAAACATTTCTATTGGAAACAATTCAAACGAGTATTTATTATATACTTAAATATTTATCACTGTAAAATATTTAGAACTAACCAATCATGATCCAATACTAAAACTTATGATAATTTGTAAAATTGAAACTATTCATAGCTTCAGCCAGAGAAAATATAATTCAACTTAGTAATCATTTGCCTCTTTTTCTCCTCTAACCTCGCAAGAATACCAGTATATACTAGATCTATTAAAACTAGGACACATAAGAGTAGGATTAGGATCGGTATAAGACTATGAAGATGCACGAATCTATCCGGCCGAAAATAAGATAGCGTGACGAACAGACGGTGTACCTTATCCAAAATTACTCTATAAGAAGGACACTTCGAAGCTAAACTCATCTGGCGCGAGCAAAGAGGCTCGACCAGACCTATACTAATTTAGATTTAGAAAAAACTTAGATTTAGAAAAAAACGAAGAAATGACGCAACAAATCAAAAATAGAATTAGACTTATTAATTCCACTTATTGAGAAATAAGGTAATAAAAAAAATAGCTTATTTCTCAATAAGTCTAACCCAGCCGAGTCAAAACTAAAAACGAAACTAGATCACAACAAAGACGATAAACCAAATACCTGCAACGCAAAGCCAAAAAGCAGACAACGACGACAAAATTTGTGCACCTAAAATTACTATTTAACTATAATATAAACTGCATCAAATAAGAGCCGTAATTTTAACTTAGCGATATATTTTCATTAATATACAATAAATTAAAATATACTTGTAAAACAACAAGACGTCGACAAAAAATTTTGCTTACCTTCAACTTAAAATCTGCAGTAATTTTTCTTAAAAAAATTATGTAAAATTTATAAATTCAATAACAAATACACATATACAGACAAATATAAGATAAAAAACAAAAATTTTTGATAGTTTGATGATGCTTCCTTCTTGAGGATCATCATCTTTCTTGTAATTCTTCCCGAAAACAATCAAAAGAATTTCAATACTAAATTAATCAAAAACAAGATCATGATCATCAAGAACTTTCTTGGATTTTCAACCATTTTTAAGTTATTTCAAACATATAAGCATCGAGGCCTTTCCTTGATTTTCAACTTTAATTCTTAAACCTTCAATTTTAAAACCTAAATCAGATCATCAAGGCTCCTCATTGGATCTTTAATATAAAATCTCTTAATCATATCTGTCTTAAAACCAGATCATCAAGGCTTCTCTTGGATCTCTTAAATTTTTCCATTCAAATTCAAACCTACCATTTCAACACAAGTGTCTAACGACGTAAAACGTCAATTCACTCTCCAACTTTTCCAAATGACCCAGGACTAACTGAAACTTCCTAAATACTGACCATTTTAATTAAGTTAAACAGTGAAGAACTTCGGTTAATCAATCTTCACTTGAACCCTACCTCTTACTCGACCGGAGACTATAAAAACACTTAAAACAGTCCGCCCTAAAAAGTATCTAACGATCTACTTGTGTTCTAATTCTACGCGAACCTTAAAGATTGATTTTCTGTTCTCCAACCCTCGATTTCATATCGATCCCCATGTAAGTACGTTTAAGTTTACTTAAGCAGAAAGCGCCAAATACGTTAGAGAGCAGTGAGATATCAACCTATCGAAATGATATACTCCCTCCTCAACCCATCTTGCCGCAACAAAAGGACCCGGGGAACAGTATAACACTCACAAAAAGAGTAAGAACTAACAGTGTTAAAGAAAGAGCAATTAACACATGCATTTTGCATCATTGATCGTGAGACTTCTTGTCCGACTCGAGACGCTAGATGCGATTTTGATATAGTACCACACCAACAAAAAAAGACTATCTCAAAACAAAAACGAATTGTAAAAAATCGTTTCTTTTTAAAATCAAATCCAATACAACAACCACACAAAATCTCAAATACCTCCAAAATAAATCAGCGACCAAAACAAATAAGTAAATAAAAAACTACGTTTTTCTGATTCAGAATCAACATCAGCATCATCAAAAAAAGTAAACAGAATAAAAAAACAATTATTACAGAAAACCTCTACGAAAATACACTTGGAATCAACCTATAGGACATATTGAAAGTTACATAATAAGAGTTAAAACCGCATAAAAAGCTATTCAATGCGACAATAACTTCGAGGAAAATTCTATCCTACCATTTGTCATACATCTTACCAGTGACCTATCACGCGGTCAAGTACAATTTTGTCACAGCCTTGTCATAAATTTATTACAAAAAGACTATAGCCCATGCCAAGAAACAATGAACTATTGGTTATGAAGTGTGTTATGAACTGTAAATAGGTAGCACTGAAAACCGTTTTTTGGGCTGCCCCGTCTAGTGTGGTTTGTATTAGAGCTTTACGTCTGTAAATCCAATTTTATTGAAGAGGTGTGTTATTTGGTTCTGGGCCTATATTTAAGATTGAGTTCGCTGTAACAGCATTTAAATAATCTTCAGCTGGGTATTCATGGTCTACTCCTGTGAAATTCACTAGTGGTTTGTTTGATATGAGGGATGATCCACCCATAAAATATGGATTCGTCGTCATTTGAAGTGATTCTAATGTGTTAGGTATTTGTGTAAATTTTATAAGTTGATTTCGGTTAATTTCATGTTAAGAATAAAATGGCGATGGTATTTCATTTCTCATTTACTCTGGTTGGTAACATTCAGTGTGCATAGGATATTGTGTTTGTGTAATATGATTTCGTTGTGGAAAATTTGGTTTCGTAGGTATTTTAGTCTTTTGTGATTGATTTTTGGTGGGTCTAAATCAGCTTCAAAAGTATTTGGTTGGTAAATATCATCTGGTTCATCAATATTGTCCCATTGGTATTTTCATTGGTTAGAATTACGGTGTTGTTGATTTTGATGGAAGAGATTGTGATGGTTTTATCTGAATTGGATGTGCTGTAGGGTGACTTGTATTAATGCTGGCAAGCTAAAAATCATAATTGTGGTTTGCAATTAGTTTCCACGTTTGTTTTTTTTAGATCATTGAAATATCGTTCTTTGATTATCGGTCTGAATGTTTGATAATTCATTTGTGAGTGTTTAGGAAAAACAGTTGGTTTAGCTGTTGATTGTAATGTTTGTAGGAACGGGTTATTATTCTTATCATGTGGTGCTGTCATTGTTGGGTGAAAAGGTGATATTTTGTTGTGCTGTTACTGCTTTTGTAGTAAATATTTCTTTATTTCTAAAGTGTGATGGTGTTTAAATATCTTGTTGATTTAGTGCTGTGGTTCCTTTCAGGTTTTTTTTGTGAATGTATGATTGTTGATTTCAGGCTAATGTCAATTGTTCTAGCGTGAAACATTGTTTTGTAATTTAATGGTGTTGTATCTGTGGTTAATGGAGTTACCTTAAAATAATTCTTTTTTACTGATATAGTTTCAATTACTGAGCTTGAAATATATTTTGGTATGTCAAAAAACCTTTCATGATACCATTCGGGTTCCTTTACATAATCTATTTTATCTGCCAAAATTGTGTCTGCGTCATAGTGCGTGAGAATTTTTTTTCTAGATTGTTCAGTTAGGTTTAGATTGTGTTGAAATTATTCTGTTATATATCAGCCTAGTATTCTTTTTAGATCGATTTTGTTATGTGAAATTTCTATCAGTAATTTTTTCGCGAATTGAATTTAAATGTGAGAAGAGATTTATTTCTGTTCTCAGTGCAATATGTCGATGTTTGTGGTGGAGATACATGAAATATTTTATCTGTATGTAATATGGGAAGATAATTAGATTTGATTGAAAAAACTCCATTTGTGAATATTGAGTCTGCCTGTTGTGAATTGTGGTGCTGTATGTTTTTTGATATATTCTACAAAATTTTGAGAAACTTAAGTTTATATCATCTATTTGTATTCTGTGTGGTGTTGTATTGAAATCTGGCGGAAAAATTTCAATAGTGAATATACCGTATTGTGAGGTTATTTTACATATGCTTGGTAGGTAGTTTGATATCTGCCTTTAAATTTTACTTTTGGAAACTCCTATCCTACCGGTTTATGTTTCTGCCAGACTGAAACAGGACATTTGCTTTTTTTAAATTTCATTACGTCTCAGAATATTGATCTTAAATTAACATTCAATTCGATCGATTCGACCTTGCATTTTGGTTGACTGGCTGCGTTTTTGCCATTGCCTCTTTTGTTCTTCGAAGTAAAAATGCCTTCAGAATTTCTTTTCATTTCTGTTTATTGACTTTGAAATTGAGCGCTCGAAGAAAAATATTGACATGAAAACTCGTTATGAAGTGTTTTTAGCTAGAGGGGACTGGAAAATGGTGTAATGTGTCGATGCGCGGAATGCGACAAATTGGGTGGGGCTAGTCAAGCGGATTGACCCGTCAGAGTTGTCCTGGTTTTCGAATCCTGTTGTCAAGGTCACAAATCATGAGCTCTTCAGTGAGGAGCCTTTAGCCCTGGGGAGCCTTAAGTATATTTGCAGTACAGAATAGCTTTCCGAAGTACTTTTAAAACACCAGTTGGACAGTCGCGAATTGCGGGAGCTGCCTCAACTATCTGATTATCATGGCAACGATGGCTGGACATTTGGGCTAGAGAAAGGTGTGGAAATGGCATCATTACCCTTGCCCCCCCCCCCCCAATTCATGAACTCAGATGCTCTTCTGAAGACAAGTGGCTGGTTCAAGGAGTCACATAAAGAGATTGCTGGAGACGACTCCATCTCGTTGAATCTTTTTGGAAACGTTTTTCTAGATCGCAAAAAGTGGACGTATCTCCAGATTTCTGTTCAAGGCCGTCATAGGTCTTGAAATAATTTTTGAACCTATGGGATGCGAGACTTGACCAAAAAGGTAAAACCAACTGAAGAAACCAACATAGGTCGATGGAAAATGTGATGACACAAAAATATGAACTTTCTGAACAATCACAAATTTGAAAATGTATTTAAGCAATTTCTGCTAAAATCTTGAGACAAAGCTTGTAAATGTCTAATTTTCGTTACAAATTATCGTATTCAACCTATTTCTGGTAGGAAAAAAATTCCATAAAAATCGAGCTAGTTGATTTTGTTTTAAAATAGTTAAACTTCGTTAGCGAATAAAAACAAGACAACATCAGAAAATTAAATAATATAACTATGCCGACAACAAAGAAGCCAAAACACTAACTGTTATTTTAAAGCAAAAAAGCGCCAGTCAATAACCAGGAAGCCTGAAAATACATTGGCGAAAAATTCGAAGTTCGGTCGCTATATATGTAATTGTTAGAGCCCTAGATGATGTATTTCAGCGAGATAAGGCGTTTCAAAAAATTTAACTTTTAAAAAATCGCAACGGAAAAAAGCTGCTGCGGCCATTAAGACGACAAACAATAGACAGACACACGAGATTAAATAAATTTGATTTGTTCAAGGCAGACAACTTCCAGTTTGCAAGTTTGCAAAGAGTAGACGTCCTGCCGGAAGTAAACCCCGCAACTTTGGAAACATGAGAAGGTTCTACACCACTACACTTAGTAGGCAGCTGGGTAGTTTAAAGACAGTCATTGGCGCTTCAAGCAAAACTTAAACTCAATTTGTTTCATATTTGGTGATTCCTAAAAAAAATTCAATTTCTCACTGCCTATTTTGGACAAAAAATAACAACATGAAGAGCAGCGGTAATTTAAAAAAAAAACAATTTTTCGATAGAGCTAAAATCAGCTGAGAGTTTTCCATTCTGCCTTAACCACAACTAAACAAAATTTTATGCTAAAATTCGGCCGCGAAAAATGTTTCGAGTTGACGTAGGTACTGACAAAAATGAGAATAGAAAAACATAATTATTTGAAACTGTTCTGCAATGATGACTTAGCTGCAGATTTATCGTTCATGTTATCAACACGCCGCCAGATAATTTTTTTCATTAATTAACTTGGATCAAAAATAAGTGTTCAAAAAATATCTATACGCGTGAAATCGTTTTTACAAAGTAACTCAAATGTATATTTCAGCTGAAATGACCGACACGAGAAAATTGGCCTCCCAAAATTTTATTGCACTCCACTCGTAAAAAATTCTTATCAAAAGCAACTTAGTCGTTTAATTATTTAAGTAATGACCAAAATAAAATTTGTTAACATTACAAAAACTGAACAAATTATTAAAGAGACTGAAATCAAATATAACGGAAGAGAACATTGATACATATATTCGTGAAAAAAGGCGCATAGCATCTTAAAAAAACTAATGAAAAATTCAGTTACATTAAATTCGTACCGGCAACTTGTGACAGATCTAAAATTCGAAAGAAGCTAACTAAGCTTGACACGAATTAATTTGGTGTAAAACAAATGATGATTGCCGCAATATTTCATGTAAAACTATTTGGTTTTCAAAATTAAATTAAGTATAATTTGGATCAATAACTTGGTACATTATATCAATTGTGATTTTTTGGGGGTCATCGACAAATTTTGACATTCAAAAACAAATTCCGCAAAAATAGTCAGATCGAAACTCTATTGGCGAAAAATTCAACTACAACAACTCAATTCGCCCAAAAATAAATCAACTTCGACAAGTCCTTTGGTTGGCTGAAGTAAAACTAAAAACTAGTTTAAAGAGTAGCCGAAAAAACATGTTGAAAAATTTTTGCTCCGACGGAAATTCGACAGCCGCAGAAGCGGTTACGCAGCACAACACTACTCCTCGTTAGTGTTATGGGATTCTTTTATCCGACAAAAGTAGTACATCACATTTTCTTCAATAACAAACAGGCAGAAACTGATGAACTCGAATACAGCCGATACAGTTAATGCTATTTAAAGTCCCAATATTACTCATGAAACGCGTTGTTAGCAAAAAAATTCGTGTAATTTTTACAACACCCAAGAGAGAGTTGGAAAATTGTTAGTGAACTCGAGAAAACAGGGAAAAAAACATCGGCACTTTTTCGAGAAAAAATCGATGACTGAAAATTATCTTTTAATCGTTGATCGACTATCTTTTTTAAGCGACACTGAGCAAACAACTCAAAATTGGATCAATAGTGTTTTTATTCTGTCGCGAAATATAAAAAATAATCTCAAACTACAGGTCATTCAAGTTTCTCAAGCCACTTCAATTTTTGCAACTGGGGCCTACTGGCAACATCAAATTTTTAGACTGTTACTGAAAAAATTATCATTCAGAGCAACTTTTAAACATCAAATTTAAACTAAGAACCAGGCGTGATGGGGTGCTTAGTTTTCGTCCGCTAAAGTTCCCTGAAATAAGAGATTAAAAGAAGCCAACCTGTTTGAGACATTCGTGCATGTGATTGTCAATTGACTGCTTCCCGAATGAGTCAGAACAGAATGGACACACAAGCAGGATGCACTCTAGCACAGGTGCACTCTCAAACTGCCTCTCAGAGGTCTTCGATGACAGCACTGAGCTCTGATAGGCCGCTTCCTTCGCTTTCCGCTCCTCCTCAAGTTCGCGCTGGGCTAAAACGAGCAACAACAGAGTTACGACGATATCTTTTTGGATCACTTTAAATAATCCCCCCGCTCCCTCTTTGCAAAATGTGGGATTCTTTACAAAGCACAAAACACAAAATTTGCATGCTCAACTATTGAGTTAGTAATTTATAAGGGGGGAGGGGGCTATACTCTTTTCTAGAAACCACCGGATGGGGTAATCGTTAGCGGTCCAATTCCGAAACTCCATAAGTTTTTAGGACACTACAGTGCCAATAATTCAAGTTTACTCACAAAATTTCTGTAAAACGACATAAAAAATAACGTAATAAGCCCTAAAGAGCGAATCTTCCCCACTGACTCATAAATCGAGACCTTGAGCTTTGGCCGCTTTTGATATACTGGACTGGGGCTGATTGTCTTGAAACTTCTTCTCGATTCTCATCAAGGCCGCTTGGCCAGCCAGTGCTGCCGACTCACTCGAAGGCTGCGAAGGGGCCACCGATGGTCTGCTACTCGGCTGTACGTCATGGCTCCTGCTCCGAACACTACTAGACGCATTATTAGAACTGGCAGCACTGTAGAACACACAAAAAAAACATCTATCGAACTGAACAATCAAACTGCCTACAATTAACGAGAAACATAAAAATTTTTAACCCGTACAGAGATGGCAAAAAACTGCTTCTTCGGCTGCATTTTAAAACTTAAGCGCCTATTGTATGATCATCTAGCTTTTCTTTCTCTCTCTTGGTCAAAATATGACAAAATATCAAAAAAAAATTTAATCTGATATTGGCAGTGTTTACAACTTAGCTAAAAATGAAGAAGCGAACTTTATGAACCCTTGGGTTGGATTGATTTCTGGTGAAAGTTAGGATTTTAAAAATCGTGCGGTTGGACTCCGATTACTAACACGGGTGCAATCAGATTACTAACTAGACTTCCTGTTACTAACCTGTTGGCTAGAGTATGACCTGTTCCTGCCTTCTTAAACTTCTTGTCCAATTTCTTCTGACTAAAAAAGGATTTAATTTGATCCATGTCGCAAAGCGAGTAAATAAGCTAAGCACTTTCTACATTTCGGTAACAAAATTATCTGAAAGACAGTGACATTATTCGAATGTAGAGTGATTCAATTAGAGAATCGTAACTCACAAAAAATTGATTAACAAGAAAAAATCTTTAGGATTCTTTCCTTATTTTCCGAACTACCAAAAGTCCATGGCTTGAAACTGGAATATAAAAAATCACTCACATTTGAAAATAACTTAAGTTTGTCTCCTTTTTCTAAATTCATTTTCGAAGAGCGTAATAAGTAACTAGCGTGTAACGCACCTCCGGTGCTTCGAGTTTTTTTTTTAAATTCTAGGAAATCGCAGATATTGGAAATAAGATCTGCATCCTTTTAGTTTACTCTGACAGCACCCAATTACAGGAATGGTGATTTCAAATTTGAGAAATTTCAAACTTAAAATTTCAAATAAAAAACCATAAAAACGTCATATCTCAAAAACACAAAAACTTGAGCAGTCATATTTGGAGGCAAGATGCGAAAGATGCCTCTGAGAGTACTGTGACAGCCCCTATCTACAGGGTTAGGAATTTCATACTCAAGAAAAATAAATTTAACTTTTCTGTAAATTTTTTTGAAAAAATGATTAAAAACGTCATATCTCAAAAAAGCAACGATTTAGGCAGTCACATTTGGAGGCAAGATTCGCAACCCCTGAGAGTACTCTGACATTACCCCAATTACAGGGTTAGAAATTGAAAATTCGAAAAAACGTCATATCTGGGAAACTACAGATTTGAGCAGTCACATTTGGACGCAACATTTTCAACCCCTGAGAGTATTTCGGCAGCCCCCAAAAACTGGATTGGGAGCTTCAAAATTAAACTTATATTTTCTGAAAATTTTTGAAAAAATCACAAAAAACGCCATATCTCGAAAACTACACGAATTTGTGCCGTCAAATTTGGAGACCACAATAGCAACTCCTGGAAGTGCAATGTAAAAGCCTCAATATAGATGTGAACTTCAAATTTTGCATACCTATTTATAATTAAGTTCTTTGAACAATAAAAGACAACACATGTCACAGCTCGGAAACTAAGAGCATTTGAGCCGTCGCATATGGTTGCAAGATTTGCAACTAGCAGCTCGTGAGAGCACTTTCGCAGTACGAAACTACAAGGTTGAGAATTTCAAAATTTTTGAATTTTTTAAAATCTAAGTTTTCTGAAAAATTGAAAAGAAATAAAAAAAACACGTCATATCTCGAAAACTACAAGGATAGGAGCAGTCGTAATTGGAGGCAAGATTTGCAAACCCTGAAAAAATAAGAGTACTCTGACAGCTCCAACTACAAAAATGGGCAATTCATATTTTGAAGAAAAAAAAATTATATTTTCAATATTTTTTGAAAAAATAACAAAAAACGCCATATCTCGAAAACTACAAGGATTTGAGCAGTCATATTTAGGAACAAAACTCGCAACTCCTGAGGGTACCCTCAGAGTTTCCAACTACACGATGGAGATTTTCAAAACCTTTGAATAATTTTAAATCAAATTTTTTTGAAAACTTTTGGAAAAAAAATATAAAAAACGTCATATCTCGAAAACAAAAAGGATTTGAGCAGTCATATTTAGAGGCAAGATTCGAAACCTCTGAGAGTACCCTAACAGTGCCCAACAACAGGGTTGAGAATATCTATTTTTCTAAAAATTTTAATTCGAGTTTGCTAATTTCTAAATTGATGAAATAATCCTCGACATCAAACTGGAAAATCGAAAAAAAATTCTTAACCATTGCAATGTACGATTTAGCTTAACCATGAAAAAATTCTTTCGTTAAACATGCAAAAATAATACGTTAAAAAACTTAAACATGGCGAGATAGTGAAGCCCGCATTTAAATATATGATAGATAGATTAGCTAAGTAAGTAATAAGCTTTTGAGCTACTTTTGGCTATTATATAGTTGATTCAAAATTAGACCTTATTAGACTTTATCTCACATTTAGACCTGAAAACTATACTTTATCTATGGAAACCAGGCGTACACATATCCATGAAGACTTCGCTGGAAAGTTATTTCTACAAATATAATCAACTGAAAACTTGAAAATCATTATTTATAATTTTTGAAAAGCCATGCGAACAAAGCGAGCTTTTTTTAAATCGCTGTCACAAAATTGAGTTCAAATCTTTTGAAGTTCTAAAAAAAATTGTTGAAGCTTTCTGATTAAAGCCACCTCTAATGCTTTCTTTAAAGCGTGGCATCCCCTCATACTTTTACTGACAATGACTTTTACGGACAGTATTTCATTGAGCTTGAATTTCTATTATACAATTAATTTTTTTATTAAATATACACAGAGGCGAAGCGGAGCTTTGCAACACTTGTGACAAAAAAAACATTGCATTACAAAGTCTTAATAGAAAAAAGAAGAAAAACCTCTATTAAGATAACTATTAACCGTTCTTACAAATGAAATTAGGCAGGGTGGTGGCTACAGGGTAGCTACAGCTGGAGGTACGTGCGCACTAGAAATGTGATTTCGAACATTCGACTCGGCCCAAAACCTTGGTTGTTTCTCTACTGAAATAAGCGAAAAGAGTATAAAATTTTGAGACAATTGATTTTCAAGGTAACAACATTCATTTTACAAAAAATTAAGGAGTCGCCGCATCTGCAGGGATACCTATCGAAACCCGTTCTTTCGATTGAACTTTTCATCTCAGATTTGATTGGTTAAATTTAAAAAAATTCAAACATTTCTAAAAAACGGTCATAAGTTCTAAGAAAACGCTCAAAGCGGAGAAGATTCACAAAGCACGGTTTCCCGATCGGACACAACCTGAGAATTGGCACGGTAGTTTTCGCTTAAGGTCAAAAAGTTTCCAAAAACTGTCAAAGTTTCAAAACTTCGACTTGTTTGAATGTCAACTTTTTTCTTAAACAAACTGGGCATAGCCTATTATAAACGTAGGCTTTCAACAACCTGTTGTTTCAATTAAACCTATGATATCAAATTTGGCAGGATAGTTAGCGAAAAAAGTCCAAAAAACGTTCAACGAAATAAAATTTGTTAATTCCGAGAACCATAGCTTGTTGTGAAACAAATAGGGCTTAGCCGATTGTGCAGAAGTAATTCATGCAATCTGTTATTTCGATCGTGACCATAATTTCGAAATAGGGATGGTAATTTCCAAGGAAAAAAACTTTAAAAAACGGTCAAAAAATCAATCTTCGAATGCCATATCTGTTGGTGTCAGAAAAATTTGGGCGTAGTTGCATAAACAAACGATCTTCCCCAAACTCGTTCTTTGAATTGAACCCAAATTTCAGATAAGGCCAGGAAGTTTTCGAGAAAATTTAAAAACATTTCAAAAATTGACCTCTCTCGAGGGCAATAATTTTATGTGTAAAAAATTTTTTTGAGTCGCCGCTAATGTAGGGGAGTTTCTCACTGCCCGCAATCTCCATTGAACTCACAATATCAGATTGGAGTGTAATAAATTTGTGTAAAAAAATTGGGCGTAGCCGCATATGCACGGAGCTTTTTATTCATTGAGACTAACCGTTTTATGCAAAACCGTTTTATTCATTGAGACTAACAACTCAGATTTGAGAGAAGTAACTTTTGAGAAAACGAAAAAAATCAAAAATATGAGTGCATTTCCCCCCACAAAAAAATGGGTCAAATTTTCCCCCACAGACTTTTTCTAATGGTGTAGACAGAGGGGTCAGGTAAAAAGAGACTCTAGGGAAGTATGTAAGCTCACAGGGGAGTAGTCTTTCAATTGATAGCCCTTTTTAAAAAATGAGTAGAAGTATCTGAGAAAAACTAAAATTTTTCTATAAATATGAAAATAATGTTTAAAATGAAAAAACTTCAATCAAACGATTGTTAAACAGACCATCAACTTGAGGAATGCGGAGGGGAGTGTAAAACTGTGTTGCCTTCATACGACCTAAAATTAGGTCATTAAGCCGATAAAAAGAGGCCGAACAAATTTGGACCGAAAAACAAAAATCAAGAAAACTAGCGTGTAACGCACGCTCCGGTGCTTCGAATTTTAACAACTCAAAAAACCCGAATTTATCGCAAATAACATCTGCATCCTTTGAGTGTACTCTGACAGCACCGATTTACAGGGTTGGTAATTTCAGGGTTGGTAAGTTTTTTTATAAATTTTTTTTAATTCAAATTTGAAAAACCATAAAATCTTGAAGTTTTTTATTATATCTAAGTTTATAATAAATAAGGAAACGTCACATCTCGAAAACTAAAAGCAATTGAGCAGTAGCATTTGGAACTTTTAGTACCTAAGTTTTCTTAAAAATTTTGAAAAAATCCATGAAAACGTCATATCTCAAAAACTACAAAAATTTGAGCTGCCATAATTAGAGGCAAGATTCGCAACCCCTGAGAGTACCCTCAAAGATTCCAATAACAGGATTGATATCTTCAAAGTTTTGGAACTTTTTAACATCTAAGTTTTTTTGAAAATTTCGGAGAAATACATAAAAAACGTCATATCTCGAAAACTATAAGGATTTGAGCAGTCATATTGGAAAGCAAAACCCGCAACTCCTGAGAGTACCCTGACAGAGCCTCACTACTGAGATAATAATTCAAATTTTTCGAAATTTTTTATACCTAATTTTTCTGAAAAAATTTTGAAAAAAATCCTTACAAAACGTCATATCTCGAAAACTACAAGAATTTGAGCAGCCATAATCAGAGCAAGATTCGCAACCCCCTGAGAGTACCCTCACAGATTCCAATTAGAGGAAATAGATCTTCAAAGTTTAGGAACTTTTCAACACCTTAGTTTTTTTTGAAAATTTCGGAGAAATACATGAAAAACGTCATATCTCAAAAACTATGAGGTTTTGAGCAGTCATATTGGAAAGCAAAACTCGCAACTCCTGGGAGTACCCTGACAGAGCCTCATTAATGGGATAATAATTCAAATTTTTCGAAATTTTTTATACTTAAGTTTTCTGAAAAAATTTTGAAAAAAAATCCTTACAAAACGTCATATCTCGAAAACTACAAGAGTTTGAGCAGCCATAATCAAAGCAAGATTCGCAACCCCCTGAGAGTACCTTCACAGATTCCAACTAGAGGATATAGATCTTCAAAGTTTTGGAATTTTTTAATATTAAAGTTTTTTTGAAAATTTCGGAGAAAATCATAAGAAACGTCATATCTCGAAAACTACAAGGATTTGAGCAGTCATATTTGGCGGCGAAATTCGCAACTCCTGAGAGTACCCTGACAGAGGCTCACTACAGAGATGGTAATTTCAAGTTTTTAGTTATGGTAATTTTTGAAATTTTTAGTATCTAAGTTTTCTTAAAAAATTTATAAAAATCCATAAAAACGTCATATCTCGAAAAGTACAAGGATTTGAGCAGCCATAATCAGAGGCAAGATTCGCAACCTCTGATAGTACCCTCACAATCTCCAGCAACAGGATTGAGGTTTTCAACGTTTTGAATTTTTTTGAAAAAATCATAAAAAACGTCATTTCTCCAAAACTACAAAGATTTGAGTGGTGAGAATTGAGGCAAGATTCGCAACCCCTGAGAGTACCCTGACAACACCCAAACTACAAGGTGAGAATTTCAAAATTAAATTTTCTAGAAATTTTTGAAAATTCTCGAAAATTGCCTATCTCGCAAACTAAAAGGATTTGGTTATTCATATATGGAGGCCAGAATCCCAAAACATGGGAAAATTCTTACAATTTCCTATTATTGGGTTGCTAATTTCAAACTTGATGAAATAAACACTGCTATTAAACTGGAAAATCGAAAAAAAAATTAACCATTACAATATACGATATAGTTTAAACGTGAAAAAATTCTTTCGTTAAACATGCAAAAATAATATGTTGAAAAAGGTTAAACATGGCGAGATAGTGAAGCCCGCATTTAAATACAAAAGAGAAAAGATGAAAGTTAAACAATTAGGCGACGGGTAGACAGACATGATCAAATCAATTTAAAAAGCAGGTATACAGACAGACTTAATTTGGCCTCGAAAAAAATGAAAAATTAATGACCTTGCGGAAAATTAATTGAAAAATTTTCTTAAGCATTGCAATATATTCTTTCGTTAAACATGCAAAATTATTATGCTTAAACATGGGAGATAGCTGTCACTCGCATTTAAATATAGTATAGATAGATAGATAGATATTAATAGATAGATAGATAGATACGAAGTCAAGGTAATTAAAATTAAATGTTGCTTTTAGTGTTTGTTTTGTAGGAGTAATTCCATGATGTCAAAACTAAGCCGACAACAGATAAGCAGACTAATATTTGGCCGACAATTTTATTTGAAACAAATATTTCCCGTTTGAAAACGAAACAAGTCCTGGCCAGATTCGAACATAGTCGTTACCTCTAGGCTAAGTTGGCTGGGAACGCATAGGAGTCTGAATTCATTAAAAATCAAGATACCAGTGATTCAACTGATTCTGTTAAACAAGTTGTTAACCCGAAAAAAAGTTTATATTCCGGTTTGATACGGTTGCTAATAGCAAGCGAAAAAATATATATATAAGATGCATATTGTTAATTTATACTTTATCAGTTATTTTTGTTGAATAAACGCTGGGTAGACTCTCAGTGGATAGTGAATTTGTCCTTAGTCTACCCTCTTCCTCGTGTATACTTGTTGATAGATATAAAAAGCTATCTGAATTTGTATAACAATTAATGATGGACATTTTTTTGTTAAAATTAACCCAATTTGCGAAAACTGAATCAATAGGTAAAAATTTTATTTCACTGGGAAATCTAATAATTTATTTCCATATTCGAAATTAGAAGTCAATCACGTTTTTCGTGACCTTAACATTTTGCTGTTCGATAGTGGAGTTTGCCTTCCTTTTAACAATGAACACGCATTGAACTTTAAAAGAAATCACAAGTCAAACCGCGAAAAATCAAAACTGAGCGTGAACAAATTTAAAGACTTTTTCCTGAAAAAAAAACAGCAAGACCTATATAAAAGTACTCACTACGTTCATTACTCTTAATTAAAGTCTGACAACATTTGGATTTTGTTCGCTTCATAAATTCGCAAAATTGAAGAAACAAATTCTTTGCAGACCATATATTTATAACAATTTTTGAGCATATATATATATTTTTTGTCAGAACGCTGGACTATAATTTGCAACAGCTCAAAACATTGGCTCATTTCCACTCTCCCCACCCACATTTGAATTTCAATTGAAAAACCATTTAAGCATTTGAGAAAACTGAATCAACAGGTAAAACTTTTACTTCACTGGGAAATCTGATAATTCATTTGCATTTTCGAAATTAACAATGAAAGACTTTTTCCTTAGGTAATTTGTGTTGGCTGGCCTCATAATGCATCGCAATTTTGCATGGTGAACAAATTGATTAATGCGAAAAGATTAGTTCTCAATTATTTTAATTCGTAACACCACGCACTAAGCCATAATACTATGGAAAACGACTATGAAATTGGAATTTAAAATCTTGAATGGTTAAAGAGCCAAGTATTTTCAAACACGACAATTATCTTAGCCTTTAATATAATACGCCTTTGATCACCTTTCAATTTTTGCGCTAATTTTTCCGCCTTCCGCAAATCAATCAATAATCTTCATGCGAGAGAAAACTTTAGTCGACAATTGATTTTAAGCCATATGTTGCTCAAGTTTATCAACTACATCAGAAAACAAATGAGAAAACAAAATAGCCTGTTGCTGAGCAAGTAGCACAGAATGTTCCGACTATATTAGAAAAAAAAGGTTATTTTTTTAATTTTCTGCAATTGGTGTCGCGTTTAGTGGGTGGTGTTGTTTGAAAACTTCAATTGCGTAGAGAACTAAAGAAATAGGCACAATGAAATTGCACAAAGAAAGTGCGGGCAATTGGAGGCGTTAAAAATGAGTTTTTATACCATGTACTAATTTATGCCGCTTGGACCATTCACAGTAGCGGGCCGAAAGGGGGGCGCCCGTCTTCAATTCTGGTTGCCAACATTTTCGGAAGGGTCCCCCTTCGGTTCATTTTTACGAGATCCACTGTTGGCTGGCAAACATCAAAAATTTTCTAAAGGCGCCTTTGGCGCCAGAATAGCTAAATTTGGGGGTAGCGCGCGCCGAAAAAAAAGCAATTTTTTTGGTCAAATACTTGTTAGCCTTTGTTAGCATTTTTTGAAAACATGCCTGCGGCCAAATAGGGTCCTTACGGTATATTCGGAGAGCTGGGAAAATCAAATTGGTCGACCTAAAAAAAGGAAGGTCGACAAAATTTTTTCATTTGTTTCGAAAATCGCTACCCCCCCCCCCCCCCCCCCCCCCTAAAAAAACTCCGCACGCCACTGGCCATTCAGATTTTGTTTGTTCTGCTCCCGAATTTGTTCTGCTCTTAACAGATTCTTTTTTAGATCGGCGTCCGACCGACTCTCAATAAACCGACTGACCTCGAATGCCTTTGTTGTCTATGTGGACCCATTAAACATAAAAGAAGTTAAATATAGCTTGTATCGAAGATAATAAATTTAGTTTCAAATTACTCATGCTGTTCCGCCATTGGTATTGCCCGAAGCTTTTAAACTGGTCTTTTTTGGACGTCACGCAGCGGGTGCAATAATCGAGTATCAGAAACCTGACAATTTAATGCACCAAGGATATTCGATAACCAAGGTTTCGATAACCATTAATCGAGTATCAAAAACATGACAATTTAATGCACCAAGGATTCGATAAGCAATAATCGAACGAGTGAGGGAATGCTTTAGCTTTTTAAGTTGAGCACCAATTGACCAACTAGTGCACACTTTGTGGTGGTGAAGGACCAACGTGCAGAAGTGTAAGTTTGCCAAAAACGGGGGAATATTTACTATTGTTCCGACTTTCGTAAAGGAAGTAACGGAATATTTGTGCTCCTGGTGGTACTTTTCCTCGGAAAAATTTGGACTTTTTAACTAACCATTTCTTCAATGGTTCTTCAATAACAGCCAATGACCATCAACTTTTGAATAATAATGGAACTCGAATTACAGATTCCTCACAATCAAGTATAGATCATTTTAAAAAACGAAATTTGGAAAACCCTACCATTGAAGTAATGGCAAAAGAACGCTTTTTTGACAACTATCCGGTAATTTTAAAGTTTTTTTTTCATGAAAACTCATTCAACGGGTAATTGTAACCGGGCTATGTCTTCCTTAACAAAAGAAAATCAGATGAAAGACTTCCTGCATGTTCTAAAACAAAAATTGGAGTTTTTTTCAACCTAATCAATGATTTATACACTAACACTCCCTTTAAAAATTTTTATCCATGTCTTCTGAAATCTTTTAATTTATTTGCTCCCACACGGGAATATTGTCCTATAAACAAGAATAATGCTCCTTGGTTTCGTAAAAGCATGAAAAATTCAACCTTGAAAAGAAATCAACTATAGAAATTATGGAAATCAGAAAAGGGAAATATAGGCAAAAAAAACTCCTTAATGAACGTCGGAAAAACGAAAATTAACTATCAGGCCGAAAAAACGTAACATTAACATAAGTTTAATAATTGTATAGGAGACTCGAGACAAGTGAATAAGGTTTTAAATGAAATTAAAGGTATAAGCCCTAAAAGCACAAAAGTCACATTACTCAATGTAGATGAAAGAAGTTCGTCTGACTCACTAACACTAGCTGACGCTTTTGATAAAATTTTTCAACTGTTGGCAATAAATTGGCTACCACGAGGAAGTTGTTGCTCCGGTGTATAAAATTGATATAGCAAGTCAATCAATGGACATAGCAAGTCAACTGCTCATTGGTCGAGGTAATCAATGTTATAACAAGCTTAAAACCATAACAAACTCATGGGATTGATGAAATTAGTTACGATTTACTCTTAAAAAGTCGTTGTGTGAGAGCACCTTATTTAACAAACTTCACAAACCTTTCCTTTGCTACTAGAATTTTTCCAGAAGACCTCAAATTCGCAAAAGTTCTACCACTTTTTGAAGCTGATAGCAGAACTGAATTAAGCAATTATCGCCTAATATCACTGGTGAGTAGCTGCAGTAGAAAAATTGAAAGGATTATACACTCTCGCTTGAGCCATTGCCTTGGAAAGTTTGAAGTTTTGTATCATCGTCAATTTGGTTTTCGAGAGAAATTTGCAACGGTCGATGCATTAGCAGAATAATCGGAACGAATAAGATTAGGAGTCGATAAAAACATACAATGTAGTTTTTATTTAAAAAAAAGGCTTTTGATATACTTTATTACTCTATTCTGTTGAGAAAGCTCGAGTGATATGGAGTGCGTGGCAATTCTTACGGATGGTTAGAAAATTATTAGGTCGAATATAAAACAATAATACAATATTGTTTGCTCATCTATGGTGGCACGAGTTTTGCTTTTTTGTATCAAATTTTAAAGCTCCAGCGACAAATTGCTTGCATGATATAGCTCAAAACGAAATATGGTTCAATTACACAATCTTTTAATGACAACAAAATACTAACAGTGCATGAATTATATTAAATGTGCAAGTTAAAAATTAGTTTCAGATCGTTGAATCAAAGACTTTCCTCCAAGTTTCTGAATTCTCTGTTTTCTATAAAAATTTATGCATAAAACAAGACATTTAAAACAAACAACGTTCATTTCTCCAGTCTAAAAAGTAAAATGAAAACTTGTTCTTTAAGAAACAGAGAAGCAAAATTACTGTGTCTTCAAAAACTTCGTGTCTTCCAAAAAAAAATCTCGTTCTGAGCGCATATTGCTAGATTATCACTAGGCTAAATGGGCTCATCTTACCGCAATTTTTTAACCCTTATTTCTATTCCTTTGTAATTTTTATCATAATTCGTATAAAACAAAATGGTAAAATTCGAACTTTCGGTTTTTTGTCTTCTTTTTGTTTATCCATTAACTATTGAGGTCATTCAGACATCGTATAAGATTATCGATAACAGCCTGACCTGAGTGTATGCTCTATATAGAGTTTTGCTAAATCTCCAAAAATTTTCAAAAGAACACCTACAAAAGTTTTTTTCTATTTTTCATTATGATTTTGTTCTTCAAAAATTAACTCTAACTTCTTTGATTAGAGAGTAGACCTTAAGTAGGAGCGCAATTCGCCTTTCGTCTATCCTTCCCAACTTCGTGTACTGAATTGAATGGTTCGATATCAAATGTTTGTAACTAGTTGAAAATAAATTGATGATTGTTGTTTGTTTCGATTTTGGATAAATAAATTTTTCTTCTTTATTTTCGACGGATTTTTTAAATCCTGAGCTTAAATTTGAAAAACTATTTCACTTGAGATCATTCGTGGTAAAGTTATGGGGTTTGAAGAACGCCATTTGGGTCAATTAGGGACACTTAACGCGCAATATATTTCGCGCTATTAACGCGTAAGCGAACATTTAATCCGTCTTATATATCGTTCCAAATTGTTTAAAGGAAGCTTATTTGCCAGAGTTGATTTGTTACTAGGAGCAAAATCTACCACTTTGTACTTTATATGGCGTGTGGGTGGATGATTTTGACAAAACTCAAAGTTTAAAAAAAAATCATTTTAATTTATATTTAATTTTTTCATGTTATTACTGTTCCATAGACCTTAAGAGGGAGTCAGAACATTCAGGGCTTCGCCCTAATGCGAGCAGACTTGTTGTTATATGCAGTTACAATATATGTTCAGAACAATTACATAGAGGCAAAGTTGCACTTCGCATACACAAGCAAAAGTATGACCGATAACGCTACTGGGAAAAACTGAATGAGTAAAACTTTGACTCTACAAATGTTCTTAAGTGACGCACGCCAATTATGCGTCTACAGAATTTCTAAGTGACGCAAGCCAATTAAGATGCAAAAAAAGTATCCGTCAATTAAAAAAAATTACCAAACAACTTGCCTCAATTTATAGAGCGGACGCATTTTAACTAGTATACGAAAAAGTTCATTAAAAACATTCGACCCTGCCCAGCTTCGAACCCTCTTATTTTGGTAATCTTCTCCTTCCCTACCTCTACGCTACAGATACATGATACCTTGAAGCTAAAGTGCTATTTGTAATATAATAATAGTCTGTGTGAATATCCTTAGCATTGACTGTTCTTAATAGTTGGATCAAAATGAACCATTTTGACTTAGGTTGCAAAAAAAAGATTTCATACTATCACACAACTTATGCTTGTGTAAACAGGGTGTAATTGGCGAATAAGCAAATCGAGGGTGCAGCAACTTGAAAAGCTGGAGTAATCTAAGAAAATATCGATATGAAATGAAATAATAATTGATGGGTAAATTGTGTACCAAGGCTTGTCGAAACACTAATTATGGCAAAAAAGAGATTTTCTTCAAACTTCTGCACTAAAAGCTTGATGCAATTTTTAACTGTTCAGTAGCTTATAGCTTAAATACTTGATTCAAAACCATCATATTCATGCAGTGCAACTCAATTTCTTGGTCGCGTCATTTCCTGGCAGCGTTGACTTTGTGTTATTGATTTGCATTGCATGATTTCGATAAATCTGCATTAGTTTTAAGTTTATGTAGCAAAAAAGAGCACGTCGTACGCCAATCAGAATCGAGAAAAGAAACTAATTGGTTCGTTTATTTTATCTCAATTCTGATTGGCTTACGACGAGTCTTATTCATTACATGTCTACTTTTTGACCGCACTCCCAGTTATATGTTTTTTTTATTAATAATTTAATGCGCACTTCAGTTCTATTATTTAAAACCATTTTTAGGCGAAGACACAAACTGCTACATGAAGACACTCAAAGCAACTAAAAGACTATATTCTCTCCCAAAAAGCCTCCCAAAATTCAAGCCGCCGGAACAAAAAATTGATTTGAACTTTTTCTCAACGAAACATTGCGCTTTTACTGTGATCAATTGCGTGATTAAATCTGGATTAGCAACTTCAAGTGAAGAAGAGTTCATTGTACGTTATTGGAACAACAATCACTGACTATTTTCTACCATCAACCCCGATGGATTAAATCATCAAGAAAACTTCAAAATCTCCGCTTTCAGTATCATCAATAAGACGTCAGACGAATCAACAACACGCATCAGATAATGCAAAATGCGCTCGATGAAAGTGCAATTTCAGTAGTATGCGATAGTCTTTTGCAGGAAAAAGTCTACTTCCTGATTATGAGATACCTCTATAAAAGGGATACCTGGGATGCCTAACAAGTGGGGCGCATCAGTGAAAATAGGTTTTAATTTTAAAAAAAACTTAGAAGATTCGGCAACTTTAGCCTGCTTAACACGCTTCATCCTGTCTCATTATATCTCAAATACCAGCAGCAATGAAAGTGCTTCTTATCTCAAATGATTTGAATCCAAAAACAGATACTGAAATGCAGAGAAGATTCGCGAAGGGAGATGCGCGACTCCACTAGTGTAATGAAGCAAACAGACAAACATATTTAATCAGAAAATTAAAGCCAAACAGCAATATGTTCCGAACCTAAGGGTATAAAAAAGACTCAAATTTCCTGTTGCTTTTTTGGTAAAGGGCAATTGATAGATCAAAATACAAGAATGAGTTCAGTCTTCTACACAGAGGCGATGTGGAGCTTTGCATCACTCGCATTACAATTCAAGCGCAGCTATGCAATCTAGCAAATAGATAGTGAGACGGAAATCACAAAATCGAAAAAAAAAGGAAAAAAAAATCCGAAAAACAGTCAAAACATAACCATCAGTATCAAATAAGCTTTTAGTTTTTACCAAGCAGCCACTAAGTAGACAAAATGACAAAAAGTGGATAGACGCTCAATGAGCCGGGGAAAAATGATATATTAAATTGTAGTCATAAAATTTTGACCATAAGTTTTAAAACTTTGATATCTTGCAGCACAAACTACCTGAATTTTCAAAAAAAAAAAAAAATCATTCGTCCTTTGCCTTTGAAGCGACACAAAATAAAGTAACTGAGCCGATAGAACATAAGCCGAACACATTTAGGCCAAAAACGCTTCTAAGAGAAAAAAAGGAAAACCAAAAAATATATATACAACGTCAGAGCTATTAATTTTACAAATCACAGTAAATCATAAAAATTTGCATCTACTATGACAATTGCTGACAGCTCTAGAAAACTCCCCGATGTTACAACTAAGCCGGCATAAACAAGACATTTTCAATTTCATTCAAGCTGAAAAAAGGTCCGGTCGGGACTCAAATTCCAGACCTAGGGCACTAAGGCAACCACGTTACCTCTAAGCCAAATGGAAACAAGCATGGAAGTTGTTAAGGTTCAATAATAAAGCAATTAAGAAAAGCAAGTGAGATTTCTAAGAAAAGTTGTTTACGGGTAAAAGTCTAGTTCCCGATCACAAGACACTTGCTCTCGCAAGTGTAAACAAGTTATCATTCAGCCTGAGAAAAGGGAAATTCAAACCGGTGTTTTTGACTTTTTGAAACCCTATGGGCAACTATTAAAGCATTATTATACCACAATTTCTTTAGGTACCTATAATCCGGCGATATAATCTTAGGTCAGAAAATCCACTCTAAAAGTCAACCATTTTCCTACCAACATAACCTGCCTTTTCAAAAAATATGGTTGCAAATACATAGCTGGTCGCAAGGGTAAAAAATCAGTTTCTTTCAAGCTGTCAAGCAGATTTTGCCAAAAAAAGCCAATTAAGATGCATAAAAAGTATCCGTCAATTAAAAAAAATTACCAAACAACTTGCCTCAATTTATAGAGCGGACGCATTTTAACTAGTATACGAAAAAGTTCATTAAAAACATTCGACCCTGTCCAGCTTCGAACCCTCTTATTTTGGTAATCTTCTCCTTCCCTACCTCTACGCTACAGATACATGATACCTTGAAGCTTAAGTGCTATTTGTAATATAATAATAGTCTGTGTGAATATCCTTAGCATTGACTGTTCTTAATAGTTGGATCAAAATGAACACATTTTGTCGCAAAAATTGCATCGCAAGATTATTTGCGACTTAGGTTGCAAAAAAGAGATTTCATACTATAACACAAACTATGCTTGTGTAAACAGGGTGTAATTGACGAATAAGCAAATCGAGGGTGCAGCAACTTGAAAAGCTGGAGTAATCTAAGAAAATATCGATATGAAATGAAATAATAATTGATGGGTAAATTGTGTACCAAGGCTTGTCGAAACACTAATTATGGCAAAAAAGACATTTTCTTCAAACTTCTGCACTAAAAGCTTGATGCAATTTTTAATTGTTCAGTAGCTTATAGCTTAAATACTTGATTCAAAACCATCAAATTCATGCAGTGCAACTCAATTTCTTGGTCGCGTCATTTCCTGGCAGCGTTGACTTTGGGTTATTGATTTGCATTGCATGATTTCGATAAATCTGCATTAGTTTTAAGTTTATGTAGCAAAAAAGAGCACGTCGTACGCCAATCAGAATCGAGAAAAGAAACTAATTGGTTCGTTTATTTTATCTCAATTCTGATTGGCTTACGACGAGTCTTATTCATTACATGTCTACTTTTTGACCGCACTCCCAGTTATATGTTTTTTTTATTAATAATTTAATGCGCACTTCAGTTCTATTATTTAAAACCATTTTTAGGCGAAGACACAAACTGCTACATGAAGACACTCAAAGCAACTAAAAGACTATATTCTCTCCCAAAAAGCCTCCCAAAATTCAAGCCGCCGGAACAAAAAATTGATTTGAACTTTTTCTCAACGAAACATTGCGCTTTTACTGTGATCAATTGCGTGATTAAATCTGGATTAGCAACTTCAAGTGAAGAAGAGTTCATTGTACGTTATTGGAACAACAATCACTGACTATTTTCTACCATCAACCCCGATGGATTAAATCATCAAGAAAACTTCAAAATCTCCGCTTTCAGTATCATCAATAAGACGTCAGACGAATCAACAACACGCATCAGATAATGCAAAATGCGCTCGATGAAAGTGCAATTTCAGTAGTATGCGATAGTCTTTTGCAGGAAAAGTCTACTTCCTGACTATGAGATACCTCTATAAAAGGGATACCTGGGATACCTAACTCAGGTGCTACACACACAAAGGAGCCCTACAAGTGGGGCGCATCAGTGAAAATGGGTTTTTAAAAAAATTAGAAGATTCAGCGACTTTAGCCTGCTTAACACACTTCATCCTGTCTCATTATTCCTCAAATACCAGCAACAATGAAAGTGCTTCTTATCTCAAATGATTTGAATCCAAAAACAGATACTGAAATGCAGAGGAGATTCGCGAAGGGAGATGCGCGACTCCACTAGTGTAATGAAGCAAACAGACAAACATATTTAATCAGAAAATTAAAGCCAAACAGCAATATGTTCCGAACCTAAGGGTATAAAAAAGACTCAAATTTCCTGTTGCTTTTTTGGTAAAGGGCAATTGATAGATCAAAATACAACAATGAGTTCAGTCTTCTACACAGAGGCGATGTGGAGCTTTGCATCACTTGCGATACAATTCAAGCGCAGCTATGCAAGCTAGCAAATAGCTGGTGAGACGGAAATCACAAAATCGAAAAAAAAATGAAAAAAAAAAATCCGAAAAACAGTCAAAACATAACCATCAGTATCAAATAA
This sequence comes from Symsagittifera roscoffensis, assembly GCF_963678635.1. NCBI lineage: Eukaryota > Metazoa > Xenacoelomorpha > Acoela > Convolutidae > Symsagittifera > Symsagittifera roscoffensis. Next base: position 74,634,010 of record NC_087065.1, on the reverse strand, counting down.
GCTTTTAGTTTTCACCAAGCAGCCACTAAGTAGACAAAATGACAAAAAGAGGACAGACGCTCAATGAGCCGGGAAAAAATGATATATTAAATTGTAGTCATAAAAATTTGACGATAAGTTTTAAAACTTTGATATCTTGCAGCACAAACTACCTGAATTTAAAAAAAAAAAATCATTCGTCCTTTGCCTTTGAAGCGACACAAAATAAAGTAACTGAGCCGATAGAACATAAGCCGAACACATTTAGGCCAAAAACGCTTCTAAGAGAAAAAAAGGAAAACCAAAAAATATATATACAACGTCAGAGCTATTAATTTTACAAATCACAGTAAATCATAAAAATTTGCATCTACTATGACAATTGCTGACAGCTCTAGAAAACTCCCCGATGTTACAACTAAGCCGGCATAAACAAGACATTTTCAATTTCATTCAAGCTGAAAAAAGGTCCGGTCGGGACTCAAATTCCAGACCTAGGGCACTAAGGCAACCACGTTACCTCTAAGCCAAATGGAAACAAGCATGGAAGTTGTTAAGGTTCAATAATAAAGCAATTAAGAAAAGCAAGTGAGATTTCTAAGAAAAGTTGTTTACGGGTAAAAGTCTAGTTCCCGATCACAAGACACTTGCTCTCGCAAGTGTAAACAAGTTATCATTCAGCCTGAGAAAAGGGAAATTCAAACCGGTGTTTTTGACTTTTTGAAACCCTATGGGCAACTATTAAAGCATTATTATACCACAATTTCTTTAGGTACCTATAATCCGGCAATATAATCTTATGTCAGAAAATCCACTCTAAAAGTCAACCATTTTCCTACCAATATAACCTGCCTTTTCAAAAAAGATGGTTGCAATTACATAGCTGGTCGCAAGGGTAAAAAATCAGTTTCTTTCAAGCTGTCAAGCAGATTTTGCCTAGATTTTCTGCTCGGAAGATCCCCCCCCCCTAAAAATGACTTATCTGCTGTCTTTAGCTAAAGTAACTGGATAAAAAATCTTAATTTCGAGCTATTCCAACAGCCAAAATATTTACAAAGTAGATACTCATATATAGTAGAAAGATAGAATTGATAGCAGATAAGAACATTCTCTCTGATCACTGAAGTCCATAACTATTTATCCTTTTTCGTGTCGCCGCCAGCAGCGGTGCTTTCGCTTTCAACTTCTTTCCCCACTGCTGTTACAGCTTTTTGCGGAGTACCTCGAGGTGGTTGTTGTCGTTTCGCAGGAAAAATAACTCCGCCTATTCCGACAAGTACGAGTCCCATGATAACTCCAACAACTATAGTTGCCACGACCATACCGACTATAATTAACCACATTGGTACAGAGTACTGGTCAGTTAGAATCTGGACAAGGAATCGCACTGACTCTCCGATTCCAGCCAACGCGCCAGCCACAGTCATAGGCACTGAGTTTGGCTTCAAGTACCACACAACTGGTTCAATTTGTTGCCACTGTTTCTCATTGACAAACTTCTCCAGATTGTCGATCCTTCTTTTCCCTGTGTACTTTCTAAACGATGTTCCTTCTTCATTTATATAGTACAAAGTTGGCAGCTGAGACACCAGAAAGCGAGCCGCCAATCCACTTTCAACAGTTATATCAGCTTTCGCTATTTTGACACCAAGTGAGTCAGACTGCTCGCTAAACTGTTGCCAAATTGGCTCAAAACTACGGCACGCACCGCACCACGGAGCGTAAAACTCAACAAACCAATCACCCTGTAAAACCGCAGTCCAATTACTATCCGTCAATACCTGCATCTCACCTGTACAATGATAACAACTACCGACAATTATAAAGACAATCATGAAAAGATGGTGATCATGCAAAACATGATGAAAACGTTCCATATTGCAAGAAAAATCCGAAGACTTTGCAAATTATACAAAAATAATTTCACTCTATTTCCTAGGCTATTCGTATCCTCGTATTCTGAAGGTGGCTTGATTTTCAAATTCAGAACGGCTCCCGAATTCAGTAACAAGGTAATAATTATCAATAAGTTGGATAGCATAAAGACGTATTACAGACTCTTAAGCAGTTTACATGAAATATCTGAAATAAAATTCTCTGATTTTCTGAAACGTATTAAGAATGACACTTAAATAAGTTAACCCAATTCGAGAAAATTGGATCAAAAGGTAATATTTTTATTTCTCTGGGAAATTCGACATTTAAATTCTACTTTCGATACTAGAAGCCGATCACGTTTTTCGTGAACTTTGCACTTTCGCTGTTCGATAGTGGAGTTCGGCTACCTTTTCACTACGGATATGAACTGCACTTAAAATAATCAACCACTCGACCCATTCCAAAAAGTAATTGTGGTACCTGATTTAGCGTGGAAAACAGAAAAAAACTAAAACACCCGAATACAAACATCCTCGCCATTTTCATTAGTCAGAACAACAATGTTCTGAATACGAGAACACTGGGTGAAATGAGAGGGTCAATTCGACGGTCCGTGCACAGGTTGGATATGCCCATACCAACGCTATATTAATAAATCGGCAAAATTTAATGAATAAATAAAAATAGTCAATTTTAAAGCATCCAGTGAATTCTCAATTAAAATCTACCCTCCTCGATTATATCATAAAATAATAAAGATAAAACCTATGGCAGACATATACAAAACAAACAACAAATGTGGGATGAATCATTGAGGATTGAAAAGAGAGGGGGAATGCGCTAACAGCAAAGGAACAAAGGAGCACCAGAATTGGGAATGCAAAAAACGTAATAAACTGCACAAGACTAGATGGCCCGGCTGACAATCATAGTGGCGTTTCCTCTCATGAGGCACACTGAGAGGCTCTGGAGAAGGCGAACTGGGGCAACGCGAGCGTCACGTGAACCAGAACGTCTGGCATCAGCGAGGATAGCAACTGACTTGAGGGTTTTGATAGCTAAAGCGGACCAACCCCCGAGCGTTTCGACTGCTAACGGGAAAAAACTGATTCCTTGTTCCTCACAGTTTTTCTCGTGTTTCGAAAATTTGCGGTCCTCAGCAACTTCCAGGGACGCCCCGGGGGTCTCCGCCGCACGAGAGAGAAGAGATAACTGCAGCGGGGATGTCACGGTGACGTCGAAAGCAGCTGGGCGACCAGCGCTCCAAGTAGGGATAATAATATCGCCGGGTTTGGACCGTTCTCCAGGGATGAGGTTCCGTTGCTCCTTGATGGGGGCTAAAGAGGCAGCCGAGGTAGCATTGAAAATAATGTCCCGTAGTCTGTCGTGACGGGAGATCCGGCCACCACTCCCCCCACAAGCGACAGCGTGGTCCCCGAGGACGTCCAGAATGCCAGACGGACACGCGGGGCACCTACGAGCAGACGCGAACACAGGAAGACCAAGGCGGTATCTGACAGCAGCTTGGAACTCAGCAGGTAGCAGGTGGAGGCCAAGACCTTTAATGGGGAGTGCGGTAAGCCAAGCGCCGGCGTAAGGCAGAGAGAGCGACTGAAGACGAGCTTGCTCGCGGGAATCGGGAAGAGACGAGAAGAACGCGTTGTAGGTGGCCTTATCGAGTTTCTCTTGGAAAGCTTCTTGAGTAAAACCGGGAGTGTTAACGCTTCCAGACTGTTCACAGAAGTCGTTCGAGGCACGCAGGAACTCCGGCGTATCAGTGATGTCGCATTCGGTAAGAAACGAGACCAAATGAGCTGACTGACACGAAGACCCTAGGAAGGCAGGGATGAGTTGGTCGCGAGCTTGCCGGACGCCAAGTCCGCCATCTTTGATAGGCAGGGAAGACTGGGACCAGGCAAGATCAGGAACAGGTGAGCCAACTATGACAGAAAGAGCATCGCGGAGGAGTTCATCAAAAACTTGCAGGGAAGCTGCGACAGGCTGAGAGGGCGGCTGAGTGCGAAGAGAGTACGTCAGCTTGGGAGCAGCAAGGCAAGTGCGAGTGATGCCAAGTGGGAGCTGGGGGTGATCAAGAAGAGGTAACTTTTCAAGACATTTGGTGGCCTTCGAGATGCGTTTGTCCAGGACTTTAACTGAGAACTCAGTATCACCAATGGGGGCGCCAAGAAGCTCGAAGCCATTAGACGCTGCTCTCGGGATAGAGACGGGGATGGAGGAGAACTCCACAGGGGCCCACAACTCACACTTACTGTGCTTGACTTTGAGGCCGAGATGCAAGCCGTTGGAAGTGATGAGTTCGAGAGCCTTGAGCAAGGAGTCTTCGTCGCCGGCACAAATCCCATCATCAAGGTACCAGCAGTTGAGGGTGAGACCAGGGACAATTCCATATATCATAAATGGAATTGTCTATGTTGGATGTATTTACAAGTTTTTTGCAACCCCTGAGGCGGAGGATTGCACTCCTGAAGAGCAAAATTTATTTTTGATATAGAGTTTACTATCTCCAAAAATCATACGTCCCGTTTTTCGCTTAGTTTCTCTGCTAGTTTCAGGACGGTTTTTGAAGAGCCTGGTGCTGTTCCTCCAAAACACGAAAAAATTAGTGGAACAAAGCTGATGTGTTCCACGTCCAGATTTCTTTGTTGGTATTTTAAAAATTTGACACACTCATGATATTTGTAGGCGTCAGATATAGTTTTTAGGGCTGCATTTAGCATGGGGTTTCAAAATGTTTACCTTCCCAGAGTTCATTTGCCTTGATGACAAGTCGAGCGTCATCTTCAATAGTGGATATTCTGCTGTGAAAGCTTAGGCCGATTGAAATTTCGGCTCTAGTTTACAATCGTGGCATACTTCGTCCAGGAGTGTCGCAAAGTGTCACGAGTTCCGTTATGTCTTAGGTGAGTGTATCCACTTCTGGCGCAGTGTGAAGAATGTGTCAGTGTGAACGGTTGTGCACATGTGCTTGTATGTGGAGTGTTTGGTAGTTCGAATCCATATCTTAGTGTAACATTCGCCCGGAAGATACATATCGACGGAGAATAAAACTAAGTCCTAAGACGACTGGCTAACGTCTAAACAGAGCTTTGCATGCTTTTCACCGTCTCTACCAAGCCAGTACTTTCGGTGGTCTTTCTAACATCGGGTCGACAAAAACGTTACTGCTTTCGGCTTCGGTCAAAACACTCAAATTAACTTAATTACATGCAGAAATAGTGAGCTCATGGCTGGGTCTCAGTATCCCCAGACCACGAGGTCACTCCTAAAAACAGGGCTACTACTACTTATTGAATTATTATTGTTTTTGTTCAGTAGATAAAAATCATCATCTCCATCGAAGATGGATCAACCCTTTCCCCCAACTCCTAGCTTCTCATCTTAGCAGAATGAATTCAGATGTTAATTAAATTCAATTCAGGACATGACAGGGAAGCTAAAAGTTCATATAAGATGATAAAAGTTTCAGTCCTGTGCCATTCTGCCAGATGACACAGCATAACCTTCCCGCGACAGAAAAAAAGAGTGACTAAAGGCCTTATGAACAAAAAAGTGTTGCGACGGAGGGTCAGAATGTTCTAGAATTTTTATTTTTAAAATTTCGATTGGAAGAAGAACATTTCTGAGAAATAGAAAAAAGACGGCCATTTTGAATAAAAAAGATGAAAAACAGAACCACGATAGAGATTGTGAAGAACAGTCGTGCAAGAAAATTACGAAGCCTCTTATCGTGGCAAAAACACACGATAAGGACCTTAGCGACAGATATTTGTGGAGACGGAGGCTTCAGTGGGGGGAAGAGAAATACCACGGAACCCTCCCGGGACACGAAATATAGGAGATAAGAGTGTTATCTCAAGAAAATCACGGGAGCGGAGGCTTGGTCCCCCAGAGACTGTTATATGTAAAGGGACTGTGAAAAACTGACTATAACAGCTGCTGTAATGTCCTAGATCTTAATTAAACACCGATATTATTTGATATTTCAGGACATGAGTAGATAGAAAAAGGAAAGGGTCAATCCATCTCCAATGGATTTAATGTAAAACTGTCACACAAAAACATGTTAAAATAGGTTGTTCGAGCCGTGTTTTTAATGACAACCACGTAGTCTGAGGATCCGAGACTCAGCTATGTGGTTGTGTTCGCATGCAAACGAAAGCTGATCAAAAGTCGTTTGACTGATGGCCTAAAAATGGTAACTTTTTACTTTGCCCTAAACAGACCAGAAAATCAACTGGCAAGGTCGAGACGGTGAAAAACGAGTAGCATTAAGGTAACTGACGCCTGCCAGTCGTTAATAGGTACTTTTTCTACGCTCCGTCGCTGTGTGATATTTGGGCGAATGTTACATAGACGTTTTTATGGCGCTCCTGGGTGGGCCTGTTAAAGGCATGAAACCATCATGATCAGCAAGCGTTTCAGTGACGAACCCTCCGCTCCGGGCGTATGCCCGAGTTAGAGGTCTTAATGACCGTTGTTGTACTAGGGGGAAGGTGCGTACCCTCCATCTAGTGCAATTTAGCTTTTTAACTTAGTTAACACCGAAAATTCCGGGGGCCGGAGGGTTAGGTGGGAAGTCATGAACCCGCTTGTCCCGAGGTCCCCGGACCAAAAACAACTAAAGAGAAAGCGTAAAACCAAACAAAAATAGTGTATAACCAAGAAAAAGCCAAAAATAAATTTATTTAAAAACAAAAAAGTACAAAAAACAGTAAAAAAGTCCAAAAAAGACCAAAAACAGTAAAAAACATAAAGTGACAGTTTATATGTTATTTCCGGACGAGATGTGATCTGACCTTCCTATTTGTTGTTGTTTCAGATTGATTTATATCGTTTCTGATAGAAAGATTGTGTGTTTTGGTGAAGGGTTGGATACCCTCCCTCGAGTGTAATTTGAGTGTTTAAGCACGTTAATGGTAATTTTGCCGGTGGCCGGAGGGTAGAGTGGCAAGCTGATCAACGTGTTCCACACTCAACAGGGACATCAAGGACAACATCCGCAACGACTGTTGGGTATCGTTGAAGCAATTTTAGTATCGTTCGGGTACTATTTCATTAAAACTTAAGTGGTGGGGGGCACGATTGGCGCGGTCCGATTGTACCCTCCATCGATTACAAATTTCCGAGTTAAGGGTCTTAATTCGGATATTTTGGTGCAAAGGAGGGTATAGTACTATTCATTAACGACTATTAATAGATTATTATCCTTATTATATATTACTTATCTCCTCAATTAGATCCAAAAAACACCCAATTTTGTCGAAAATCATCGATTTTCGATCAAACTGTAGACCCCCAAATTTTTGGATATCCGAGCTTTTCCGAACAACAAAAAGCTTTTATATAGGGAGTAGCTACGTAGTTCGATCCCCCTAACTAAAGAAACCGCGTGAGAAAAGACTCAGTAGAAGTTGAAAAAAACCAAAATTTTTCGGTCAAAATTTCGATAATTTTTTGAATTTTGTCAATCTGTTTTGGGGATCGAGTTTTTGAGTTTTTAGAGTTAGAGCAATAAAATTTTTTGCGTTAGGAGCGTGCTAGCACAACGTGCTCGGTTACTAGAGAAATTTTTGGGTAACCTTCCGAGTAGCTCCGTGGATAGAGCTAACGACTTAAGGTTTGGAAAAGGAAGGAATCGGAGGGTCCAAATTTGATAGTTTTTGGCCAAATTTTTGTTTCCAAACCAATTTTGGTCCGGTTTTTTGCATTATTCCAGTGCGGTACAGGGCTACTACGCTCATTTCAAGTATTTTTAGGCACTTTCGACCGGAATTGCGAAAAAGTCTTTCAGATCCTATACAGGTGGTGAAAGAGGCCATTTTGACGAACGCGTTTTTGGCGATTTCTCAAAGACTAGTTATCCGATTGGGATAATTTTGGTACCAAAAGTCGACGTTTTTGACCACTTTTCCGAATCGCAACCGTTTTTGGGTTGATTATTTCGGAAAAGAAAACTTTTTTAGAATTTGTTGGTTCGGAGGGTCCAAATCACGGGCAACCCTCCGAGCGGCAGAAAATTTTATCAAAACATCTTTTTATTCAACTGGGAAGGTTGACCGTGTCAGCCAACCTAGTTTTAAGTCAGGTAGACCGCTTTCAGAGGCTTTAATGCGGTGATATAACCCTTTTTCTTGATTTTGGGGGAACCCTCCGAAGTGACCCTCCGGAGTCAGCTAAACCCTTTAGCAACCCTCCTTAGTGGAAAATTTCCACGAGATCACCCTAAGAAGTTAAAACAGCTCCCCTTAGAGCTCCTAGCTTGTTTTGACGCTTTTTGAAGCGAGGGGGAGAACCTTCTAAGCGAGATCGAAAAATTTGAAAATTTTGGAGGTACCCTCCGAAGTAACCCTCCGGAGCATATTAAGCATCTTATTGACCCTCCTTAGTAAATTTAGGGGGACCCTCCGAGGTAACTTGGGTGATTAGGGTACCCTCCGAAGTAACTTGGGTGATCAAGGTACCCTCCGAGGTAACCCTCCGGAGCGTCTTAAACCTTCCAACGATCTTCCTTGTTAGAGACTTGAGTAAACTTTCGGTGGCAATTTGGGAAACGGATAATATCCATTTAATTAGGATCATATTAGGATATTAGGCGCGCTTATTAGGATCATAAGAACCCATTTTGACCCGGAAATTCGTGATCAACTTTGGGTTCTACATTGGGTGTATTAGAAGTACCCGGACAAAATTTTTTTTTTTTGATTGTGATTTTGGTTGTGTGGTTGCCTTGAGCTACTTAATAGGAAAGTTCGGGCGATCCGGGAACAAATAAAGGAAGACCTCGGTGGGTGTATTAGGCAAATACACACCCACTTGAGAAGAAAAATTGTTCCCTACTCTCGTGCACTTGGAGCAGTCCGAGTGTGGGAGAGCTTTTTCATAGATTTGAAGAATTTTCGATCAGAGGTTGCCTTGAGCTACTTAGTAGGACAGCTCGGGCAATCGCAGGACACCTAAAAGAAGACCTCGGTGGGTGTATTAGGCAGACACACACCCACTTGAGAAGACTGTGTCCTGGGCTTCGTTCTTTCGGATCGTTCCGATTGGGGGAAGTCTTTTTCTTTAAGACTAAGTTTTATTTATCTATTTCTGAATCATCACTGCTTTTTATCAAAGATTGTTTAATTTTAACAAAGCAGTGACTTGATAAATTGTGTGGCGATAAATTTATACTGACAAAAGGTCGCTGTCACCTGTAGGATATTCTTATCTGATTATCGATTGTGTTTTGTGTGTCGATTATATCTTGTGGAAACTTAGTGATACTGTTATACTATACAACCGGGTTGAGTTAGCATTATATCAATACTGGGTAGACCCTGTGTGTAACTTTAGCTGAGTCACTAATTTAGTCGTGAGAGATCTAAGAGACATTTTGATACTGACGGAATCGAGTAGGCAGCGTTAAGTGATTTAACTAAATCTTGTTTGTGGTACGTTTGCATTGCCATCAAATTACGAATACTTTAATTTGTTAAAAACTATGCAGCGCAGGGACTCGCTAGGATCGACTACTAAAATTGCCAGGCTAAGCAAGGGAAGCACGCGGAAGTTTAGAACTAGGCGTAGCCAAACCTCGTTTAGCAGCGCTTCCGACGCGTTTGCTGAAGACGAATCGACTAAAGGTCAACCTGATCTTTCAGTGAGCGAAATGAAACTAAGGAGCGAGAAAAACCTCGATGGCAATCAAAGGCGGAGCGCCGAGGCCGAGCCTGCGAGCGAAACGCTGGTGGATCCCTTTGACGAAGGGGAGCGAACGCTCATTCGACCCGACTTTGAGCCAGATGAGGTCCTCGAACGGGAGGAAGCCGAGAGGACAGAGGAGACCTCGGAGCGTCCCGAGGTCGAACCTCGGGAGGAAGTGTTGTACAGGGGAATGTCCAAATCAGACACTAAGAGCTATAAATGGAGAAAGGAACATTCACATCCGACAAGTGCACACTCATCTTTGGCCAAACAGAGCAACAACGCGATGATGTCGAGTATGAGTCCGGGTGAAGAGCAGACGTTCTCGAAGGCAAAGAAAAGTTGGAAGTCTTTGTACGATGAGCGCGTGACGTCGCTACAAGCCGGAGGTCTATCCTCTAGTTACGGCCAACCGGAAATAACCCATCCGGATGTGAACTTCACACCGTGCCCAAGGAACGACATGAGCAGGGAGGCGTCTTCTGTCTCGCCGACCAGGCCTATGTCAGATGGGATAACGATGGGAGCATCATCAACATTTGACAGACTAATGACGTCAATGCACAAGCAAAAGGGCGGTGCGTCATCGAGTACTAGGCTACAGCCGCAGCTGACCTCGTCTTCTCTGGGGCTAACCCCGCCACTGGGGGCAGCTGGTGACATAAGTGATATGTTCGCTGGTGTGATGAATGGCCTGGATGAATTGAGGCGGGACATGACTAAGAAGATAGATCAAGTTGACGAGAGAGCTCACCATGGTCGAGAGAGTTTGAAAGACGAGCTAACGCACGTGAAGTCGCAGGCGAGGTTTAATCAGGCTCAATTGATTCGTAACGCCGATCAATGCCTGGCTGAGAGCCTGGCACAGGCAAACAAAGAGTCAGAGGAAAGAGAGGCAAGGATGACAAGAGAGATCGAGCGATTATTGAATGATCATGATAATACCTACGCCCAAACGATGACTGGCCTGGAGAAGAGGTTAGACGCCAAATCTGACTTGATGATGCGGAAGCTTGACGCGATCCTGAATGGGAGTAGTTGGCAGGAGCATTCCAACTCAAGGGAGCGCTCAAGCCATGCGAATGTTGGAGATGGTACGGGCAACAGTGCCAGAGCCCAGCAAGGCTCGAGAACGAACTACGAACATAGAAACAAGGAGCGGCCAAGGGCAGCCCCGCAGAGGCCTGGCTGGACGAATCCAGTACCGCCGGAGGCAGATGCCACCCCGGAGACAAGATTGCCAACCGTGCCACAAGTCAGTTCAGTACCAGATCTGACTACAGTCTCGCAAGACACAACGATGTATGCCTCGATGTTTGAGCCTCTGAACAGATCTCTTGAAACATTCATCACCAAGCTCTCGAAGTCAACCGAGAGAGGAGAGAGGTCAAGAAGAACACTGAAAAAGCCGAAGTCATATAAAAACGATTCAGACGGCTGCATTGATACTTGGATAGAAGTGATGAAGTTGCACTTTGAGGAAGAGAATCTCTCCAAGAAACAAGAGTGCAGCGCGCTGACAAGCAACCTGGAGGGTACTGCATTAAATTGTGTAATGGCGAAAAGAGCCAATGAGAGAGACAGCGCTCGCAAGATATTCGACATCCTGCTGAATCGTTTCGGCTCTGGAGTACAAGGGCACCAGGCCATGGTGAAGTTCGAGAAGAGGCGTCAGAGAGATGAATAATCAATAGATAAATTCTTGGACGACCTTGAATTGCTCAGGAGGAGAAGCAACCCGGATGAGAGAATATCCGAGCGAAAATTGGCGATTGCTTCGAAGTTTATGGATGGAGTAAGGAGTGAGGAGCTGAAGACGATGTTGGCCACTCACTTCACCCTGTCGGTTGACCAGGTACCCACGCCCGACGACTTGCGTATGAAGTCACGCGAGTATTTACTCATAAAACCGAGGGCGCAAAACCGTTACAGCAATTATGGCAACTATAGCGGGACAAACACTGGTGCGAATTCCAGTTGGTACAAACCTCGCGATGACATGGACAAGAGGAGGTTGTGCGCGAATTGTGGTTCGATGGACCATCACGTTTCTGCGTGTTCTGCATACAAACAGAACATGAAGGCCATAGGCCACTTTCTCGAGGACGCCGACGCGACCGACGAGGATCATGAGGAGTACGTCAGGGGGCTCATCATGAAATATGGTCCGAGGTGTTTCTTCTGTAATTTGGAGGGACACTTCAAGTCGGATTGTACTCAATTTTGGGACGCAGTAGCGGACGCGAAACATCCCCGCCACGAAGAGGCGCTTTCGGGTGTCAAGGCCAGTCGAGCACGTCTGATGAACGAGGCTGAATCTCGGAGAAAGGAAACGACACCGAGCACCTTTGCGACCAAAAAGGTTAAGACATGGCCTGACGAGGTGGTAGCCTCGAACCTCGAAGCAGAGTCGTCTAGTCCACTCAAGGTGGATTACGGCCTGGCGGCAAGGACAGCGCTGCAGAATGTCAAACAGGACCTTGCCACGAAAGAAGTGGAGCAATGGGTAAGGTCGGAGCTGGAAAGCACAGATCTTCGGGAGAGTCTTAATGTCCTCGGTAAAGCGACAAAAGCAGAAGACAAAGAGGAGCCCAAGAAACAGGGACTAAAACTGAACGTTATATCTGGCAAGACTTTCGGCATGACGAAGGCGGGGACCAAAATAATGTCCATCATCTCAGTCGCAGGGCACCAGGTGGTCAAGAACTTGAGTGAACCATCCGAGATTACGCTAATCCACCTGGACATCTATGCCGACTACCTGAAGGAGAAGGATCCCAAACTGGACTCCAGGGCAGTGCGAGCGCTGCTCACAACGGGAGGTCCGAGGCTGATGAAAGTGGACGGACATTATATCGATGTCCATGGCCCTTACCTGATTCTGATGAATGTGGATGGCATCAATATCTACACGAAAGCTCACATAACTGATGCGAACGATCAGGTTGGCCGGATATACATTGGTCAAGAGGAGCTGAAGGTCAGACGAATCGGACACAACGCGATGCTCGAACAAGATGCGGTGCATATTGGTTGCGAGGCCGATCTGGCCGCACACGTTCTGGACGTGCAAGGCAGACAACTTTCAGTAAAGGGACTGCTAGACACGGGAGCAGTGGTTAGTATCATGCCAGTCAAAACTTGGACCGACATGGGTTTCGAAAGATCGGATCTCATACCGACAAACATCAGGTTGGCAGCTGCAAATCAGGGAGCGATCTATGTCGCCGGACGAACCCCGATCATCTCACTGCAGCTCGGAGGGAGACATCTTTGGATGAGCTTCCTAGTAGTAGAGAATTTGGATGAATCCGACCAGTTCATCCTAGGAAGGGATTTTGTTCGCAACTTTGACGTCACGATTGATCTCAATGACGGATTGATTAGGATCAAGGATCCTGAAAGAAAGTATGAGAAAAGACCCCTCAATAAGATCTTAATTAATCAGGCCAAGGTGCCGATTTTTCTGGATCGAAAAGTTAGATTAAAACCGAACCAAGCCGTAGTAGCGACGTTTAGGATGAGGAACTTGAATGAACTCAGCAATGACAGACAGGTGTGTCTGGTACCAATCCCAAACAGTAAAAGCTCGGCTATTTTAGGAAGAAGCTTCTCACTCACTCAGAGCGGACTGTGTGTGAGTGTGTTATTGAACACAGAAGCAACAACAGTGACAATACAGAGGGGAAAGAAACTTGGCTACGCTTTGCCTCTGAACACAGACTTTCTGAGTGTGGAGAACTTGAAGAAGTTTGATGTAACTAAATGTCCATTACATGCGAACCAAGAATGTATAATGAAAAGAGTAAGCGGTTGAAGCAGTGCTGACCTGGAAGGCACCTAAGACAGATACACAGCTGATGAGTTTTCTGGGATTCGCAAATTATTATCGAGAGTTCATAAAGGGGTATGCTGACAAGATATACCCCATGCAGAGGCTGATGAGAAACAAGGGCAAAAAGTTCACCTGGACTGATGAGGCACAAGTTTCATTTGAAAACATCAAGCGTGAACTTTGCGAGGCACCGGTCCTCGGCATGCCAAAAGAGAAGGGAATGTTCGTGCTGGACACGGATGCATCAGTGGTTGCGATATCGGGCATACTTCACCAGGAGCAGGAGTGGAACGGGAGAACGGTTCTTCGTCCGATAGCCTACGGGAGTAAAGTCCTGAGTGATACTGAAATGAAGTACGGCGCACCAAAAGCGGAGATGTTTGCGGTGATCACTTTCGTGGAAAAATACAGGGCCTACTTGGGGAGTGCTCCCTTCAAGTTACGTGTGGATAATCGTGCCCTTGCCTGGCTGAAAACCTATTCGATGGACCAAAGCTATATTGGTCGTTGGATTGTGCGCCTGGATGGATACCACATGATCATAGAGCACCGTACCGTGACAAGCACCAGAACGCAGATAGCCTCAGTAAAAAGACAGAATTTTATGAGCGCCTCGAGGAGAAGCAGGCTAACCAATCAGAGATCAAAGACGGGTTTTCCTTTCTGGACAAAGAAACCTACGATAAGCTGCCACTTACTAGGTGGTTAGACAAATCAGGACATCCTATACCTGGACACCCTGACCTTCCAGTGGAGACGGCCGCGGAGATAAAGCTTTTAGCCAGAGGCGAACCCGTTCCGTTGGACCTGCTAGTCCGATCCAACTTGGTACAGCAAGAACTGACCAGGCTGGGTATAAACAGCATCGCTTTATTGAATAAGACGGTGAACGTGGCGCCGGACGTCATGGGAAAACTCCGTGACTTGTTGGATAGGGAAGTGAATCGGCATGATCGTGAATGGATGGAGACCATGCAGAGGTTGACTGTCACCGAGAGAACAGAGAAGAGGCCAGTGTCCATTCGCAGCCGAGGCGTTGAACGGGATTGCAGGTCGATCGTCAACCAGCTGGTGACCTCGATGCCGAAAGAAGTATTGTTGAGAACTTCGTTCACTGAATATGGAACATCGAATCAAAACCAAGCTGCTGAGGAAGTCAGGATCAGGTCGAAATCTAGCTTCACGAGGAGAGTGCACTTCACGGATGCAAAAGAGGAATACGAGCCAAGCCCAGATTGTTCGTCCATGGACGAGACAATGTCCGGGGAGTCTGACACCTTCGAGCCAGTCAAGGACGTCTCCTCTGATGAGTCAGACACCTTTGAGCCCGTGCAGGACGACTTGTCCGGGGAGAGGTTGACTAGACCACCTAGGGGCAGAATTTTGTCCGGGGAGTCGGGTTCAAAGCGACCGATGGACAGAGTTTTGTTCGGGGAGTCAAGAAACATCTCAGACAACTTGGAATATGATGTTGAGGAATCAGTCGACTCAAGTGGTGACTCGAGACCCCAGTCCTGGGACAACACGTCTGAAACAGCTTCCAACTCCGATATGTCAGAGATCGCAATCCACTCCTTATTGGTAGACTGGAAGCAGCGTGGGCTGGACCGAGAAACACATCAGGATCCAGACAGGGACAGATACACCTCAGATGAAGAGGGCACTGTGGTAGATAATGCCGCAGACGAGCTCGAGCTGATAGCAGTTTCAAAACGCCCAACCAGATTGCTGCCACATGGTACGGTCGTCCGTACCAATCTGGAACCATCTGTGCAAGAAGCGACGCCTTTGAAAAGGATATGGTGTGTCAAGTTGATGGACGATGCTCATGCTCCGGAGATAATGAGTGGGCAGATGAACGTGGTGAAGACGTATTTGAAAGCCAGGTACAGGCTGTCGGATCTCCTAAGGGCTCAACGAAATGATAGAATGACGAGCAGTCTGAAGAGATGGATTGAGAATGGAGCACCTGACAAGGGAGACTTGGAAGAAGACAGCTACAAAATCCTGAAGCAATTCTACCTGAAGCGAAACGACTTGTTGTACCTGAATAAGGACGGAATCGTTGCATGCAAGCGAAAAGAGGAGGACAAGGTCCTCTATAAATACAATTCAATAGTGTTACCGCAGTTGTACCAGACCGAATTGCTCTTTCGCTCACATGATCAGATGGGCCATCAAGTCGTGGACAAAGTGTATAACAGGATACAAAAACGATTCGAATGGCCGGGATTGAAGAAGGCTTGTGAGAAATGGATAGCCGCATGCCTGTCTTGTCAACAGGCAAAGGATCCCAGGAAACTAAGGTTCCCCCTACAGTCAATAGAATCGTCAGGTTTCAACGAAGTGGTGCAAATTGATCATCAGAAAATCTGCATGACAGCAACGGGCTATAATCAGGTGCTGGTAATGATCGACCATTTTACGAAGTATGCGGAGGCAGCACCCTGCATGACAGCATCGGCAGAAGAAACGTGCGATCATTTGATAAACGTGTGGATAGCAAGGCATGGCTGCCCCATCACGTTCCAATCGGACAATGGCAAAGCATTCGTAGGTGATCTCACGAAAGAGTTAATGAAAAGGTCGCAGGTAGCGCAGGCCCACTCGACCACTTATCACCCGCAAACGAATGGCCTAGTCGAGAGGCAGAATCGCACACTGGTATCCATGTTGAGAGTCTACTGCTCACGCTATATGGATGACTGGGACAAGCACTTGCCGCAAGTGATGGGTGCTTACAACAGCACGGAGCATTCCACTACGGGAATAAGCCCGCATTTGATGCTGACGGGTCACGAAAAAGCACTCCCATTAACGTTCTTCTACCCTGAATATGAAGGGAAGAGGACAGCACCGCAAACGTACGTGCGGGACGTTATTAGAAGACAGCAGGACCTTAATGACTTATGCAGGAGGAATACGCAACAGGCGCAAATTAGACAAAAAAGGAGGTTTGATAAAAGAACAGCCGATGCAAAAGCCTACTCAGTTGGCGATTACGTCTGGGTGTTCCAGGAAGTGGTTCCACCAAAAGGAACCAAGAAACTATTAAAGAAATGGCGTGGTCCATTTCAGATAACAGAGGTGCATCAAGGAGGTCGTTTTTATCGGCTGAGCACAGGAAGAGCGGCTCATTACGAGAATATCAAACCACACAACGCCTCGTCCGAGGATTGGTGCATTCCAGCGGACATGCAAGAGGGAGACTATTTAATAGTGGATCCTGCTTGTGAAGTGAATGAAAGGGGTACTCGCGACAAGAACGACGGGAATGAGGTGGTGGACGATTGTGATCCACCACTGGATCTCGAGTTGACTGAGCGAGTAGAGGTGGACGATGAAACTCTACCCTATGCCGAAGAAGACTGGGATTGCCCGGAACAAACCGAAATTGACAAAGGAATACAGCCTGACTTTCCGCTCACTATGGAGACACGCCAAAGTAAGAGAGGAAAAAACCAGAAGAAATACAATCCGTATGGCGAGGACTTCGTTGTAGACCGGATAGTAGTGAGTGATGTCATAGACTCGCTGGTGGGGCTGGACGAGGTAGCGATGCTAGAAGAAATCGACCTTGTGAACGATATGGATCAAGATTGGATCGACGATCGATCAGAACCGGAAGTGGAGTTCGAACCAGAAGCGGAACAGACTCATGAGCAAGAACTAACAAACTTGCGCGTGCTCGAATGGCTCCATGATCTGCCGACAGATCCAAAAGAGACGATCCTGACGATCACAGATACCAGGGAAATATTTGTGTTTTTTGGTTACGAAAGCTACTGATAGGCAACACGTGAATCCGGAGAGCTTGGTATTGGCCTTGACTCGACTTAGGGATTTCCTGGTTGAGAGAGGTGTGACCTCTCTCTCGTTGCCAGTTTATGATCCCAATAGAGGGAAGCTACACCCGAGAGAGTTGTACGCTCTTGTGCATGTGATATTTTCAGAGACTGACATAGAGGTTTACTTACATAAAAAATACTATCTGAGCATATGCTAAGAATTGCGCTCGGCGATAAGTGGGTTTTATTAAGTTGCTCGATAAGAATTAGAGTCAAGTTTTAGGTTAGGTTTTAGGTACAGTATTAGGAATTAGGTTTTTATATGATAGTATAGGTGTGTGATGTTTATGTGTTTATGTTATGTTATTGTTATGATATGTTTTATGTTTGTGTCATCAAGGTGACAGCGCTTATTCGTGCTACTCTGACAAAGATAAAGGTGGACGATCCACCTTGGTGCTAAAATTTTAAATCAGAATTGAAAAAGAGAATCTGATACCCCCTATGCTCTTGGCAGGTCTGACCGTAACCGCCACAAGATCGAAGAAGACGGCGCGAGCCCTGGCAGACACTAAGTTAGAAATGGAAATCATCAGTCAATGTGGATCTGGAGGACTTGAAGATTATAGGCCCTCGCGAATCAACATGGCCAAGTTGAAACTGGAAGGACAACTCGACGTGGTCGAGTACAGTCGAATAACTGTGCCGGAATCGGTCCACATGGGAGATCCGGCAGGATGTTATGTGGAGATGTTGAAAGCGAGGAACTCCGCGAGAGGGCACCTGATGGCTTGGAGTGAAAAGCGGGCCATGCAAGAATATCTGAAAGGGCTTACGGAGAACTCTAACTTCAATCGAAAAGAGTATGGCACAGTAATGTCATCAGAAGCGAATGAAATTGGATTGGAAAAACTGCTAGAGAGTTCTTGGAGGGCGGCCCTCCAGAAATACTTCGATGAGACGATGAATGCACCTGCGTCGGTAGCAGCATACCTGGCTCATCCTTGCGTGAGAACTGATCTGCAAGTACGACTGGCTTGGTGCTTGATGGGCATCAAAAAGGCGGAGTATGAAGCCAGTAATGACTCGAAGTCACGAGAACAGGAGCTAGAGTTAATGGAAGCTCTACGAGCATTGATTTCGAAAGACGATTCAGCGATAGCATGGGCTAAGCGTAAGGATGCCCTTTGCTTTGTCAGGTTCGTGGTGGATCGCATCCCCACTCCTGTGTTGGGAGAATGTATAAAGATCATTCGGCAAAAGGGAGTTGATTGCGAAAGGAACTTCCTTAGGGCACTCCTAGAGCTATATCAGGACATGCCATTGACCGTGCCAAGCAAGGAGTCGAATGATATGGAAAGCTATCGCAAGTTGGAAGAGGTGAGAAGATACTCCAACAAAGAATTGAGAGTGAGCAGAGACTTGATTGAAGCGGCCAGAGGACAAAAGGAGTTTGCAACACTAGGGAAACTGAAGTCGTTCCAATATGTGTCTGGCATACCGGGGATGGCGTATAATCCCTTCGTGAACGAAGAAGCCAGGGAAGCATACTTCGACTATGAGCAAGTCACAGTGCTCAACTTCTGGGTTGAACGGATTAAGGAAATTGGAATGTTGATGGTGGAACAACCCAAGCTTGGAATTATTTTGGAAGAACGAGTGGTCGAACCCTCGATTCCCGAGCTAAAAGGGCAAGTGAGTTTGGATTGTGGTTCTTGGGACGGTCCCTCGAAAACCAGTCTAGTAGTGATGTGGGAACTCATGAAGCCTTCTTGGTGTCCCCATCCTAACGCAGGCTTAATCTGGGACATGACCGCGGATATCATGTTAGACCGGGATGATGATGCGAGTCTACATGATCTGGCCATGATACAACACCTGCTGGCCATGAGATTGACGAAGAAGAAGAGCAACCCGTCCACGGAGCTGTCCGAGGAAGGTACATCGAGTAATTGGTTGAAGCAAGGCACATGCTTGGCTCAACACAGTGGGATGGAAGGACATGTTTGTAACCTGGGACACTGCCTGATTACGCTAAGCGAGCAGCATCGACAACTGGCACGATTATATGGAAGATTGAGCATGTCAGATAAGAGTGCCATGGAGTTGGTCGCGGACTGCCATGGGGTGACGGACGTAAACCTGATCACAGCCTTGGGATTTTGTAGCATGACGAGTTCGATAGAATCGCTCGAGCGCTTGGAGCGTGCCCATGAGCTAGTGACGTCCCTCAGCGTGGAAATATTCCCTGGAGCATTACAGACAGAGCAAAAGATTGGAGGCTGGCGAGAAGCCCTAGAGAATGAAATGAATCTGAAGGATAGTGAGGCCTATCACAGACCTACTGGTTCAAAATATATGGTGGGTTCAAGCTCCGCGCCATATTGTAATAGCAAGTATCCAACGCACATGGTAGTGATGGATGCGAGGACGCAACAAGTGTTGGTTGACCAACTTTTCTCTGTGCCAAAGTGCGTGAGGTTGGCCAGAATGTCAGAGAGGTCATATGACTTGTTGGCAAAGAACTTTCGGGCAGTCCCGAAGAGATCCGAAGGCGAGTTGCAAGACGTTGTGGGTGAAGAGTTCATGAGACTGAACGAAGGCAACGTGAGTGAGTTCCAGAAGCAGAAAGCGAGTGGAGCGTTACCCACTGAATTCCCCACCATAGAAGAGAAAGACGATATACATAGAATCCTGATGGAAGTGGAACCGTTGCTGGGAGCCTCAGGGTATCGGACCCGAAGGAACATAGTGAGAACCCATGGGGAGTATCCTTGCCACTGCTTGGCGCAGACGTTGTGGTACCCCAAACGCGGGAATCTGATCCTAGTCTGGGACGTGGAGGAGTTGTACTCCACGGGGTTGCCCGATCAGAATCAACAAGTGTCAATCGTGGTGGTTAGCGCCATGCTAGCAGTGAGATGGTTGGAGGCTAATGCAGACACAAGTGAGCAGGAGACGGCCGTGCCGACTCCTGAGCAGTTGAGCAACGTGAAGATGAGTCATGAATTGGATCTTTTCGGAACCACCTGCAAGGTTCTGAGAATACCTAAAGCCATTGAAAGAATATGGTCAAGGCAAAGATTGATGCCTTGGTTCCGTGCAGTGATGACATCTTGGATGTATGAACGCGCGAAGCGTCACATGTCAAGGAACACGTAAGCCTATCAATCTTTCCAGCTAGATATAGGACCAGGAGCCTATAAACGAGCATTCTTGACGCACAGAAACGCGGTCACCACAGCGGTGAAGCGGGTAGCTGGAACGCCTTGTGTTACTGAAGATGAGAAGAAAGAGGTCTTAAGAGCTGACGTAGAACGAAACGTGAGCCTATGTCTTCACAACAGCTTTTGCAGGAACCGGGGGCAGAAGGTGAATGTGGACTTGCTACCTTGTTGCAAACCGAGGCTGTTGGAACAGGAGGGTTGGGGCACGGCCCGCAACTCTCTGGACATGTTAGAGAAAGTTCTGGAAGACAGTGACGCTGAACATCAGGATGGAGAAATGATGGAGTGAAGATGACCAAAGAAGAGAAGAGAAGGAGAGAAAAACTTGATTGTCTTTGTGTGTAAAAACTTGAACAAATCAACCAAGTTTTGATTATTGAACTTGTTAAACTTTTTGTTTTGATCTAGTTTGGTCAGGCCAAACTTTGAAAATGTTGCAATTGTTAAAATTGTTGAAATTGTTGATTTTAGTTACTACTATCTATGTATGTATATAAGGAACATAGGTGAGTATATATACCTATTTATTCACGACTGAAGTTTTTAACCTGTGTAAGACACAAATTCACTGTGTGGCGACATGGTAAGTTTGAGTAAACTCGCTCGGGAAGGGTGGGTAATTCAAGAACTTTCCTAGCCACAGAGTTTCTTAGTTTTAATATTGAAAGGACCGCATAAATGACTGATTATACTTGGTGAGTGAAGTTAAGTTAATTTTAACGGGTGCGTGGCCGTGCCACGTCCCATTTTTTAATCAGAGGCGAAAAGAAGTTTTTTGGCGAGATGACGTAAGTAGTCAGAAAAGAAATTTTATCTAGGACACTCCTCATGGTGCAAATTTTGTGAAAATGTTGAAAGGCAGTGAGATGTAGTACGATGCCATTTGTGAACACGTAGTGAGTTGAGGTGGAGTGGATAAATTTCAATTTCTTATGCAATTTGTAAGATTGGTTACTGAAAACTGGATAACTACTTGACGATAACCCGGTGTTATGCGATCAATAGGGACATTGATGGAGACTTGTCCGGGGATTATGTGCCATTCTGCCAGATGACACAGCATAACCTTCCCGCGACAGAAAAAAAGAGTGACTAAAGGCCTTATGAACAAAAAAGTGTTGCGACGGATGGTCAGAATGTTCTAGAATTTTTATTTTTAAAATTTCGATTGGAAGAAGAACATTTCTGAGAAATAGAAAAAAGACGGCCATTTTGAATAAAAAAGATGAAAAACAGAACCACGATAGAGATTGTGAAGAACAGTCGTGCAAGAAAATTACGAAGCCTCTTATCGTGGCAAAAACACACGATAAGGACCTTAGCGACAGATATTTGTGGAAACGGAGGCTTCAGTGGGGGGAAGAGAAATACCACGGAACCCTCCCTGGACACGAAATATAGGAGATAAGAGTGTTATCTCAAGAAAATCACGGGAGCGGAGGCTTGGTCCCCCAGAGACTGTTATATGTGAAGGGACTGTGAAAAACTGACTATAACAGCTGCTGTAACTGCTGTAATGTCCTAGATCTTAATTAAACACCGATATTATTTGATATTTCAGGAAATGAGTAGATAGAAAAAGGAAAGGGTCAATCCATCTCCAATGGATTTAATGTAAAACTGTCACACAAAAACATGTTAAAATAGGTTGTTCGAGCCGTGTTTTTAATGACAATCACGTAGTCTGAGGATCCGAGACTCAGCTATGTGGTTGTGTTCGCATGCAAACGAAAGCTGATCAAAAGTCGTTTGACTGATGGCCTAAAAATGGTAACTTTTTACTTTGCCCTAAACAGACCAGAAAATCAACTGGCAAGGTCGAGACGGTGAAAAACGAGTAGCATTAAGGTAACTGACGCCTGCCAGTCGTTAATAGGTACTTTTTCTACGCTCCGTCGCTGTGTGATATTTGGGCGAATGTTACATCCCGAAACCCCTCCTGATTCTCGAATCCACTGAATCAAGCACTGTGCCAGTCGGTCATGTCTGGAAGTTTGACCTTGAGAGACACGAAAATACGTAATTTTCGAGTGGAATTTTAATTTTCAAAATTTCGAATGGAGCCTGTAATGCTCAGTTTTCTCGTACCAACTGAAAACAGAAAGTGAAAAATCAGAACATCCGGATTTACAATTGCGGGAAATTGCTCAGGAAAAACAGTGGGAAGTTGCTGTTCGCAATTTCCAGATATAAAACAGGACACGAGTAGAGCTGTTTTATCCCGAAATAGGATGAGAGACGATAAATAGAAGAAAGAACGACTATTCGGAACGAACTAGAGTGAACCTTCAATGGAAAGGTGGACAGCTTGAGTGTCCCAATGGTTCATACAAAAACTCAACTTCTAGAGTCGGAATTTACTTCGATTACCAAAACTGACCAGTATTAAACTTATCTAGTTATATTACCTAATTCTTGAGTTGCTTACCAATTTAATTACTCCTTGTACTCGAGAACATCAACATGTGAGTCCCCAATTTAAATTTCTCGAGTGTGTTTTATGATTGTTATGTTGAGATAAGGCGAGGTTTAGGTTGATCCATCTGAAATGGATCAAAGTTCCACTGTCCAATAAAAAGTAACTTAACGGATTGTTCCGACCCTGTTTTTAACGGCGTTCGCGTATTTTGGGTATCTTGAGACCTAAGTATGGGGACGTTCTTATTTTCTAGAGTGGGGGGATATTTTGGTAGTAGCCTTCAAGCTGTAGCGAGTTCTAGTCTCATGTCGCAAGCAAACCGAACTGGCTCCGACCGTTCTTGAGGTAGAAAAACACAAGAGATAGTGTCCCTGACCCTTGAGCCAGTGGTTATAGGGCCTATTTTTCTTAAGCCTCATATGTGATTGCAGTAGGCGACTGTTACATAGTATTTTTATGGCGCTCCTGGGTGTTTTTACGACATCATGACTACGGAGTCGAACCCACTTGACACAGCTCCGGGCTGCATGCCCATTCTAGAGTACCGTTGGTACGGTTCAGCGGGAACGTGTAAACTTTCCGGTTGTACCGTGATAGCTTTTTAAGAAAACTTGAGAAAACTTCCTGGTATGCTCTCCGAACGAGGCCTAGCTAACCGAGTAAGGGGGGGAACTAGGGAAACAAAAACAAGAAAAAAGTATAGAAAAAGGAACAAAAACCATAAAACGAAAAGACAGTGACTTTGATACCAGATCATTTGGATCAAACCTTCATATTAATTAAATAGTATTACCCATACTGTTTTATAAGACAGATCGTTTCGATCAATCTAGCAATTTAAACAAATGACTCTGAAAAGGTGCCCGAGTGGGGGCGTTGTTAAGGGTTTTCAGACAGATTGCAACCTAGCCGGACCACTAGGAGACTTGACTGGAAGAGGTGACCAGTCGAGTGGGAAAGTGGTTCACAAGGATCGAACCGGACCACTGGGAGACTTGACTGGAAAGGGTGACCAGTCGAGTGGGAAAGTGGTTCACAAGGATCGAAACGGACCACTAGGAGACTTGACTGGAAGAGGTGACCAGCCAAGTGGGAAAGTGTGCTGCTGTCAAGTACAGAACAGAGACAACCAGCACAGGATCACCACAAGAGGACGCACAGGGGTGTTCTCAAGTTGGGCAACGGGTATCGTTAGAATCCACATTACACAATAGGAGATAAGTGTAAAATTGGATAGGCGAAATCCCCCTGTTTTGAGGAACGTTTTTACTTGAGCAGGCCTGGAAACAGGTCTACGGTTTTCTCTCGAGAGGTTTAGCAACCGGCGCTTAAGGGATTTTTCGGCTTAAGAGGGGGGCTAAAAAGGGGGGAGGTTAGAAAGGGGGCTGGTTAGGTAAGAGGTTAGCGGTTATAAATTGTAAAAAGGGGGGACATTAGAGTAACTAATAGCTCGGCATCGTCGACTTAGTTACATTAGATATTTACACGCGTTGGTTACAGGAAGCGGATATCCAAAATTAGAATCAGGTTAAGGTAGGTACCCTGGTCGGATCGGTAGGGGGGAACGGACATAGATAGTTTTTGTGATACCCCATAAGATCGCTAGCAGGGGGGAGGAAAACGCGTGGCAATCGGGTACCAGACATTTTTTCGGACAAAGATTGACATCAGTCAACCTTGAATTTCAGGAGAATTCACCCATCCAGAAATTTTTTGAAAGTTTTTGAAATTTTTTCCAGATTAAAATTTGGTGAAAATTTGTTGTTGGTATTTTCACGAACAGGTGATCACAAGATACCTGCGAGGAATTAAGAGTTTCAAATACAGAGGGGTCAGTATTTGGGTTTTGACCAGTAAGATAGGGATTTTGGGAAAATTTTTACTAGAGCTCAAGTGGTGGTAAAATGTACAGTGGTTCAATAGTCCCTACAACGAAAAAGAAGAGACCCGATATCCAGACACTCAGTGACGAGTCTTGGGACAGTACCGAAGAAGTCTTGGGACATTGCAGTCTGGGGACAGTCTTAGGGCAACACAGTCTTGGGACAGTCTTGGGACAGTGCAGCCTTGGGACAGTCTTGGACCAGAGCAGTCTTGGTACGAAACAGTCTTGGGACAGTGGTCTTGGGACATTGGTCTTGGGACATTGGTCTTGGGACAGTGGTCTTGGGACATTGGTCTTGGGACATTGGTCTTGGGACATTGGTCTTGGGACATTAGTCTTGGGACATTAGTCTTGGGCCATTGGTCTTGGGACATTAGTCTTGGGACAATAGTCTTGGGACGTTGGTCTTGGGCCATTGGTCTTGAGACATTAGTCTTGGGACAGTGGTCTTGGGACGTTGGTCTTGGGCCATTGGTCTTGGGACATTAGTTTTGGGACAATAGTCTTGGGACGTTGGTCTTGGGCCATTAGTCTTGGGACGTTAGTCTTGGGACGTTAGTCTTGGGACGTTGGTCTTGGGACATTGGTCTTGGGACACTAGTCTGGGGATACTAACAAGAAGCACTGGGACAACACTGAATAATAGGAAGGGGGCACTAAAAGAGTACTAAGTCAGGTTGAAGTAACCAATTGTAAGATCATATTCCCTATCCTATCCTAACACATAAAACTTTCAAGAGCTTAAGAAAAGTTGTTTTCAGCAAATCGTCGATTTCTTTTTAGAAATTTTTTTGTTTTTTTTTTCAAAAGAGGTTTTAACTTTGGAGTAGAATTTTGTAGGTAGTAATACTGTAAATAGTAACAATTGTATATAATGAGGCGGAGTAGGGTACCGGTAGCTGAGAAGAGATCTACCGAAGCGAAGACAAAGTATAACTCGTCGCTACGTAAAAACACATCAAGGGTCCGAAGATAACA
The DNA here is from genome assembly GCF_963678635.1 of Symsagittifera roscoffensis. Taxonomy (NCBI): domain Eukaryota; kingdom Metazoa; phylum Xenacoelomorpha; order Acoela; family Convolutidae; genus Symsagittifera; species Symsagittifera roscoffensis. Next base: position 74,608,314 of record NC_087065.1, on the reverse strand, counting down.
AAGAAGAACTTTTCAGTTAGTGTGGTCAGCACGAGGAGTACCACGGAGAACAAAGCAAAAGAGGGCATAGAAGAGGAACGAGTAGAACCCACCATCGAGATTGATCTAGAGACACCTGATCCAAGTGTGGATGATGAAGCAGGAAAGAAGATGACAGAGTCAACTCCAATGCCTAATGCGGAAGAACCTAACCCGAATCCCATAGAGTTCTCACCGATAGACAACGCGGAAGACACAACAGGCAACACGCAAGAAACAGTGAAGGATGAGTCTCAAAATAGAACGTCTTTTACTGAAAGATTAGCAATGATGGTCGGAATGAGATCGAAGGACGCAGCAGTGGAAGAGACGAAGGCTGAGAAAAGCAAAACATTCGGAACAGTCTCCACGAGAACGACAGAGACCGATCAGAACGAGGGTCAGAGAAAATCGGGACCATCGATCAACTACAGGACAACAACGGACCATGGAACGACAACTCTTGAGTTAAGCGACTTGATGGCGAAACTAGATCAGATAGATGAGAAACTGAAGCACAGCGAAGAGGATAGAAATGTGATAAAGAAAGAAATGAGACACAACAAACATGAGTACTTGGACAACTATTTCCATCTAGCGAGAGCGACGGAGGAAAAGCTTCAGAAGATGTCTGACAAAGTAGAAACCACTGATGAAGAGCGAGAGAAGAACATCAGAAAGGACATGCAGGAAATGAAGCAGCGATATGACGCAGTGAATTGCCAGTTAGGGAGTTTGGAAACGAGAATGGATACGATGAGTAGGTAACAGGCTGAGAGCTCAAGTTCAATACAGACAAAGCTAGACGCTATTCTTAGGAATTCAACACAACAAGACAGTCCAGCTGCGGAGAGGACACAAGGTAATAGAGTGGACTTCGTGGAGCCTCAAAAGAACAAACGACAGTCAACACTGTTACCAGCAACCCGGGAGGCCGCGATAACGGCACCGGTGGGGGCCAGGGCCATTATAAAGAATGGAACAGTGAACACAACCAGTGGTACAGGGGACTCCACGACTCACAACAACGTGTGACCGGATGCCATGACTTGGGCAAGCACCTGGGAATTGATGAACAGGACGCTAGAAGCCTTCTTCGCCACGAGGAACACCGACTCGAGTGACAGAGGAGGCAACAAATCCAGGAAAACCTTCAAGAAACCGAAGGAGTTCAAAGATGATTCAGATGGGTGCATTGACACTTGGGTAGAAGTCATGAGGTTGCACTTAGAACAAGACAACTTGAACGATGAGAGGCAAGCATGCACAGCGATACTGAGCAATCTGGAAGGCACGGCATTGAAATGCGTGGTTGCGAAGAAAGAAGAAGAACGCGACACAGCGGACAAAATCTTTGAAAAATTGTTAAATAGATTCGGCTCAGGCATGAAGGGTCATCAAGCGATGATGCGATTTGAGAAGAGGAGACAAAGGGACGATGAATCGATTGACAGGTTCCTAGATGATCTTGAGAGCTTGAGAAGAAGGAGTGACCCGGAAGAATCCACCAATCGAAGGAACTTCAGTATCGCCTCAAAGTTCATTGATGGGGTGAAGAGTGATGACTTGAGAACGATGTTAGCAACGTACTACACATTGTCGAAAGACAGTGCACCAACTCCAGAAGAGATGAGGCAGAAGTCAAGAGAGTACATGTTGATGAAACCCAAGAAATACTCGTACTCAGACAACAGGAACACACAAGGGGGAAGTCAGCCACAGAGGTCGTCATGGTACAAGCCCAGAGATGACATGGACAACCGCAGGTCATGTGCTAACTGCGGGTCGGCGGATCATCATGTGGCGGATTGCACGAACGACATACAAACAGGGCATGAAGAGTTTGGGATATGCACCCGATGAAGAAGATATGAGCCAGATGGAAGAACACGAGTTCTATAGTGGCTTGATCATCAAAATAGGTGCAAGATGCTTCTTCTGCAACCAAGAGGGGCACTTCAGGATGGACTGTCCGTTGTTTTGGGAAGCCGTCAAGAACCAGAGTCATCCAAAACACAATTTGGCGCTAGCAGCAGTGCAGAACCAAAGAAACAGACAATGTGAATTTGAGACGAAAGACCTAGAAAGACCAAATGCGGAGCTACCGACGAAAACAGTGAAAGCTGTAACACAATGTAATAGTGCAGTAGAGGCCACGGCGAAGAGCGCACAAGAAATAGATTATGAGAAGGCAGCAGCGGAGGCCATCAACAAAGTGAAAAAAGACCTAGCAGCGAAAGAAATAGAACAACGACTGAAGCAAGAAATCCAAAGACAGAAGATGAACGAAGCATTAAGTTGCTCGCAGACAATACCAGGAGCTGCTGAGGGGTCGACAAAAAATGGAAATTGCAACACGGTAAAAATGGTTACAGGAAAGCCATTTGGCATAACAAAGATTGGGGCAAGAATAATGTCAATAATCACTGTGGGCGGCCACGAAGTAACGAGAAACTTAAGCGAACCAAGTGACCAGACAAAAATGCACATTGATGTGTACGCAGATTACTTGAGTTGTATAAGTCCACAAACGACTTCTAGAGCGTTGAGAGCACTACTCACGAGAGGGGGTAGCAAGTCGGTACGTGTTGATAACAGGCACACAGAAGCTTATGGTCCACACGAAGTGATGCTAAATATAGATGGAATCAACATCTTTACCAAAACAATGATAAGATGCGATGAAGACTTAATTGGGCAAATCTACGTGGGGAGAGAAGAGTTGAAAGTGAGATCGATCGGACACTGCGCCATGCTTGAAGAAGATGCGATGCACATCGGGACAGAGGCAGATGTGACAGGACACATGTTAGACATAAGTGGCAAAAAGACTCAGTTACGTGGGTTACCGATACGGGAGCAGTATTGAGTGTCATACCAATCGAAACTTGGGAACGAATGGGCTTCAACAAAGATGATTTGATAGATTCGAGAATACGGTTGTCAGCTGCAAACAAAGGGGCCCTGCGGGTGTTGGGCAGAACGCCGATAATAGCCCTCAATCTGGGGGAACGTAACCTGTGGATGAGCTTTCTTGTGGTAGAAAACCTAGATGAGTCTGAACAATTTATTTTAGGCAGAGACTTCATCAGGAACTTTGATGTAGCGATTGATCTTAACAACGCAATGTTCAGGATACGGAACCCGGATAGGAGGTACGCAATCAAACCGGTAAATTTAATAATGGCAAATGAAACCAAAGCACCGGTATTCTTGAGTAGGAGGGTGAGGCTAAAGGCGAACGAGGCGGCGATTGTAAGCTTACGAATGAAAAATTACAATGAACTAAGTGACAGCAAGCAGGTATGTGTAGTCCCAAACCCAAATAGTCAAAGTGCTGCTGTTTTAGGAAGATCCTTCTCGATTACGAAGAGCGGCCTCTGCGTGAGTGTCTTGTTGAATACCCTTGACATTCCAATCACGATACAGAGGGGGAGGAAACTGGGATACGCTTTACCTGTTAAAACTCGATATGAAATGACTGAAAACCATAAACAAAATGAAGTGGTTGATTGTCCCAACCATAGGGACAAAATTTGTATCTTGAGACGAATGAATAAAATAAAAGATTCATCAGGTCTTGTGAAGTCACTTAAGTCAGAGACGGCCGATGGACTATCGAGCTGTTCGAATTTCCCGGAACGGCCAACATTAGACGAAATACAGGGTGATAAACCGGTCCTACCGGATATTGAACACCTAAGGGGCAAGTTCACGGACGAACAGCTCGAAGCCATCAAGGACGTACTAGAGCGGAACGAAGAAGTTTTTTCAAGACATAAGGCAGACATCGGGTGCTGCAATTTCGTTGAGCATGAAATAGAACTTGAGGAAAACGCAATACCGCACAGGGAGGGGGCGAGGCGCATGACCCCACACAAATCGGATGCGTGTAGAAAGGAGATTGAAACGCTACTAGAGTATGACATGATAGAACCATCCAAATCACCGTGGGCGTGTGGAGTAGTGATGGCCAAAAAGAAAGGCGACCAGTTGAGGTTTTGTTGTGACTTTCGATACCTGAACTCCGTCACGGTGAAGGATGCCTATCCCATACCTAGGATTGATGAGAGCCTCTCGAAGTTAGGTGATGCAAAATTTTTTACGACTCTTGATTTAGGCTCGGCTTTTTGGCAGGTACCACTCAGGAAGCAGGACAGGGACAAGACAGGGTTTGCCTGCGAGTTGGGTCTGTTTCAATGGAAACGGATGCCGTTTGGACTTTGCAATGCCACAGCCACGTTTCAGCGGTTGATGGCACACGCGCTGATAGGCGTGACGAAGAAGTACGGCAATCTGGTAATGTGCTATGTGGATGACGTGGTAATAGCGACACCCACACTAGAGGACCACATTGAGAGACTCGACGAAGTTTTTGCGTGTATGAGGAGGTCGGGACTGAAGTGCAAACCATCAAAGTGTGAGATACTCAAGGACTCGATAAAATACTTGGGGAGGATGGTGGACAAACACGGCATCAGACCAGACCCAGACGCAGTAGAGGCAGTTCTGACTTGGAAATCGCCAAAAACGGAACACCAATTGATGAGCTTTCTGGGTTTTGCAAACTACTATAGGGAAATTGTCAAAGGCTACGCAGACAAGGTTTATCCGACGCAACAGTTAATGAGGCACAAGGGCAAGAAGTTCACGTGGAATAACGCAGCAGAAGAGTCATTTCAGAAAATAAAGAAAGAGTTGTGCGAGGCACCAGTACTAGGGATGCCAACAGAGAAGGGGATGTACGTACTGGATACGGACGCGTCGGTAGTAGCGATATCTGGAATTCTCCACCAAGAACAAGAGTGGAACGGGAAGACAGTTTTGAGACCGATAGCTTACGGGAGCAAAGTCCTAAGTGACACGGAAATGAAGTACGGAGCACCGAAGGCAGAGATGTTCGCGGTGGTTACCTTTGTCGAGAAATATAGGGCATACCTAGGCAGCGAGCCATTCAAGTTGCGAGTCGACAACCGGGCACTAAGCTGGCTGAAAACGTACTCAATGGACCAAAGTTACATTGGGAGGCGGATAGTTCGCCTGGATGGATACAATATGATAATTGAGCACAGAACACGAGACAAACATCAAAATGCTGACAGCTTGAGCAAGAAGACGGAGTTCTACGAGAGACAAGAACAGACGGAGGCAGATAGACCTGAAATCAAAGATGGCTTCTCCTTCATGGACAAGGAAACGTATGACAGTCTTCCTCTCACGAGATGGTTGGACAAATCAGGCAAACCGATAGAAGATCACCCCGAGGAAACCACGAAAAAAACAATCTTAAGAAAGAACCGAGGGATGCCTATAGGAATAATGCTTAAGTCAAAGGTCGTGAGGGAGACGCTCAAAGCAAAAGGCTACAATCTCAACCAAGTAGAAACGGGGGAAGCACAAATAGACGAGGACTTAAAGGGGTTACTCGAGAGACTAGCAGATGGTAAGCCCGTGAGTCAAGAAAACTGTAGAGAGGAACCTGAGGTCACAATACTGCGGAAGAACGGAACAGCTAGTGATAGAAACACCTCGCAGGTGACTAATCTAGATGGGAAGGAAGTGGTGCAGTCACTGGCTGAATTACTTGAGCAGACTAGAGTCAGGAGAAAGAGAGTGGAATTCAAGGAAGAAGCTGAATACCTGGGACCAGGTCAAGAGTCCGGGGCGCGGTCCACGTCCACAGAAGAAGAAAACACTGAAGGAGAAAATTTGTCCGGGGAGTGTGAAATGTGGGATGTGGATTCGGAGGCGAGCAGTGACAATCAAGATAGTCTCTGCATGATATTGGCAGAAGAAAAGATTAGACACCACGACAGGGAACTACAAACAGATCCGTCCTCAGGAACCTTCAACTTGGACATGCAGGAGATACGAGGTGGTGAAGAACTTGAAAGGATTGCAGTTTCGAGGAAGCCATTCAGGGAGCTATCATGCAATTCGAATGTGAGAACAAATCTGGTGCCGGAAGACGACATGAAGGTGGTGAGAAAGATAGTATGCGTGAAGCTGAATGACGACGTCCACAACCCTGGGGAGATGAATGGGCAGATCATGGCGCTGAAGGAACATGTCAGAGCGAGATACAGGCTGTCGGACCTGGTAAGAGCCCAGAAGAATGACAAGATGACAAGCAATCTCTCCAAATGGATCCGAACGGGGTCTAAGGAGAAAGGGGAACTTGAGGAAGACAGCTACAAGATCCTGAGCCAGTTCTACAAAGAGAGGAAAGAGTTACTCTATCACACGGCTGATGGGGTTGTAGCATGCAAGAGAAAAGAAGAAGACAAGATATTACACAAGCACAATCTCATCATACTACCACAATTATATCAGACAGAGGTGCTGTTCAGATCACATGATCAAATGGGGCACCAGGGGATAGACAAAGTGCAACAAAGAATACTTCACAGGTTCGATTGGCCAGGATTGAGGAAAGCCTGTGAGAGGTGGGTGAATGCATGCCTGACATGTGTGCAAGTGAAAGACCCTAGGAAGATGAAATTCCCACTCAAGTCGGTGGAAAGCTCGGAATTTAACGAAGTGGTGCAAATAGACCATCAAAAGATCTGTATGACGGACTCAGGGTATAACCAGATACTGGTTATAATTGATCACTTCACGAAGCTGGCAGAGGCGGTGCCGTGTCAAACAGCTTCGGCAGAGGAGATTTGTGACCACTTGATAACCCATTGGATATCAAGTTATGGTTGTCCAATGACTTTTCAGTCAGACAACGGCAAAGGAATTAATGAAGAGGTCACACATAGCTCAAGCACACTCAACTAGCTACCACCCTCAGACCAACGGACTGGTAGAGAGACAGAACAGAACGTTGGTGAACATGCTAAGGGTATACTGCTCTAGATACATGACGGACTGGGATAAGTATCTGCCTCAAGTCGTAGGGGCATACTCCAGTACTCAACACTCAACGACGGGAATCAGCCCATTCATGATGTTGACAGGCAAAGAGAGAGCGATGCCCCTGACGTTCTTTTACCCGGAGTTCGAAGGAAAGAGGACGTCACCTCAAGCTTACGTGAAAGAAGCGATCAGGAGACAGCAGGAAATTAACGAGCTGTGCAGGAGGAACACTGCGCAGGCACAAATGAGACAGCGCAAGAAATATGATGAAAAAATATTACAGGCGAAACCATATGAAGTGGGCCAGTATGTGTGGGTTTTCCAGAATGTGATACCGCCCAAGGGGACGAAGAAACTACTCAAGAAATGGAGAGGACCATTCATGATAACTGAAGTACATCAACAAGGACGGTTCTACCGCTTAAGTACTGGGCGAGCGGCACATTATGAGAACCTGAAGCCTCATATCCCATCCCCAGAGGACTGGTGTGTACCAAAAGACATGGAGGGACTAGAGTACCTACTGGTGGAACCAGCATGTGAAGTGAACGAGAAAGGCACTAGAGATAAAAATGATGGCAATGAAAACTTGAGTTTGGATGACAACGAAAAAATAGACGCGGACTCTGAAGCGGAATCTTTTGTGGAGGAGGATTGGAACGATCCGGATCAAGGTGAGGTGCCGAAGTGGACAGAACCAGACTTGTCAATAGCAGCGGGGACAAGGAGTGGCAATCGCAAACGCACAGGCATGAGGTAAAACAGGTACGGAGACGATTTCCTGATCGACAAGATAAAGCCCGATGACCTAAGCAGAGAACTAACAAGTGTGGGCGAGCTGGCGGCAGATGGTGAATGGCAGATCATCAATGATAATGAACACTATCCAGAGGAAGACCACTCGACGCCGGAGCGGGAGACGGATTTAGAACAGAGCGAGATAGAGAGGAGGAAAAATACGAACCTGAGGATATTAGAATGGATGCGCGATGTCAAGGACGAAAGCGAGGAAGGACAGAGCATACAGCAAGTTGACATATCAGCGGGGAAGTACATGAAAACGGAGGATCCTCTTTTCGGCTGGACGGCAACAGACAGCCCGCTCGACATTCCGCCGGATAATTCAGACCCAGCATCATCGACGGGGACGTCGATAAATATTTTTGTCCGGGGAGTGGGGGTAGGACTTACCCATACCGAAAATTTGATGATAAAGAAACTCAGAGAAGTGAGAGAAAAGTGCGGACTGGAAAGGGAAGGGGAAGAGGCCGAGCCTACCATAGGACGGAATTTCAAAACGAAGTTTGAAATACCAAACGAATACTCAGAGAATATCCTGATAACGGATAGTGACTTCAATCTGTCAGACAGGACTAGCGCAATCTGTATCACGGCGGACATGAGTTTCAAATCAAGACTGGAAGCAGACTTCAAGAGAGAATACCAGAACGTGGAGTTTCTGTTTAGACAGAGACCGGGACTGGGAGGAATGGCCGCGCTTCCACCATCAGTAGCACAAGTCCCGGGCAAATATCTGTGCTTCCTAGTGACGAGGGTCAATGACAGAAACACGATCGATCCTGAACACGTGATGTTGGCACTAACGAGACTACGAGACTTCATGATTGAAAGAGGGATAACGGAGGTCTCAATGCCGGTGTATGACCCGAACAGGGGGAAATTGAGCCCGAGGGAATTGTACGCTATCCTACACGTGGTCTCCGCAGAAACTGAGATAATGGTGCATCTTCACAAGAAATACTACTTGAGCATCGCCTGAGTCGGGTACGCGGGGGTCTTGAGTGGGGCATGAGGGAAGAATCTCGAGTTAGGTGTGGGGGTACAAAACAGGTAGAGAATTTTAGAGGTGATTGGCATGACAATTAATATTTTAAATGATTGATGGTGCTAAAACATAAAATGAATCTGCATGTTTTTAGAAAATTTCCAATTGAACTATTTTAAATAGAACGGAAACGAAAGGGTTTTAACTATAATAGTAAAGGGGGTTTTTAGGTTAGGAACACCACCTGCTAGTCTAAAAATGGAGTGTTATTTTCAGATTGATTTGGTAAAGTCAAATTACTCAACTGTATTCAATTGAAGAAAGAGAACACAAGTTGAACGACACCTCAAGAAGTAATACTCAAGTTGCTCAGGTAGTACTCAAGTTGCTCAGGTAGAACTCAATACTCAAGATCATTTGGAAATTACGGAAATGGCAGATCAATTCTGGAAGTCCATGCCAACGGCTTTGAAAAAACCCACACTTGACGAATTATACAGACGTCTGAGGGACCTGGATTATACTCAAGTGGATGAGAGAATGGCAGTGATGTTGAACGCCATCCTCCAGTTGGAGGATGCGGGCGAGTGTCGGGAATCTGCGACAGAAGCAGTTTTGATGGTGGGCTACACCACCGAGGGGATATCTAATCAGGAGCAAACCAAGTGGCTGTCTTGGAACGTGGATGCAGCAATAAGGGGGTTCGATTTGGCAAGGAACCCTGGCTTGAGTAATAACACTGAGTCTGGAGCAGGGGAACATCAGCCAGATCCACGGGCCAGAGCACGAGCAAGACACCATTGATGTCTCGAGCACAGCAGACGGGGGAAGCATATCCGGACGTCAGCATCATGAAGAGAGAGCTTGAGAGGACTCAGCGGGAGAGAAACAAGGCGAACCTCGACCGGGATCAAGCGGTGCTCGAGAGAGACCAGGCAAAAGTTGAGAGGGATCAAGCGCGAAGGGAACTGGACGTGATGAGAGCTGAACAGCTACAGGCAGAAAGGGTGCGGGAGAATGCCGCCAATTGCGAGCAGCTGAAGTCAGAGCTTGAAAGGATTCAACAACGACAGCGTGAGCTCGACATGCAGAAGGGGGCTAAGCCCAAAGAGCGGGTGGTGACCGGCTCAAGGCCAGAGTCACGCATAGAGGTGGATGAGGCTCCTAGGTCGAAGGTACGATTCAACCTCGATCGTGCTGCTCAAGAACATATGAACGAAGGGCTGGAGGTGTGGATACCGTCTGAATCAGCGTCCTCCCTGCGTGGTCTAGAGACACAAGCAATACGCCCGTTGATGGACGTCGCGCTGCCAGGATATACGCCAAGTTCGACCCCGGGTAGTAGTCAGGTGAGTAGTAGCTCGTCACGACTGAAAGAATTGCACGAGCGGCTACAACTAAGGAATCGCGAGAGTCCAGCAAGAGTGGACCTGCCATCGACGTGGGGGAACAACCTGTCAGGAGTGTGGTAATCTCGAGTTATAAAAAGAATACGGAAGGTAGATACCATAGGCACAATCGGATGGACTGGAGCACGGCGCAGATGGACAGGAGAGACTGCTTCCATAACGCGGCTTGGGTGGAATACTTCGCGCAGCCACGTGTGCCCGAAGGAGCGGTCCACTTGATCATAGGGGACAGCTTGCTGCGGGTATTGACCCGGATCCAGTCCCATTGGCAAACGGGAATCTTGAGCTTCGCTGGAGCCGCGACGCCGCAGATGTTGGCGACACTTGAGATGCTAGGTATGGCAAGAGTATATACGGTGACACTGATGATCGGGACGAATGATGTGTCTAGGGGGGAAGCAAGGAAGGTAATGAGGCTGCACGACAAGATGAGCTGCATTCTCGAGGAATTGCGAATTCAAATGGATCCTGCCATTCTTACGGTGTGCACCGTCCCTTACAACATGAAAGCGGATCAACATGCAATGGAGATGAACACGAAGGTGCGGAACCTGAATGAAATAATCAGGCTGATACACAAAAGAAGCGTCCTCCCCGTTGGGCTGTTGGACGTGGCCGAGCAAATGGAGCTATCTGCTTTCCCTGACGACGCATCTGCGGATGGGATTCATTTTGATAGGCCTAGAGGGGTGGAGTGGTTGAATGACGTCTTCCAAAGGCACATAAACGCGTTGGAGACAGAGTTACTAGAGACGGCACAGGTCACGTTCGGACCACCCCCAAATCCACCTTTCTTCAACTCGAGAGCTTTGTCCAGCCGCTTAGGGGCGATGGCTGATCCTAGAGACAGTTCGAGGGATAGCCGAACCCAGTTGCCGGGCGCTGCGCCCATGGAAGCTGATGAGGCAACGTCATCAACGCCCCAGGGATCGATAATATCCTCGGTGGTGGTGGCGGAGAAGAAGAAGCCGGAGAAACCAGTGGAGACCAACAGGTTGAAATATGAGGAGAAGGTCAAGGAGCTGGACCTGGAGGACCTCGAGTGCTGGCTAGAGTTAGCTAAAGGTTTGGGTCTTGAGCAGGTGTCGCACGAAGACTTGGGCAGACTCCAGTGTGTGGACTGGCTGAAGGCTCACGAGAAACACTTCTCGAGAGCAAAAATAGCAGAGACGGCGGATCTGACTGGGATTCCCACAAAATCGGTGATGGGACCCATTAACTATAGACCTCTCAAGTCATTAGGGAGTCCGGAATTCGTAGTGGAGCCTCCCAAACACCGCACTAGCATTGCCAGGATTAGGGTGGCCACTCCAGCACAGTTGAGGGTGGTGGACAAGGTGATGGATCCGAGGGAGATGGAATTACCAGACGCCGCGTATGAAGGCACGAAATTGGCCAACGATCCCAGATGGGAATACGCAGCTGGCCAAGACCTTAGCTGTTTATGACAGGGCGGACCCAGCCGCAGCGAGGGTGGTCATCGTAGCGGGATCGGACTTTGAGGGAACGTCTCCCAAATTGTTTTGGCCAGAAACTCTGATATACTCATTGCCGGGAGCGGAGCTGAACCAGATGTTAACCCTGGTGGTGGCAATAAAGTCGGAGATGCCTTGCGAGCCTGAACTGCTGCTGTTTGCAGGGATGAACGATCACTTGCATGCGACGGGGTTTCTTGAGCAGCTCAAGGGTGACGAACCTACGCCGAAGAAAATCTGGGAAGCCATCCAGACATTATTTGCAGCCATGAATGAAGTGCAAGAAAACGTTGCCTCACGATTTGGCTCCAAGACGAAAGTGGCGTTCACGACGTCCCCCGGCTACGCGAGCATGCCTCCCGCTCTACAATTTATGTATGCAATCTTGATCTTGATAGCAGAAGGGAATGGATGGCGTGTTTTGATGGCAGCTCCCAATCGGGAACTGGAACCTACAAACTTGAGACTTCGCAGGTCAGAGCTTGCGGCGGCGTGGGCGGATGTGTCCCACGCGTTGAGGGGCTTTCACGAGTTGGCAGACATCCTCATCGTGTTGGACGAGGTTCTCTTGCTGGAGATATCTAACTTTGCTAGGCAACTCAAGCTCAGTCCAATTATAGGGGAAGATCATCCAGTGGTGGCTCACCTGACGGCCAGTCTGTGGTTTCGAAACATGGAGGTGACCATAACAAGCTCCACCAGTAAATCTAGAGGGCCGAGCAACGAGAGGAAGAACGTGGCCGCATCAGAGAAGCAGCTGGAGTCGATGGTGTATCGACTGACACAAGAGGGAGGCAGGTGGCCCTTCCTGACACCAAGGCTGGAGAACGCCACGAAGAAGACAAGAGAAGATGCTCCGCCTCTGGTGAAGCAGATCTGGGATTTTCTTGAGGAGCAGTTGGGAGTGGCTGAAAAGAAGGAAATGACGGTTGGCAGGTTTGTCACGGCAGCCAACGAAGTCACGATTGGAGGATTCTGGAGGGAGCACGCAAGGGGTGAGCTGAGGACGAGGAGGGATCACGAAATTCTTGAGTTCTTGAGTCCTTGTTGGGGAAAGGAGTTCCTGGCCGGAGTGTATAGCGCGAAAGATACTATCTTTAGAGCCTTCATACAGGAAATGTTGAATATGCCCATCAGTCTGTTGCTGGCACTGTACTTGGTTTACCCAAGGTACCTGTTTAATATGGGCCCAGCATACATGTTCAGTCGGGGCGTAGACACCCTCCGGATAGACGGGTACTTGACATTGGTGCTTCTAACCCACGGGGAACTGGAGTCATTTCACCGACTGATGAAATATGGAGAGCCTCTGTCGATGGGGAGAGCACACTCGAGCATCGACACCTACTCGTATAAGTGTGCTGCCGGGCTAAAGACGCTGCTGGTACAGTACCTACTGATGCAGAACCGGCACCTAACTGGAGAAGAAAAGAGCCCGAAGACAAGAGAAGAGTGGAGGAAAGTGAATGGGGGCAAGCCTCTATTGACGGATCTATGCCTGGCCATGAGATCGGACCCCATGGGGATGATCCGGGGGCTAAAGGAAGTCGTAACCTGTATCTATGGACCGGCAGTCACGTTCGCGTTTCCAGATCCTCTGGTGGAAGCTTATCGACACTCAGTGACCCACGTGAGCCTCATAAGCATACTAGATGGAACGACACTTAATTGGTGTCAACAGGAGGTGCTAAGGGCGCAAATGAGCAACACGGTGCTCTTCGGAAAGGTGAAGGATCCGGAGTTGGTGGCATACAGTTTTCGAGGACAACTGCAGTGCAGGATGGGAGGCAAGCGCGAAGGCCCCATCGAAACTTATCCCAAGTTCTGGAACCTAAACCCCCTGACAGCAAATGGGCAAGAGATCTTGAGAATTCCCGCATGGAAGAAGAGCTTTGAGCTGGTGAAGAGGGAGTTAGAAGCGATATTGGAGAAGGAAGTCCTGCCAGAAAGCATTCCCGAATTCCCGACAGTGAGGAGAATGACCCTGGGGATGAACAGCTCCCTGGTGGTCCCATCCCTTTTCGCAAGAGCAGCAACCGAAGATCAGCAGAAGGAGTTCATCGACGGCTGGGATCCTCTCTTCATCGGCTACACTGCAGCGATCTATTTTCACACCAGCGATGCGAAGATAAATTCATGGACAACTCAAGCCAAGAAAATGAGAGGGTCGATGCCCCCGAAATTCGAGGTGCGAGATGCCTTGAGAATACTTGAGCGGGCAGGTCTAGAGAACCAGTTGCCAGTGTGGGACGATGGCAGGATGATAGTGAATGAAGGGCATATCGCACTGAAAGCAGACGAGGTGCTGTTTGCCACGAGGAGATACCGGGCACCTTACGGGCTAGAGCAGGTGGAAAGGAGTCAGGAAGGAAAAAAGCTGGATGCAGCAGGCCCATTGCAGGTGGCCCTGACAGAGTACAAGGAAACGGGTCCATCTACGCCAGCACCCCTATCAGTGGAAGATCTGTTGAAAGATCTGAGTGGAGAAAACTGGGCAGACACCCCCACGCCACCTTTGACCTCATCTCCACGCAAGAACCTAGAGTTGCCACTGACGACTGAGAATCCCAACATGGGAATGATCTTCTTGAGTGCGGACAGAAGGGAGAAAAACACCTTCGAGGGAAACAGGGATGCCTTCCTAGGTACCCTGGACGCGGATGCTTGGCGAAAATTCTTGAGCGATTTTAATCGAGAAGTGGGCGACGACACCACATTGGACGATTTCAAGGAGGAGCTCGAGCTGTGGGACACGGTGGTGAAGTTCGGAGAACCTATCCTGGTGGGGACAGGTCTGGAGGAGAAAGCTAGAGAAGAGCTGCTGAGCAAGATGGTCGAGTTGAGGAAGGTACCACGAAAAACCAGAGATGACAAATGTAAAGACAGCTCTACTCCGAAACAAAAAACTGACGATAAAATAATTGAACATGTAAGGGGGGATAAGGTCGGAACTAGTAATATAATTAAAAGTACTAATATCCTTAAGGGTCGAGCAGGGGGGAGGCAAGAGTTGGAAGGGTTGGGGGGAGACAAGGAGGTCGAATCAGTGATGATAACGACAACGCCCCCGAGCAAAGACGTGAGGTCTCGCAAGAGGAAGAGAGACGTGGAGGGATTGGGAAGTCCTTCGGCGGATGCGGTCTCGGAGAAGAACTTGAGAGAGACGGCCCCCATGGTTCTGGCACGATGGAAGACAGCAGCCTACAAGAGTAGCTACGAGCCGAGGAAACTGCTCGACGTAGAAAGAGAGATGGAGATCTCCACCAGCTCGGCAACGGAAGAAGACTTCAAACCTCAGTGGACAAAAATGAAGCGAGGTTCAACGAGCGGGCAGACCTGGGAAGTGGACGTAGGTAATGAATGGGTCTCAAATGAACACCAGGCTACCGGTAAGCAAGTGACTAGCGATCCTCTTGAGAAAAATAAAACGAGGAACACCGCCCGACCGTGGTGGGTGGCCCTGGAAACATTGCAGGAATTGGAAGACTGCCTGAAGAAGGTCGACGGTGGAGTGTCACGCAAACGACGCAACTGGGCTACCCAGCAGAAGGCTGGTATCAATAAATTAGAATTGGGGAGCCAGCTGAAGAGAACTTGGCAGAGCTTGTTAAAGGATCATTTTGAAGAAGCGATGAGAACATCATCATCGGCATCGCCGTTGATGGCGAATCCCTTTATTAGGACCGCAGGGCAACTGATGTTTGCGTGGAGCCTGTTGGGAATAGAGTTAGAGACACTAACTTCGTACGACAAGTTGAAGTTGGGAGGCAAGAACCTAGAGGTATATCGAATGCTGATGCAGCATGTTGCTAGGGACAACTCAGGCTTCAGCCTGGCAAGGAGGAAGGATGCTACCTGCTTCATGAGATGGACGATGTCGATGATGACTGACAGTACCATCCTAGCATGTCACCAGAGAGCAATTGGAAGCAAGAAGCTGGAGAGGAGAGTCTCCACAGTAATCTTGAATGGGTACCAGAGTACTGGGATAGAAAAGGAAGATGGTTCTAGGCAATCTCTGGAGAGCCACAGGAAGTTAGATGAGATACGGAGATTCTACAACAAGAAGTTCGAGGAGAAACACGACGTTCACCGTAACCTGGCTCCTCCAGGAGAGTACTCGAAACCCAACAAGAAGGGAGAGTATCAGTATGTGTCTGGAGTGATGGGGATGGTATACAACCCTTTCCTAGACTTAGAAGCTGGAGGTGCCCATAGAAACTATGAGGTGGCGGAGCTGCTGAAGTTCTGGACAGAAAGGATAATGGAGATAGACCCCGTGGAAAGAGAGAGACCCAGTCTGGGTTTGATTCTCGAGAGAACACCGGAAGTGATAAGTGTGCCACGCTCAAGTAAAAGAGTAGAACTAAGAATGGGTAACGGGAACGGCACGTTGACCACGAATCTAGGAGTGCTGTGGAAGTTGCTCAGGCCCTCTTGGTGTCCACATCCTCATGCGAGCCTGATCGAGGAAGTTACCTCGAAGTTACTGAGTGAGATTGGCGCCGACAGAGGATTTAGCGACCTTGAGTATAGTACATAGACTGATCCTGTCTCAGATGAAGGAGTCAAGTGAGATGACGAGTGGAACAGGGTCGGTAAAGAAGATGGAGCCGGGCAGTTGTCTTGACTCGACGTGTGGGAATGGCGAGCACACCTGTGATGGACGATCGTGCGTCAGGATACAGTCTTTCCAGAAAGAAGACCTAGTCACCTGGTTTGAAGATATCACCGAAAGGGAGAAAAGTGAGATACAGATAGTGGCTGAGTGTTACGCGAGTACCACTGTGAACCTAGCAACAGCTCTGGGATTCTTCTCGAAAATGTGTAGTCTCCGGTCACTGGAGAGGCTAGAGTCAGAACACCACTTGGTGACGGCGTTGAGCGTGGAGTCATGGCCCGGAGTGTTGCAAGTGACCCAGAAACACATCAAGAGTTGGAAGGTTGGACTCGAAGCGGAGATGGGATTTCCCATGAGCGAAGCCTATGGACTGCCTCTAAATGCGAAGTCCCTAGTGGGGTCAGTGATGGCCAACCTATGTGGCAGCCACTATCCATTGCACATGGCGATGGTAGAAGTTTTCAGCCAGAGGGTATTGATAGACAAAGCCTTCTCAGTGCCCAAATGTGTAAGACTAGCTCGGATGTCACATCATTCACACAGGCTGTTGAGGAAGGTCCGAGGAACAGTGCCTAAAGAACAAAGGGATGACTTGAGTGAAATCTGGGGTGAAGAACTTCTGGGCTTGGAGAGCGAAAATACGAGTGACCTCGAGAGACAAAACGTGATGGGGAAACCCATGGTAGGTGCCCCAGACTTGGGAGAAGTCGACGTGATACACGAGAAGATGATGGAACTTGAGCCTCTCCTAGAAGCCTCGGGAGAACGCAATCTTAGGAGCATCGACCTCACACACGGGGATTGTCCGTGCCACTGTCTGGTGCAGACAGTGTGGTACCCAGACCAAGCCAATCTCTGCCTGATCTGGGATGTAGAAGAAATCAGGTCTTTGGGATTACCCGAGCATCAACAAAAAGTGACCATTTTGGTGGTGAGCACAATGCTGGCTCTGCGATGGATGGCCGAAAACATAGCAAAGTATCGAGAATCGAAGACGCCTACAGCAGAGTCGATTCACGCGATAGATTACAGCAGGAGACTTGAGTTGTTCGAGACAGCATGCAAGGTGTTCGCCATACCAATGGAAGTCAGACACGCGTGGAGCCGCTTGAGATTCTTTCCTTGGTTTCGCGCGACGTTAACATCCTGGTTGTATGTAGCGACCAAGGATCACATGAAAAAACATCAAAAGGAATATCGACAATTCCAGGCCGAGATAGGACCAGATGCCTTCAAGAGACCTCTGCTGACCCATCGAAATGCGATCACGATGGGGTGGAAAAGAGTGGGTAGAGTATCCAGAGACAACACTAGAGCGAGGGAGTCAATACTGGAGGAGGACCTGGCGAAGAATGTAAGCCTGAGTCTTCACAATTCCTTCTGTTTGAACCGGGAGTCGAAGGTGAAGAGCTTACCGAATCAAGCGAAGAGATTGCAAGAGCAAAGGGAGTGGATGCGATCCTATGAACAGCTGAAGGCTTGGGAGGAGATAGTGATCAGCTCCGATGACGAAGAGGCACTATTGGAACAGATCACAGTGTCAAAAGTATCTGGATCGGGTACCTCGAGGGCGAAGAACACGAGGTGAGCCAAAGGCTCGAAAGGAAAATTCTAGAGTCTTGAGTCTTGAGAGGGAGGGGGCTCGAGGGTGAGCTCGGATGAAATCTGGGTTCATGAAAAAGAAATTTTAATGAATAATAAGATATTGTTATTAATATGCTACATCTATTATATGAATCAAAATGCTGCATGACAATTTTCTGATTGAATAGGACAAAAGAAATTTTAAATCACCAGCTTAAAAAGCGGGAACTCATGAGGTGCAGGTGTGTGCAGATTTTGATTGCTGTTTAGCGATAGTGTGAGAATTTTATATGGTCGTGAATTTTGGAAGGTAGATAAACTTGAGTCTGCTGCAAACTTCTGTAAATGACCACTGGCACTGTATCTTGAGTGACACTCGGGCTTCTGGGGATTCACTGACAACGACAGCACGCGATGAGGACATCGATCTTGAGTCCGGGGAGTATGTGCCAGTCGGTCATGTCTCGAAGTTTGACCTTGAGAGACACGAAAATACGTAATTTTCGAGTGGAATTTTAATTTTCAAAATTTCGAATGGAGCCTGTCATGCTCAGTTTTCTCGTACCAACTGAAAACAGAAAGTGAAAAATCAGAACATCCGATTGCGGGAAATTGCTCAGTAAAAACAGTGGGAAGTTGCTGTTTGCAATTTCCAGATATAAAATAGGACACGAGTAGAGCTGTCTTATCCCGAAATAGGAGGAGAGACGATAAATAGAAGAAAAAACGACTATTCGGAACGAACTAGAGTGAACCTTCAATGGAAAGGTGGACAGCTTGAGTGTCCCAATGGTTCATACAAAACCTCAAATTCTAGAGTCGGAATTTACTTCGATTACCAAAACTGACCAGTATTAAACTTATCTAGTTATATTACCTAATTCTTGAGTTGCTTACCAATTTAATTACTCCTTGTACTCGAGTGCATCAACATGTGAGTCCCCAATTTAAATTTCTCGAGTGTGTTTTATGATTGTTATGTTGAGATAAGGCGAGTTTTAGGTTGATCCATCTGAAATGGATCAAAGTTCCACTGTCCAATAAAAAGTAACTTAACGGATTGTTCCGACCCTGTTTTTAACGGCGTTCGCGTATTTTGGGTATCTTGAGACCTAAGTATGGGGACGTTCTTATTTTCTAGAGTGGGGGGATATTTTGGTAGTAGCCTTCAAGCTGTAGCGAGTTCTAGTTTCATGTCGCAAGCGAACCGAACTGGCTCCGACCGTTCTTGAGGTAGAAAAACACAAGAGATAGTGTCCCTGACCCTTGAGCCAGTAGTTATAGGGCCTATTTTTCTTAAGCCTCATATGTGACTGCAGTAGGCGACTGTTACACACGTTAAGCTTGATTTCTCTGTAACCCGGAAGGCTGGTTTCCACCCCTCACTGTTGTTAGCAACTGCCTTGCAACTATTGTAGCGACACAATAGTTGCAACTTGGAGCGGTCTCTGCTACTTCTGCTTTTCTCTGATTCTGATTCTCAATTTCCTCGTTGTTGTCGTCGTCGCAACTATCGTTGTTGTGTCCTTCTTCAACTTTTCTGCCAAAATGGCCGTTTCTGACGTTTCTCAGAAATATGACTTCATACTTCGAATTTTTAAAATTTCAAAACACCAGAATATTCTAGCCCTCACCGTTTGGCCAATCGTTCCAATAACGCTCTTATTCCCTCAAAATCGCCAATTCGGAAGGTTCACTGCTAAAATTTCGAATATGCTGAATCTGCATTTTGATCCATTCTGGTCGAATGTCACATACTCCCCGGACACTCCGGTCAATGTCCTCATTGAATCTCGCAATATTCGTAAAATAGGTACAGTGTCATCGTACAGAATTTGCACGAAATTACTTTTATCCACGTCACATCGACTCACTGCAGAATATAAATGGCATCATACTACATCACTATAGCCTTCAAATTCTTTCATTAATTTGCACATTGAGGATATGACCTAAGATAAAAACATATTTTCCGACTTCCAATGTCAACGTCCTGATTAAACTTTTTCTCCTAGATTTAAAAGATGTTGGTTTGCAGGACAGTCCTGCCAACCAACAAGCTAAAATTATCCTACTATGCTTCTTCCCTTCGGAAATCTCGCTTGTTATTGTCCTGAATATTAAAACTAAGAAACTCTGTGGTTAGAAAGAACAATGAAACAATCTCCCTCTTCGAGAGATTACCCAAGCCTTTCATGTCACCACAAAGTGATCAGTTCTCCTAGCTGATTAAAAACAATCATGCAGGCTGGAATATTTATATATACTCTATCACTCAAGCCTTTCTAACTAAATAGGAAGTAAGTGTCTCTAAAGCCACTTAACTAAAATCAAAAAGCAAATTTATAAATGCAACAACTTCAAATCTCAACTAAATGTTTCAGTTTTCAATTACAACTTGGTTGCTTAGTTTCTCACTTGAGTTTTTTCACACACATAAAACAATTCTGAGTTTTAACTTTTTCTTCACCACTCCTTTGTTTACTTCTTTTTTTTGTCGTTTAGAAGTTCTAAAACTTCTAAATTCTTCTAATTTCGTCTCTTTTTGCATCTAGTTTTTCGGCTATTCGTCAATGTTCCATTTCCTCCTCCTGTGGCACTGACTCTGCACTCTCAGTTTCTGTATCCTGCAACACGTCATTAGCTATCCTGACGCTGTTGGAAGCCGTCCTCCAACACTTCTGCTCTTCTACCCTCTGTTTGCATCAAGGTAGGGGATCCACGTTAGATTCTCTGTTCCTGCAGAAGCTGTTGTGGAGACACAACGTCACATTTCTCTCCAAATCTTCCTTCAACATCTCTGTCTTCTCGATTCCCTTCATCATGATTCAATCTCACGTCTTGCAATGGTCTCGCGTTCACTGGTCCCATTGTGTTGTTAGAGGGCAGTCCCTCTAGGTCAGCAAATCTCAAGGCCGTCGTGGAGCTGAAATTTATACTAGCGGCTATCAACCAGTCTACGCCGGTTATCGAGTACAGTCTGCTGACGAATAGCGTCGCCCCATTCAGCATCCTCCTTGCATCTTCGATGAAGCTTACCCTCTGGAGATCCAGCTTCATTAGCTCGTCTTTGTATACATGCCAGGGAGACGGTATGGGTCTTGACCACATCAACGAGCCTCTGCCCGGGCGTCTCTCCTCTCGACTGGTATTTGTCGTCTCCGATCTCGTATCCAATCTAGACGTGCCGGCTGTCTCTTCGGGTTGACAGGTCCTATTCTTCTCCTAGGATGGATGGTCCTCCTCATCGGCGCTTCTCCCAATCGATCCTGTACGTCTGTTCTTTGACCTGGTTCGCTGGAGCTCTGTTGTCTGTAGTTCGTGACGGCCGGAACCGTCCCCAAGCGTGTTTCCAGGCTAGGAGGCACAAAGGTAGTAATCACCGCGTCACTCGCTGTTCCTCCTTCCTTCAGCACTCCTGTGTCAAAGAGTTCCGCCTCTAGTTCGTCCAACCGCTCTTGGAAGACTCGATTCAACCAAGCTTGTCCTTCGATACTGTCGAAGTGGATGCCGTCCGTCGTCAGTCTGGCCTGATCCATAGCTCTCAACTCATACTCGATGTCCATGAGGATCATTTTTCCGGCGTTCCGACTTGCGAGGTTCCTCAAGATGTTATTCCACCTGACGACTCCCTCGTTGTGCCTTCTTCCTCCTGCTGTCAAGCTTCTCGTGTTCATTGGCACAGTGCAAACGGTCAGTACCGCGCAATTGAATTTCTGCCAGAGGGTAGTAAACAAACACACCATCATTGACTCCTATAGTGCTTCCTGCTCATCTGAACCTCTGGAGATGTCATTCGTCCCAACCAGGATCATCACATTGGGGTTCCTCCCTGGATTCATCAGTCCCACCATTCGATATAACAGGGCTATCGTCGCGCCTCCAAAGGCCATCACCGTGGTGACCCACGAGGTCCTCAAACTCGATAGTACTCTGACCAAGCTGTCTCCCAGTATCAGATGAGATGCCCCAGTGGTGGTTGCTGCAGGTTTACTGCAGGGCTCCAAGTCGCTCGATTGAAGCAAGCTCTCAGATCTGTCTCCGGAACTCCCGTGAATTTATATTTCAATTGATTGTTCTTTTGTACGTCTATTATGCGAGACACTTTCTTCGCTGACATCTTCTGTATTCTTCTCTCTTGGGCCTTCGAGCTCCCCATGAGTGGCGTCACGTCACTTATCCCCTGTCTGATCACGGTCTGGGAGAGTCGTACTCTGCCCGCGTCGTCGATCGTTCCATAGGGTGCAGTCACCCCGGAACCTGGCGCATTCTTGTTGGCGACCAGTCGTCCAGCTGTCTCTATCAGCTTCCTCACCGTTTGTTCCACGACAGGGTCACCCAAGGTGTCACTAGGGTCCGGGATCGTTACTCAATTTGTCTCTGTCGGGAGCCGTGTCTCCGTTGTTTGACTCATTTCTCGAGGCGCCAAGAGCTCCATCGGGGACTGCCCACGAGGAATATTCCTTGCAGGTATCACTTTCTCCACGGCCGTTGTCAACGCCAACTGTTCCGATTGCTCTTTGTAAACCTGCCTCAAGCGCTCAATTTCTTGACCCTGCTTTTTGTTGCAGTCTTCGAACAATTTTTCTCCACATGTCTCGATCGTCCTCCATCTTGAGCATGCTTTTGGTCATCTCGTCCAGCTCCTTCTTCGTACTTTCCAGTTCATCCTTCATCTCATCCAGATCTTGCATGGTTTGGTTCGTCTGAACCTTCTGTCCTACTTTCGCCCTCTTTGGTGGCGCAGCTGCTCTCAGTGGTGAACCAGACGAGGCAGCATCGCTGTTCATCTCCTGATGCATTCTCGTCAGCCCAGGTTTGGGCTTGGAAGGCATAGGCATCTCACCTGGTTGGTGAGTCCTAGAACTTCCCAATCCAGGCTCATTTGCCAAGTCACTCCTTGAGAGAGCCCCGTTTCTCCACCTCATCAATCTCATGTTCGGGCGGTCTAGTACTCCCCTCTCTCCATATGCTGCCATCAACAGGACTTCCGTGGGGCGGTCCCCACGGTTGTCATGCCCCAAGATGTTGATCAGGGCGGTCAGCAACATAAATACCTCTGAGTCCTCCAGAGCGAAGTCTCGATCGATCAGCCGACGATAGATCGCATCTATCAACGGTCCTACATATGCCTCTGCCAGGTCCATCAATTCATCCAAGTTGAAATTGTCCATACTGTTCTTCAGATTTGATTTGATTCGATTCGATTCCAAGGTATTGTTTCAAGTGAGTAATTAAATGATCAATCAGGATCTAGAAAAGAAGTCACAAATATCACACTTTTCAGTCTCACCTTAACTCATATCGTTAAAATTTGCTTAAAAACAATTCAGATAAAAAGATATTTATCCTAAAATTTATTAAAATCAATCGGTCTCTAAAATTTTGGAATTCGACCTAAGATTGGACAGTCCAAACTTTGGATCTATTCCTAAGATTGTCATTAAGTTGTTCATGGTCACTAACCCCTTCTTACCCACGATCTTAATAACATAACACATAAAATAACATAGCACACATATCACACATTACATACAACTTAGTCTTTAGCCTAACACCCTCTCGCACGTCACTCAGCCTATACTTAAGTAATATTTCTTATGTAAATATACTTGTATATTAGTATCAGAGAATATCACGTGTACAAGCCCGTACAATTCCCGAGGATGCAGTCGTCCTCTGTTTGGATCGTACACTGGAAGCGAGAGTTCCTTCACGTCCATTTCCACGAGGAAGTCCCTCAGCCTCGTCATGGACAAGACTAGGTTCTCTGGGTCCACATGCTGCTTCTCCGTCGCCCTCGTTACCAAGAAGCATAAGTATTTTCCCGGTATCTGCGACGCCGCCGGAGGTAAGGCCGCTACGCCCCCTATCCCTGGTCTTTGCTTCCAAAGGAATTCCACGTTTTTGTATTCTCTCTTAAAATCTGCCGCTAACGCTGTCCTAAAACTCATGTCTGCTGTGATTGCTATTTCACATGTTCTATTTGTGAGTATGAAATCACTGTCTGTTAGTATTATGTTACTTGAATATTCATTTGGTAAGTTAAAATATGACTCAACTACCCTTACCTATGTCAGGTTTCTTAGGTTCTTCGCCTGTTTCTGCTTCTAAGTCTCCTGTTTCTCTTGCTACTCTTAATTTTTTTATGATCAAGTTTTCAGTGTGGGTAAGTCCTACCCCCACTCCCCGGACAAAAACATCCATCGACGTCCCCGTCGATTGCATACCGGGTATCAAGTCGAGGTTAGAAGCTGGAATGAGTAGTCGTCCTTCCTGGGCAGCCCAGCAAGGATCATCTCGTTCGGTCTTGATGTATTTCATGCTTTCACGATCTACGTCTTGAATCGTGACGCTGGTCCCCTCTGGGTCCGAGGTCATTTCGTTCAGCCACTCTAGGACACGCAGGTTCGTCAAGTCTTGTTCATATGACTGCTGTTGCTCGTCGTCGAATTCTACCTCGGATTTCGACCGGTCGTCGACCCACTCATCATCGTGATCATCGACTATGTCAATGTCTTGTGACACAGTTATTTCTTCTAGACCCACTACTTCCTCCACTATCTTCTTCAGATCTATCCTATCCACTACAAAGTCGTCACCGTAAGGACTGTGTTTCTTTCTGGGTCTTGTCACGTCCTTCTGACGAGTCTGTATCGTGAACGGAAGATCCGGTTCCAAGTTCTTGGGCACCTCTATCTGTTCGGGATCCTGCCAATCCTCCTCTGCGTAGGGTAAGGTTTCATCGTCCGCTTCGATCACCTCGTTTGGATCCAGGTCCAGCGGTGTGTCCGTTCCTTCCTCCACGACATCGTTTCCATCGTTCTTCTTCCTGGTGCCCTTCTCGTTGACCTCACAAGCAGGATCCATCATTAGATAATCCCCTTCTTCCATATCTGCAGGTATACACCAGTCTTCTGTCGATGTAATGTGTGGCTTGATGTTCTCGTAGTGGGCGGCTCGGCCAGTACTCAGTCTATAAAAACGTCCCTCCTGGTGCACCTCTGTAATCATGAAGGGTCCCCTCCACTTTTTTAGGAGCTTTTTCGTCCCTTTCGGTGGTATAACGTTCTGAAATACCCATACGTAGTCTCCCACCGAGTAAGCTTTTGCACCAGCTGCTTTCTTGTCGAATCTTTTCCTCTGCCTTGCCTGTGCTTGCTGAGTATTTTGTCTACACAAATCGTTCAACTCCTGTTGGCGTCTGATCACATCCCTCACGTAGACCTGTGGAGACGTTTTCTTTCCCTCATACTCTGGGTAGAAGAAGGTTAAAGGTAAAGACTTCTCGTGTCCAGTTAGCATCATGTGTGGACTGACTCCGGTGGTGGAGTGTTGCGTGCTGTTATATGCTCCCATCACCTGTGGAAGGTACCTGTCCCAATCGGTCATGTACCTGGAACAATATACTCTCAGCATCGACACTAACGTCCTATTCTGTCTTTCCACTTAGCCATTCGTCTGAGGGTGGTATGTCGTGGAGTGAGCCTGAGCGACCTGTGAGCGTCTCATAAGCTCTTTCGTAAGCTCTCCTACAAAAGCTGTTCCATTATCCGATTGAAACGTCATCGGTCAGCCATGTCTCGCTATCCACGTATTGATCAGGTGGTCGCATGTCTCTTCCGCCGAGGCAGTTATGCATGGCACGGCCTCTGCATACTTCGTAAAATGATCTATCATGACCAACACCTGATTATAACCACTGTCTGTCATGCATATCTTCTGGTGATCTATCTGCACCACCTCATTGAATTCAGACGACTCGATCGATTGTAATGGAAATCGCAGCTTCCTTGGATCCTTGACCTGTTGGCATGACAGACATGCTGTTACCCACTTCTCACATGCCTTTTTCATTCCAGGCCACTCAAAGCGCTTCAGGATCCTCTGATATGGTTTATCGATCCCCTGATGGCCCATCTGATCATGCGACCTGAATAATAGTTCTGTCTGATAGATTTGCGGTAACACTATCGCGTTATACTTGTATAGGACTCTGTCTTCTTCTCTTCTTTTACAAGCCACAATCCCGTCCTTGTTCAAATATAACCTCCCTTCCTTCTGCATGAAGTACTGTCTCAGGATGCGATAACTATCTTCCTCGAGGTCTCCTTTATCCGGAGAACCATCCTCGTTCCACCTTTTCAGGTTGCTTGTCATGCGATCATTTCTCGGTGCCCTTAGAAGATCCGAGAGTCTGTATCTCGCCTTTAAGTACGTCTTCATGACCCTCATCTGACTATTCAGCTCGTTGGGCTGGTGTGTGTCTTCTTCCATCTGAACGCACCAAATTTTCACCAACGGCTGTGTTTCTTGTTTAAACGACTGAAGATCAGTCCTGACTACCTCTTTCTGCGGCAACAGACTTATCGCACGTTTCGATACCGCTATTGTCTCCAAATCATCCGCTGCGTTGTTAAAGACTCTTTCGCTTGGTATAAGGTAGCGATCGCTTTCAGGATCCTGGTACACCTCTCTGTCCAGATCCCTTGGCCGAGTTTCCACTAGTAGTCGGTGGATCGCTATTTCGGACAGTTCTCATCCCGAGCTCGAGTTCCTGTCTGAATAGGTGTCCATTCCTGAGTTTCGGGAATTGTCATCCGTTGAAGAGGTTGTGCTGGAGACTGCACGCTCCTCCAGATCATGTCCGTGCCTTCTTCGCATCCATCTGAACTCCCCGGACAAAACCCTGTTCTCTAGGTCCTTTTTCTCATCTATCTCAGACTCTCCGGACAAACTTTCAATGTCCCGGGTGTTGATCTTGTGGTCGCTGGTTCTTCTCATTATTCGTCTCCCCAGACAAATAGTCTTGCAGCAGATTTTGTTCTGCCTTTTCACCTTCCTTATCCTGGTCCACAAAGGTGAAGGTTTTCTTTCGCTTGCCGCTCCCCTGTTCTTTCTCTCCGTAAGAAGTACTGGTTAAAATCTCGTGGGGTATTGAGGATACTAGTTGCTGAACTATTGTCCTACAATCCCTCTCGTTCTCTGCGTGCTGTCGTCTGGACGGCATGATCTTCACCTTCTCACTGACTGTTAGCGATGCCACTGCTGCTGTCCACGCGGGGTCATCTCTGGTCACTTCTCTTTCTAACAATCCGCCCAGCATCCGCATCACTTGCGGTGTGACCTGCACCATTTTATCCAATAATGACAGGCTGTTTATGTTCATGCGAGAGAGTTCTTGCTGGACCATATTTGAGCGCAGCAACAGATCCAAGGTGACCGGGTACCCCTTGGATAGGATCTTTATCTCGGCTGCTTTCTCTACAGGTAACTCAGGATGTCCTGGAATTGGATGTCCAGACTTATGCAACCATCTCGTTAAGGGAAGCGCTTCATAAGTTTATTTGTCCAGAAACGAGAATCCCTCCTTTATTTCCGCCTGATTGGCCTGCTTCTCAGTTTTCTTGCTGAGGCTGTCAGCATTCTGGTGTTTATCACGCATCTTATGTTCGATTATCATATGGTAGCCCTCCAATCTTACTATCCATCTACCAATATAACTCTGATCCATCGAGTGGGTCTTCAACCAGGATAACGCTCTGTTGTCCACGCGTAACTTGAAGGGAGCGCTCCCCAAGTATGCACGGTACTTTTCCGCGAAAGTGACTACTGCAAACATTTCTGCTTTTGGTGCGCCATATTTCATCTCTGTGTCACTCAAGACCTTGCTGCCGTATGCAATGGGACGGAGAACCGTTCTTCCGTTCCATTCTTGCTCTTGATGCAATATTCCTGAGATGGCTACTACCGATGCGTCTGTGTCAAGAACATACATGCCCTTTTCTGTAGGCATGCCTAGCACTGGCGCTTCGCACAGTTCCCGCTTTATGTTCTCGAAGGCAAGTTGTGCTTAATCGTTCCATTCGAACTTTTTCCCTTTGTTGCGCATTAGCTTTTGCATCGGATACACCTTGTACGCATATCCTTTTATGAACTCCCGGTAGTAATTGGCAAACCCTAGGAAGCTCAGGAGCTGTGTGTCCGTTCTGGGAGCTTTCCATGTCAACAATGCTTCCACTGCTTCCGGGTCCGGTCTCACACCATGCCTGTCCACCATTCTTCCCAGGTACTTAATCGAATCCCTAAGGATTTCACATTTCGATGGTTTGCACTTCAATCATACTCTTTTCATGCATCCAAAGACCTCATCGAACCTATCAATGTGGTCTTCCAGGGTCGGTGTCGCTATGACTACGTCATCCACGTAACACATCACGAGATTCCCGTACTTCTTGGTCACTCTCGTCAAAGCCTGAGCCATCAGTCTTTGAAAAGTGGCCGTTGCATTTCACAAGCCAAAGGGCAGCCTCTTCCACTGGTACAATCCCAATTCGCACGCGAATCCGGTTTTCTCTCTATCCTTCTTCCGCAGAGGGACCTGCCAGAAGGCAGAACCCAAGTCCAATGTGGTGAAGAACCTGGAATCACCAAGCTTAGAGAGGCTCTCGTCTATCCGCGGTATCGGGTGCGCATCCTTAACTGTTACCGCGTTCAAGTAACGAAAGTCGCAACAAAATCTAAGCTGCCCCCCTTTCTTTTTCGCCATTACTACCCCGCAGGCCCATGGCGATTTTGAGGGTTCTATCATGTCGTATTCAAGCAAAATTTCTATTTCCGCTCGGCACGCTTCCAATTTGTGTGGCGTCATTCGTCTTGCGCCTTCCCTGTGGGGAACGGTGCCCTCTTCAAGTTCGATTTCGTGTTCGACAAAATTACAGCAACCGATATCCGCCTTATGTTTTGAAAATACATCTGCGTTCCGATTTAGGAGGTCCCGCAATTTTTTGAAATCTCCCTCACTTATTTTCCCTTTTAAATGTTCTATCTCTGGCAAAACCGGTTTGTCAGATTCTAGTTCATATGACGAGGGGCGTTCCGGAAAATTCGAGCAGCTTGATAAGCCGTCGTCCGTTTCGGATTTCATTGAAAACAATCTATGAATAGATTTTAATTCATTAATCCTCTTTAAAATTTTATCTTTACTAGCATGATAAGGACAGTCTTTCACACTATGTTTCCTCAAGTTTGTGTCTCCTCATAGTCGGTCCTCATCGGCAAAGCGTAGCCAAGCTTCTTTCCACGCTGGATTGAAACCGTGGTGTCCAGTGTGTTCAATAATACACTGACACACAGTCCGTTTCGCGTTACCGAGAAGCTCCGGCCTAAAATCACCGAACTCTGACTATTTGGATTCGGTACTAAGCAAACCTGTTTACTATCACTTAACGAATTCAAATTCCTCATTCTAAAAATTGCCACCACAGCTTGTCCTGGATGTAGTTTTACTTTTCTATCTAAAAAAATTGGTACCTTGTTTTCGTCTGTTATTATCCTATTAATTGGTTTCTTAACATACTTCCTGTCCGGGTTTCTAATCCGTATCAGACCGTTGTTCAAGTCAATCATCACGTCAAAATTCCTGACAAAATCTCTGCCCAAGATGAATTGGTCGGCGTCGTACAAATTCGCTACTACCAGGAAGCTCATCCAAAGATCCCGTCCTCCCATGTGGAGGACCGTTGTTGGTGTTTTTCCGGCTACGTAAATAGCTCATCGATTGGCGGCGGCCAGTCTGAGATTCGTTGGAATTAGATCTTCCCTCGTGAAGCCCATTCTTTCCCAAGTTTTTATCGGGATCACACTCACTACCGCTCCTGTGTCCAGAAGCCCTGTGACTCCGATTTTCGTTCCGTTGGTGTCGAGCAGATGTGAGGTCACATCTGCTTCATACCCAATGTGTACTGCATCTTGTTCCATCATGGCGTCATGGCCTATCCTGCGGACATTGAGTTCCTCCTCACCCAAATAGATCTGCCCCATTTGGTCATCATCTGTTGTTACATAAGTCCTGGTGTAGATACTGATTCCATCCACGTTCAGCATCACTTGATACGGCCCATAGACCTATAGGTAGCGTCCATGAAGTTTCTTCATGCGAGGGCCAACCGTTGTTAGTAGTGCTCGTACAGCTCTCGACTCGGTGCGTGGCTCCACCTGCCTCAGATAATCTGCATATGTGTCCAAATGCATCAAAGTGAACTCGGATGGTTCACTTAAATTTCTGATTACCTGATGTCCAGCCACTGAGATTATCGACTGTATCTTGCTTCCTTGCGGCACCATGTCGAACCTCTGCCCGTAGATCACATTAAGTTTCATGCTCAAACTACTTGGTGCCTTTGTTTCTTCGACTTCTGTTGCCTCGAAGGTATTCAGCTTCTCATGTAGTTCTCATTTTCCAGTTCGAGCTTCACTTTTTGCTCGATCTCTTTCGTTACCAGTTCCTATTGCACTCTATTTAGAGCGGCTGCCCTATAATCAATCTTGAAGTCATCCGCCGCAGTCACTGGTTCCAGTTCACTTGTCTCTTCTGTTACTGCTTGCATTTTCTTCGTTGCCAGCTCTTGTGGTTTTTCTTTTCTGCGCGCCTCCGCTTCACTCAAAAGGCGAGCCTTGCTGGCTTTCACTCCCGATAAAACTTCCCTGTGCCTTGGATGCTTGATGTTTGCTACAGCATCCCAAAATTGCGGACAATCCGATTTAAAATGACCTTCCAAGTTACAAAAGAAACACCTCGGGCCGAATTTTGCTATTACTCCTCTCATGAAATCTTCATGATCGACTTCTGACGCATCTTCGTCCTCGAGGCTAAAGCCTATTGCTTTCATGCCCTGTTTATAGGTTGGGCATGCTGACGCATGATGGTCCGTTGAACTGCATTTTGCAGAAGAGCGTCTCTTGTCCATATCATCCCTCGGTTTGTACCAATTGTTCCCTTGGTTTGCTGGTCCGTTGTTAAAATTGCCATAATTGTTCTTGTAGTATCCAGATCTCGAAGTAGGTTTCAACAAAAGATACTCTTTTGACTTGAGCCTCAACTCCTCTGGTGTTGGCGCATTAGTTGATAGTGGTGTGTAATGCGTTGCTAGCATTGTTCGAAGTTCATCATTCTTCACACCATCGATGAATCTTGAGGCTAAGGCCAGGTTCATCCTTCGATTTGACTCATCCGGTTGGCTGCGTCTTCTCAGCATTTCCAAGTCATCGAGAAACTTGTCTATCGTTTCATCTTCTCGTTGCCTCCGTTTCTCGAAGCGCATCATCGCTTGGTGCCCCTGCACCCCTGATCCGAAACGGTTTAACAAGATATCGAAGATTTTTTCGGCTGTGTCACGCTGATATTGCTTCTTGGCCATGACACAGTTCAGGGCTGTCCCTTCCAAATTACTGGTGAGCGCACTGCATTCCTGTCTCTCCGACAAGTCTTCTTCCTCGAAATGCAGTTTCATTACCTCTATCCAGGTATCAATACAGCCATCAGATTCGTCTTTATAGCATCTTGGTTTCTTAAAAACTCTTCTGGACTTATCACTGCGTTCATTGGTTCTGGATAACCTTGTAAGGAATGTCTCCAAAGACCTGTTTAGGGGTTCAAAGGCTGTGGCCATTGCCGTAGCATCCCTCTAGTGTCCCGCCTGAGTGTCCTCACACCTTGTCAAAGGCTCTGTATACGGTGCATCCCTGCAATCCGAATCGCCGTGAGTGTTTCCCGCTTGGCCCACATGACTCTTCCCCGGGCTTGCATGCCCTCTGTTACCGAAATCACTTCTCCCAGTCGCATGTGTGCCTTGCGTTGGTCGTTCATTAGAGGTCTGTCTGTTCCCCGTTGAACTTGCTCTACTGTTCTGGCCCCATGTTCTATTATCCCTTGTGGCATAGCCTGTTGAACTGCCCCTGCCTCTAGTGGATCCATATGTCTTCCTCTTTTGATGTTCATTGAAGTTCACCTTCGGCTCCCTGCTGGGACCTCCCGAGTTCGGTTCCCCTTCTTTTGGTCCACTCTTGCTGATTAGTAGCCCGTCCAACCTGTCCATGATAGCCTGGGTTCGCATCTCCATCATCGCGTCTATCTTTGTGTCAAGAGTCCCAAGAGACTGCTCTTGCTGAATTATGAACTTCTCCATGTCGTCTCTTAAGCGTAACTCTCTCTGTTTCGCTTCTCTTGTCATTCGCGACAAGTTCTTCGCCATATGCTCGTCCGTTCTTTCTTTCAAGCGTTTTTCGCTCCTACCAACTTCTTGTCTATTGCAGTTTATTTCTTCCCGCAGACTTTCTCTTTCAATGTGAACTGCTCTTTCTAGTTCACTCATTCTTATGGACATCTGTTCATTTTGTTCTCCTAAACTGTCCACTATGTTGTTTAAGGTTTCTTCTAGTGCTGCCCCGTTATCCACGAGTGGCGTCACTAGTGGCGGTGTAACCCTGTCGGTCCCAGGTAGCTTCGTGCTGGTCGAGATCCGGGTTTTGACTCTCTGCCTCGACGTCTTTTCATTATCCACCTCAGGATCCGCCAATGCGTTGCCTAGCCCTCTGTTTCTACTCTCCCCAGTTTGCAGCTCTGAATTTGTCATAATCGCGAAGTCTCTTGACTGGCCCGATGTGTTTACCTCTTTGCTTATCGTTCTCACTACACCAAATTTGTCCCTGGTTCCAGTCTCTCTTCCGACGTATGTCTCATTCTCCTGGGTCGAACTTTTGAGGCTGACTTGAGACCCAAAGTCCACTTGCTCTTATTCGTCCTCCTCCTCCTGGGATTCACCTTCATTTCCTGCGCCCCCTCCCATGGTGAATGGAAAGATGTTTCCTAAGGTGTTCCTCATTCTTTCTGAGAACGATGATGACGCTGTTTGTTTCTCAGTTCCGCCTGCCATCATAGTGTTGTCTGTTGGAGATCTTCTAGTTGCCGCTATTTCAGTTGAGATGTCGGACAGTTCCGACATCTCCTCTCGATCCAATGTCCCGGTGGAAATAATGGCCTTGTTCCATCGGAGTAGATTCACTCGCCAGCCTTCTGCCTCTCCCTTCCAGTCCATGTACTTCCTGGTTGTCGTTCATGGCATGGTCCGTTTTGACCTCCACTTCTAACAGTTCTTTTCGCTCTTCTGAGGTCTTCTGACTCCTTGTTTCAACCATTCTGCCTGAAACCGTCTCCCCTTTGTCGGTCCGGGCTCGTTTAATCCGATCCACAAAAGGATCGATCATCGTTTTTCTTTGCTTTTTAGGTATGAATTTCCTAGAGCTATTACCTCGTTTAGGTATCCTTGACTTATCTAGACTCATTCTCAATTTGTCACTTATTAATGCCTATACACTTAATTCGATTGCTAGTGACCTTATAGTTTGACTACCAATAATAATGACACAACACAATAAATTTCACAAGATTCTATTAAATAGTGACCACGAATCCCTGTATGTTATCAGAGTACAGTTTTGTATATAATTTATTCACACTAACCGATAATCGGTCGTAAGGTTTGAGAACTAGCACAATGTGATGTTATCAGTCAATTTAAAAGGTAGTGTACTCACTACCCAATCAAACACAGTTTATGTTCATTTAAAATCAAAAACAAAAAAAATATATATATAATGACAGAATATGAATACCTCTATAAAAAACGTATGTGTATTGTACTTTTAGTTGGTCGCAGTACAATAGTCGAACTTATATTTTAAAGAAAAAGCTTTCCCTGCTCGGTGCTGCACCAAACAGACAAAACTTTGATGGCAGTAATTTTCTCAAGTGGGCGTCTGTTGCACCCACCAAGTACTGTTTTACCTATCTGCCTTCGGACTGCCCGAGCTAGACCTACTACAATCCTCAGGGCAGTCACTTTTCACAAAAACGTTTTGGGTTTCAATCCACACCAATGAATTACGCTCTTTTTAGTTTAGACTTAGTGTCGCGAATATCCGAGTTCGGACCTGTTTTGTTTTGGTCTGGTCTTTATTGAAAGGCAAGTTACCAGTGCAGTCACTGATTCCTAGCCTGTCTGCTAATAACCTTATACCTCTCACTTTAGTCTTTCTTCCGTTTACCTTAGTCCTTTAATAAAATAATACCCCTCCGGATTGGCACGAATAGGACCCTTCCGGATCGGCAAAATTGAGCCCCCTCCGGATTGGGACACCTATGAGTTAGCAAATATAAGACCCCTCCGGATTGGGACCCCTATGAAATAGTGAATGTAAGACCCCTTCGGATTTGGACCCCTCCGAATTAGCAAAAATTAGACCCCTCCGGATTCGGACCCCTCCTAATTTGAAGAGAATTTTTTTTTTGACCCCTCCGGATTGGGAGCCCTCTGGTCTGTAATAGTAGCTTTTCGGAGATTTCCTTCTTTCAACCTATACCCTCCCGGATACGTTCTCCGATGCGATTTTGCTTTTTCAATTAACTAGGAAGGGTATGTACTGCTTTCCTAGACCCTTGCGGATTGAAGTTAAGCCTCTTATTTGACAATTCACGCTAACGGTGAAGGGTCTTATCGCTAGCCCAACTTCGGCTCGATTAAGGTTTTCTTGTGCCTTTAGCCTTCCCTTTTTGTCTAGAATAGCCTAAAGTTACTCTGTTCAACCGCTATTACCTTTTGGTAGGGGTGTAAGGGCTTTTCTAAAAAAAAAATTGTAAAACGTGAAGGATCTACCCTCCCAATTTGGTGAATTTGCTAAAACAATCTCAAAAAAAATTTCACGCTTACTTTTTTGAAAAACTTTTGTCCCTATCAATAAGCTCAGCTAATTTCTGATCTATTGATACCAAGATCAACTCGATATGCCCAGTAGTTCCAAAGTTATCAACCAAAACGTCTTTTTTTCTGAAGTCAAAAAGTTTGTCTCCTATAGGTTCTGCCTAACTTTTTCCGCAATTCTGTTCTTTTCGACCTGAAAATTATTGATCCGAGCTCAGAAGGCCTATACTCTTCTAGTTCAATGCAAAAGACCTGATCTAAAACGCTTTAGTTGAAAAAATTTGCGAAAAACTATGCTACCTAGACCCCTCCGGATTGATGAATCCACCAAATCAAACAGGTTAAGTTCGATTTCTCTGCAACCCGGAAGGCTTTCGGGTAGCGGGTTTTAAAACTCGTAGATTCACTAGTGGACGTAGTCCGAACAACTATTTTTACGGTTCTAACTCAAAAATTTCAAGTATAAAAAAACAGTGAGTATAAAAAAAATTTTTCTGAGCGGTGGCAAAGTGATTAAGTCTCCGTCTCTCACTCGAAAGGTCGGATGTTCGAAGCCCATCATGATCCGTGTTCGTTGCCTGAGGCGAGGCAACATTACCGAGCAAAGAAAATTTTCTAACAAAACTGCATTTATGTCTTAATCAAGGGCACAACAGCGGCTGTCCAGCTCGTATATTGGTCCTTTCCCTTGTCGATAAATCGTCCTAAGAAATTGAACTTAGTCTATTTCGAGCAAAAAATGAGCAGGATTATAGAAGAAGGCTAAGCTGATAAATTTTTGCTCATGCCCTGAAAAATTAGATTTTCTTCAGTTAAAACAGCTTACGAAGTTTTCTTTAGCGCCATCTTGGAATGAAAGACTTCAAGTC
Organism: Symsagittifera roscoffensis; assembly: GCF_963678635.1. Classification (NCBI taxonomy): domain Eukaryota; kingdom Metazoa; phylum Xenacoelomorpha; order Acoela; family Convolutidae; genus Symsagittifera; species Symsagittifera roscoffensis. The sequence continues at coordinate 74,573,150 of NC_087065.1, read as the reverse complement.
TTAGGTTAAAATATTTAATTTTTTGTTTTTGTTTGAAAAGCGACGTGAAAAACTGTCAATGAGAAGATTGAGTTAACCTGAGTGAAAAAAATTACTAAACAGGCAGTAAAACAATTTTCTGAATTTATGGTGTTTCGTTTTCTCAAAAATCACGAAAATTTGGTTTTTTGTTCCAAAATAGTTCCAACCACTTCCGAACTAAACTTAACTGGTTCTATCTATTATAGTAGTGCAGTTACGATGTAACACACTAATTTAGCGCTTTGTTCCGTTTCAAAAATTATCGATATCTCAAAAATCGCGATTTGTGGGGGAATCAAAATATCGCTATTTTGACCCTAAAGACCGGTCTGCTTTCTGTGTTTTTCACTGAAAAACGGTATAGGAGTATTAATATAGGCTATATAAGTAATAATATTAGTAATACTCTACCCGTCCGGGTTTGTTTAATATCCGAATTAAGGTGCTTAACTCGGATATTCGCAGTTCGGTGAAGGGTCACTACAGTGCAGCACTGTCGAGCCCCCCACAGATTACTATCTTAATTTTTGTACCAAAAGGGATACAAAACTTGTTAACGATACCCAACAGTCGATTGTTGTTGTCGTTGAGCCCCTTCTTCTTGCTCCTTGTACTGCTTGCCGGATCAATCTTCTCCCAAGACCCCTCCGGATTGAGCGCAAATCAGTTGACCCTTCCGGATTGAGCGCAATTTATCATTAACGTGCTTAAATGCTCAAATAACCCTACAGTACAAGCCTCACAAACGGGCCACAAAATTTAAGGTAACGGTCCTGATTGATATAAATGCCGTAACAACAAACGGGAGGGTCGGATCACATCTTGTCTGGGGAGATGATTTCTACTGATTTTTTACTTTTTTACTGTTTTTGGTTTTTTCGGTTATTTTTTATGTTTTTTGTTTTTCTTGGGTACTATACTACTTTTTGTTTGTTTTTATCTATATCTTTAAGTGTTTTTGGTCACGGACCACTCAGGAAATGACGGGACCGCGAATCCCCCCACCCTTCCTGGTTCGTGAATTTTTGGTCTTAACTAGGTTAAAAAGCTATACACGGTAATCCGGAAGGCTTCCGCTTTCCGAACTACCCTTCCGCCCGGCGGTTTTGGCCTATTAAGGGCGTTAATGTGAGCATCCGCTCGGCGCGGAGTGCTCGTTAACGGTTCTGCCGGTCATGATGTTAAAAAAGAATAACACCCAGGAGCGCCAAAAAAAACATGTATGTAACATTCGCCCGGAAGATACATATCGACGGAGAACAAAACTAAGTCCAAAGATGACTGGCTAACGTCTAAACAGAGCTTTGCATTCTTTTCACCGTCTCTACCAAGCCAGTATTTTCGGTGGTCTTTCTAACATCGGGTCGACAAAAACGTTGCTGCTTTCGGCTTCGGTCGAAACACTCAAATTAATTTAATTACATGCAGAAATAGTGAGCTCATGGCTGGGTCTCAGTATCCCCAGACCACGAGGTCACTCCTAAAAACAGGGCTACTACTACTTATTGAATTATTATTGTTTTTGTTCAGTAGATAAAAATCATCATCTCCATCGAAGATGGATCAACCCTTTCCCCCAACTCCTAGCTTCTCATCTTAGCAGAATGAATTCAGATGTTAATTAAATTCAATTCAGGACATGACAGGGAAGCTAAAAGTTCATATAAGATGATAAAAGTTTCAGTCCCGAAACCCCTCCTGATTCTCGAATCCACTGAATCAAGCTTGATTTCTCTGTAACCCGGAAGGCTGGTTTCCACCCCTCACTGTTGTTAGCAACTGCCTTGCAACTATTGTAGCGACACAATAGTTGCAACTTGGAGCGGTCTCTGCTATTTCTGCTTTTCTCTGATTCTGATTCTCAATTTCCTCGTTGTTGTCGTCGTCGCAACTATCGTTGTTGTGTCCTTCTTCGACTTTTCTGCCAAAATGGCCGTTTCTGACGTTTCTCAGAAATATGACGTCATACTTCGAATTTTTAAAATTTCAAAACACCAGAATATTCTAGCCCTCACCGTTTGGCCAATCGTTCCAATAACGCTCTTATTCCCTCAAAATGTTGTTCAAGGCTTCTTTGATTGATGCTCCGTTTTCTCCGTGTCACAGGGTTCTGTATTTGGTATATCCCTTCTATCCGAATCGCCGGGATTGTTTCCCCCTTCGCCCATATGACTCCTCCCAGGGTTCGCATGTCTCCTGTTACTGGAATCACCTCTCCCAGTCGCATGTGTGCCTTGTGTCGGTCGTTCGTTTGAGGTCTGTCTGTTGCCTGTTGAACTTGCTCTGCTGTTTGGGCCCCATGTTCTGTTATCCCTTGTGCCATAGCCTGATGAACTGCCCCTACCTCTAGTGGATCCATATGTCCTCCTCCTTTCATGGTCATTGAAGTTCACCTTCGGTTCCCTGCTGGGACCTCCCGAGTTCGGTTCCTCTTCTCTCGGTCCACTCTTGCTGCCTAGTAGCCCGTCCAACCTATCCATGATAGCCTGAGTTCGCCTCTCCATCATCGTATCTATCTTTGTGTCAAGAGTCCCAAGAGTCTGCTCTTGGTGAGTTCTCAACTTCTCCATGTCGCCTCTTAACCGTAACTCTCTCTGTTCCGCTTCTCGTGTCATTCGCGACAAGTTCTTCGCTATCTGTTCATCTGTTTTTTCCTTCAAGCGTTTTTCGCTCCTTCCAAATTCTTGTCTGTTGCGGTTTATTTCTTCCCGCATACTTTATCTTTCAACGTGGACTGCTCTCTCTAGTTCTTTCATTCTTAAGGACATCTGTTCATTTTGCTCTCCTATGCTGCCCACTATGTTGTTCAAGGCTTCTTCGATTGATGCTCCGTTTTCTCCGTGTCACCCTGTCGATCCCAGGTAGCTTTGTGCTGGTCGAGTATCGGACTTTGATTCTCTGCCTCGACTTTTTTCATTATCTACCTCTGGATCCGCCGATGCGTTGCTTAGCCCTATGTTTCTATTCTCGCCAGTTCGCGTTTCCGAAATTGTCATGCTCACAAAGTCTCTTGACTGGCATGATGTGTTTGTGTCTTTTCTTATCGTTCTCACCACACCAAATTTGTCCATGGTTCCAGTCTCTCTGTCGGTGTATACCTCATTCTCCTGGGTTGACCTATTGAGGCTGACTCGAGATCCAAAGTCAACTTGCTCATCATCGTCCTCTTCTTCCTCCTGGGATTCACCTTCATCTCCTGTACCCACTCCCATGGTGAATGGAAAGATGTTTCCGAAAGTGTTCTTCACTCTTTCTGAAAACGATGAGGACGTTGCCTGTTTCTCCGTCACGCCTGCCATCATGGTATTGTCTGTGGGAGATCTTCTAGTTGCCACAATTTCAGTTGAGATGTCGGACAGTTCCAACATCTCCTCTCGGTCCAGTGTCCCGGTGGAAGTGGCAAAATCTTGGCCTTGTTCCGGAGTAGACTCACTCGCCAGCCTTCTGCCTCTCCCTTCCAGTCCATGTACTTCATGGTTGTCGTTCATGGCATGGTCCGTATTGACCTCCACTTCTAACAGTTCTTTTCGCTCTTCTGAGGTCTTCTGACTCCTTGTTTCAACCATTCTGCCTGAAACCGTCTCCCCTTTGTCGGTCCGGGCTCGTTTAATCCGATCCACAAAAGGATCGATCATCGTTTTTCTTTGCTTTTTAGGTATGAATTTCCTAGAGCTATTACCTCGTTTAGGTATCCTTGACTTATCTAGACTCATTCTCAATTTGTCACTTATTAATGCCTATACACTTAATTCGATTGCTAGTGACCTTATAGTTTGACTACCAATAATAATGACACAACACAATAAATTTCACAAGATTCTATTAAATCGTGACCACGAATCCCTGTATGTTATCAGAGTACAGTTTTGTATATAATTTATTCACACTAACCGATAATCGGTCGTAAGGTTTGAGAACTAGCACAATGTGATGTTATCAGTCAATTTAAAAGGTAGTGTACTCACTACCCAATCAAACACAGTTTATGTTCATTTAAAATCAAAAACAAACTAAAAAATATATATAATGACAGAATATGAATACCTCTATAAAAAACGTATGTGTATTGTACTTTTAGTTGGTCGCAGTACAATAGTCGAACTTATATTTTAAAGAAAAAGCTTTCCCTGCTCGGTGCTGCACCAAACAGACAAAACTTTGATGGCAGTAATTTTCTCAAGTGGGCGTCTGTTGCACCCACCAAGTACTGTTTTACCTATCTGCCTTCGGACTGCCCGAGCTAGACCTACTACAATCCTCAGGGCAGTCACTTTTCACAAAAACGTTTTGGGTTTCAATCCACACCAATGAATTACGCTCTTTTTAGTTTAGACTTAGTGTCGCGAATATCCGAGTTCGGACCTGTTTTGGTTTGGTCTGGTCTTTATTGAAAGGCAAGTTACCAGTGCAGTCACTGATTCCTAGCCTGTCTGCTAATAACCTTATACCTCTCACTTTAGTCTTTCTTCCGTTTACCTTAGTCCTTTAATAAAATAATACCCCTCCGGATTGGCACGAATAGGACCCTTCCGGATCGGCAAAATTGAGCCCCCTCCGGATTGGGACCCCTATGAGTTAGCAAATATAAGACCCCTCCGGATTGAGACCCCTATGAAATAGTGAATGTAAGACCCCTTCGGATTTGGGCCCCTCCGAATTAGCAAAAATTAGACCCCTCCGGATTCGGACCCCTCCTAATTTGAAGAGAAATTTTTTTTTTGACCCCTCCGGATTGGGAGCCCTCTGGTCTGTAATAGTAGCTTTTCGGAGATTTCCTTCTTTCAACCTATACCCTCCGGGAAACGTTCTCCGATGCGATTTTGCTTTTTCAATTAACTAGGAAGGGTATGTACTGCTTTCCTAGACCCTTGCGGATTGAAGTTAAGCCTCTTATTTGACAATTCACGCTTACGGTGAAGGGTCTTATCGCTAGCCCAACTTCGGCTCGATTAAGGTTTTCTTGTGCCTTTAGCCTTCCCTTTTTGTCTAGAATAGCCTAAAGTTACTCTGTTCAACCGCTATTACCTTTTGGTAGGGGTGTAAGGGCTTTTCTAAAAAAAAATTGTAAAACGTGAAGGGTCTACCCTCCCAATTTGGTGAATTTGCTAAAACAATCTCAAAAAAAATTCACGCTTACTTTTTCGAAAAACTTTTGTCCCTATCAATAAGCTCAGCTAATTTCTGATCTATTGATACCAAGATCAACTCGATATGCCCAGTAGTTCCAAAGTTATCAACCAAAATGTCTTTTTTTCTGAAGTCAAAAAGTTTGTCTCCTATAGGTTCTGCCTAACTTTTCCCAAAATTCCGTTCTTTTTGACCTGAAAATTATTGATCCGAGCTCAGAAGGCCTATACTCTTCTAGTTCAATGCAAAAGACCTGATCTAAAACGCTTTAGTTGAAAAAATTTGCGAAAAACTATGCTACCTAGACCCCTCCGGATTGGAACACGTTAAGTTCGATTTCTCTGCAACCCGGAAGCCTTTCGGGTAGCGGGTTTTAAAACTCGTAGATTCACTAGTGGACGTTGTCCGAACAACTATTTTTACTGTTCTAACTCAAAAATTTCAAGTATAAAAAAACAGTGAGTATAAAAAAAAATTTTCTGAGCGGTGGCAAAGTGATTAAGTCTCCGTCTCTCACTCGAAAGGTCGGATATTCGAAGCCCATCATGATCCGTGTTCGTTGCCTGAGGCGAGGCAACATTACCGAGCAAAGAAAATTTTCTAACAAAACTGCATTTATGTCTTAATCAAGGGCACAACAGCGGCTGTCCAGCTCGTATATTGGTCCTTTCCCTTGTCGATAAATCGTCCTAAGAAATTGAACTTTAGTCTATTTCGAGCAAAAAATGAGCAGGATTATAGAAGAAGGTTAAGCTGATAAATTTTTGCTCATGCCCTGAAAAATTAGATTTACTTCAGTAAAACAGCTTACGAAGTTTTCTTTAGCGCCATCTTGGAATGAAAGGCTTCAAGTCTTAGGTTAAAATATTTAATTTTTTGTTTTTCTTTGAAAAGCGACGTGAAAAACTGTCAATGAGAAAATTGAGTTAACCTGAGTGAAAAAATTACTAAACAGGCAGTAAAACAATTTTCTGAATTTATGGTGTTTCGTTTTCTCAAAAATCACGAAAGTTTGGTTTTTTGTTCCAAAATAGTTCCAACCACTTCCGAACTAAACTTAACCGGTTCTATCTATTATAGTAGTGCAGTTACGATGTAACACACTAATTTAGCTCTTTCTTCCGTTTCAAAAATCATCGATATCTCAAAAATCGCGATTTGTGGGGGAATCAAAATATCGCTATTTTGACCCTAAAGACCGGTCTGCTTTCTGTGTTTTTCACTGAAAAACGGTATAGGAGTATTAATATAGGCTATATAAGTAATAATATTAGTAATACTATACCCCTCCGGGTTTGTTTAATATCCGAATTAAGGTGCTTAACTCGGATATTCGCAGTTCGGTGAAGGGTCACTACAGTGCAGCACTGTCGAGCCCCCCACAGATTACTATCTTAATTTTTGTACCAAAAGGGATACAAAACTTGTTAACGATACCCAACAGTCGATTGTTGTTGTCGTTGAGCCCCTTCTTCTTGCTCCTTGTACTGCTTGCCGGATCAATCTTCTCCCAAGACCCCTCCAGATTGAGCGCAAATCAGTTGACCCTTCCGGATTGAGCGCAATTTATCATTAACGTGCTTAAATGCTCAAATAACACTACAGTACAAGCCTCACAAACGGGCCACAAAATTTAAGGTAACGATCCTGATTGATATAAATGCCGTAACAACAATATATCTATCAACAACAAACGGGAGGGTCGGATCACATCTTGTCTGGGGATATGATTTCTACTGATTTTTTACTTTTTTACTGTTTTTGGTTTTTTCGGTTATTTTTTATGTTTTTTGTTTTTCTTGGGTACTATACTACTTTTTGTTTGGTTTTATCTATATCTTTAAGTGTTTTTGGTCACGGACCACTCAGGAAATGACGGGACCGCGAATCCCCCCACCCTTCCTGGTTCGTGAATTTTTGGTCTTAACTAGGTTAAAAAGCTATTCACGGTAATCCGGAAGGCTTCCGCGTTCCGAACTACCCTTCCGCCCGGCGATTTTGGCCTATTAAGGGCGTTAATGTGAGCATCCGCTCGGCGCGGAGTGCTCGTTAAAGGTTCTGCCGGTCATGATGTTAAAAAAGAATAACACCCAGGAGCGCCATAAAAACATGTATGTAACATTCGCCCGGAAGATACATATCGACGGAGAAGAAAACTAAGTCCTAAGACGACTGGCTAACGTCTAAACAGAGCGTCTAAACTAGACGACTGGCATTCTTTTCACCGTCTCTACCAAGCCAGTACTTTCGGTGGTCTTTCTAACATCGGGTCGACAAAAACGTTACTGCTTTCGGCTTCGGTCAAAACACTCAAATTAACTTAATTACATGCAGAAATAGTGAGCTCATGGCTGGGTCTCAGTATCCCCAGATCACGAGGTCACTCCTAAAAACAGGGCTACAACTACTTATTGAATTATTATAGTTTTTGTTCAGTAGATAAAAATCATCATCTCCATCGAAGATGGATCAACCCTTTCCCCCAACTCCTAGCTTCTCATCTTAGCAGAATGAAATCAAATGTTAATTAAATTCAATTCAGGACATGACAGGGAAGCTAAAAGTTCATATAGGATGATAAAAGTTTCAGTCCCGAAACCCCTCCTGATTCTCGAATCCACTGAATCAAGCACGTTAAGCTTGATTTCTCTGTAAACCGGAAGGCTGGTTTCCACCCCTCACTGTTGTTAGCAACTGCCTTGCAACTATTGTAGCGACACAATAGTTGCAACTTGGAGCGGTCTCTGCTACTTCTGCTTTTCTCTGATTCTGATTCTCAATTTCCTCGTTGTTGTCGTCGTCGCAACTATCGTTGTTGTGTCCTTCTTCGACTTTTCTGCCCTCACCGTTTGGCCAATCGTTCCAATAACGCTCTTATTCCCTCAAAATCGCCAATTCGGAAGGTTCACTGCTAAAATTTCGAATATGCTGAATCTGCCTTTTGATCCATTCTTGTCGAATGTCACATAGATTGAAACATCTTCAAACTCGGATTTGTTGAGAGAAAACTGTACTTTTTAAAAGGTAGCACGCTTAGCCAATTCGATGCTCCTTTCTGTCATGCTAGATTTATCGTCAGCTTTTTTCTGATGAGCAAATTACCCTAATTGAACCCTTTTATGAGAGTGTGATGTTTTGTCACTCAATTTTGATGTTTCTCTTTATCAGATTTTGTTACGTTTCAGCTATTTCTGGATCACTGTTTTACAACGAATCACAAATAGCTCGTGACCACTCACACATAATTTCTGGAAAAGTCCGTCTAACTGAGGCGGTCCAATCCTCCCATTCTTTAGGGAAGTGCAAAAGGCTGCGGTTAAATGATTTTTACTAGTGATACTAGGAAGTAGCTGCTTGTTGAAATACTCGTGATTGGTCAATTTTCAGACATGGTTGTTTAGAACCAAAAGATTGTAAACAAAATTGTAATTGCTATGTTCGAGAAAGAAGTGAAATAATATTGACTTATGACTTATAATTATTAAATTGACATCATAAATAATGCTGTTAAATGAAGGTTGTTGATGATTTAGGTTTAAACCATTTTATGGAAAGTAAAGAATAAGAATTCTTTTTTGTTTTGGAACATCGAGACGTTCTATTATAAGAAGTTATGGGCAATTGAAACTTCCAAATACCAAAATCTTGATGGATTCCGAAAAATTGAAACTGCTCAATTTCAATGGAGAACCCGAAAGTTTTCATGTATGGTGTGAACGATTTGTGACATTCGACCAGAATGGACAAAAATGCAGATTCGGCGATTTCGAATAGTTAGCAGCTAACCTTCCAAATTGACAGTTTTGAGACGTTAGTGACGTTATTGGGACGATTGGTCAAACGGTGAAGACAAGATATTCTGGTATTTGGGAATTTTAAAAATTCGAACTGCGAAGTCGCACTTCTGAGAAACGGCAAAAACAGCCATTTTGGAAGAAAACCAGAAGAAAATCAGAACAACAATAGTTGCGATAGTGATAACTACGAGAATTGCGATAGAAAAACAACAACGACTAGCAGAGTTAGCAGAGACCGTTCCGAGTTGCAACGATTGTGTCGCTACAATCGTTGCAAAGCCGTTCATAACAACGGTGAAGGGGGTAGAAAAACAGTCTTCCGGAAAGAAGATAAGGTTGTTATTTCCCCGGATTCAGGAATCCGGAGGGGTCTCGGGATTTGAACTGAAACTGTTTTATATAAACTCTTAGCTTCCCCATTATGTCATGAATTGAATTTATTTAACATCTGAATTCATTTTACGACGCTGAGAAGCTAGGAATTGGGGGAAAAGGTTGATCCATCTTCGATGGAGGTGATGATTTTTATCTACTGAACTAAAACAATCATAATACAATAAGTAGTAGTGGCCCTGTTTTTAGAAGTGACCTCGTGGTCTGGGGATACTGAGACCCAGCCATGAGCTCACTAATTTTGCATGCAAACAAGTTAATTTGAGCGTTCTGGTCGAAGCCGGAGAACAGTAACGTTTTTGTCGACTCGATGTTAGAAAGATCGCCAATAGAACTGGCTTTGGTAGAGACGAAGAAAAGCATGTAGAGCTCTGCTTAGACGTTGGCCAGTCGTCTTAGAACCTCCTTTATTTTCCGTCGTTATGTACTTCCGGGCGAATGTTACATAGATGTTTTTATGGCGCTCCTGGGTGCTATTCTTTTTTAACATCATGACCGGCAGAATCGTTAACGAGCACTCCGCGGCGAGCGGATGCTCATAATAACGCCCTTAATAGGCCCTAACCGCCGGGGCGAAAGGGTAATTCGGAACCCGAAAGCCTTCCGGATTACCGTGAATAGCTTTTTAACATAGTTAAGACCAAAAATTCACGTTTCAGGAAGGGTGGGGGGATTGGCCGTTCCCCCGTTCCCTGAGAGGTTTGTGACCAAAAACACTTAAAGGTATATAAAAACAAACAAAAAGTAGTATAGTACCCAAGAAAAAAATATACATATAAAAAAAAGCGAAAAAACCAAAAACAGTAAAAAAGTAAAAAACCAGTAGAAATCATCTCCCCAGACAAGATGTGATCCGACCCTCCCGTTTGTTGTTGATAGATATATTGTTGTTACAGGCATTTATATCGATCAGGATCGTTATGATCATTTTTGTAGCCCGTTTGTGAGGCTTGTACTGTAGGGTTATTTGAGTATTTAAGCACGTTAATGCTAATTTGCGCTCAATCCGGAAGGGTATGCTGACTTGCGCTCAATCCGGAAGGGTCTTGGGAGAAGATTGATCCGACAAGCAGTACAAGGAGCAACAATGTGCGCTCAATCTCCGTAAATCAACAAATATGAAGGATCAAGAAGTTTAAATTAATGAGAGCATTTATCGGCAAAAACTCATCATAATCTCGGTCGAGCATAAACATCGTATAACTTCAATCATATTCGTCACCAATTCACAGCTTTAATAACAAATTGGTGCAAGCTAGCCACAAGAACCGGTCGGTAATGTCCTTGAGACAAATTGCTCTTTTTAAAGGTCAGCCTTAATCAAGGCTGAACCAAATTAGAGCGAAAAGACGGTTAAAATAGGTTTTGGAGGGGGCGGGGGGGGGGGGGGGGGTACGAACCTGGTTACGGAGCATCCCATCAAGTTCGGGGCATATTTGAGTTCTAGAAAGGAAATGACCTAGGAAATGAACCCGCCGGGACAAACCATGTAGACGCTCGGCTACTGTCCCTATATGCATTTACATTTATATGCATTCATACTCTCGCACATTTGCGTTTTTATGCATTTGTACTTCTTGTTTTATATTTGCGCTGCAACATCCTCCACCCCTAAACAAGGAAGAACGGGAGCGAGCTTTACAGTCGGGCGGGTCAGTTCGCTCGTAACGGTTTTTATGTTGGAGGATCTCGCGCATCCGTCCTTGCCAAAGTGCAGTCTTAGAATACGTGCGAGTGGATAATGTCCACGTGGAGTGTCAGGCTCTATTAACCAAACCAAGTCGACGGCTTTCAACTTAATATCTGACTGGTTGTGCCACTTTGCCCTCATATTGAGGGAAGGAACGTATTCCCGCATCCACCGTGTCCATATTGCGTTAGCGTATGATTGCGCTCTGGCGAACCGCTTCTTATGGTCGAAGTTTTCTTCAAAATTTAGCGACGGAAAACTCGCTGCGTGTTGACCAAGGATAAAATGACTCGGGGTCAACGCCTCTAGATCTAGCGGATAGGAACTAACGGCTGTTATAGGTCTAGCGTTAAGTGATTGCTCAACAAGGCACAGCGTGGTTCTTAGAATCTATTCAGTTACTCTCCTGTTGCCTAGGATGTCATACAAAACGCGCTTGACACTCCGAACTATTCGCTCCCAGGAGCCACCATGGTGCGGTGCACTGTGTGGATTGAATTTCCACTTAATCCCTTTCTCAACAAAAACAGCGGGTGCGAGCTTGTTGCAACTCTCAACGCAACAAGCTAAGAGCTGTTTCTGAGCGCCAACAAAGTTCGTGCCGTTGTCGGTCATGATCGTAGTCGGAGTACCGCGACGTGCAATAAACTTCTCCACGCCCATCACACAAGAGCTTGTGTCGAGCGATGGGACCACTTCAATGTGCACTGCTCTAGTGGTGAGACAGGTGAACAAAAAACCCCACCTCTTTTCCGTACGTCTCCGGAATGGAACCAGGAACGGCCCAAAGTGGTCGACACCTGTGTTAGAGAAAGGAGGTTGCTTGTAACCCAGCCTTTCAATAGGCAGATCAGCCATAATATGAGTTACTGTTTGCGCTTTGCGTTTTCGGCACGCAACACAAGTATTTTCAATGTTTCGCAGCAACCATCGCAAATTTAACACAACGTACTTTAAATTAACCACCGCACGCATGTAATCTAAGCCTTGATGGAAATTCCTAACGTGCAAGTGCTGAACCAATAGCCGAACAACCGCGTGACGTGCATCAAGTACAATCGGATGCTTGCTATCGAAATCGGAATTAACCAAGCGGCTGATGCGCCCAGTCGAGCGAAGGATGCCTGCTGGTCCAATGAACGGCGAATACTTGGCGATCCGACTATTCCTCGTGATAACTTTACCGGCTCTTAGTAGTTTTAGCTCACAAGAGACTGTCTCACTCTGGGACAGGTAAATGAGCTTCTGTTCAGCAATATCCATTTCAGACGGGTCTGTAATTTCTAATATACTCGACCGGAAAAGTTTATGGGTTGGCAGCCATCTTAACAAAAACTCTACTGTGCGTTTGTATTTTACAATTGAATTGAACCTCTCCCATTTTCCGAAGGGAAGATTTTTTTCTGTCAAAACATCGACGACGAAAATTGACGAATTTTTCAGACAAATGTCGATATCACATGATGGTCCTTTGAGTCTTATTTTATCAATAACCGTTGTATCGGGCTTGAACGGCCAATCAGTTGTTCTCAGTATACTAGGGTCATTAACCCAGCTGCTTTCCTTGAGGGCTTCCGGAGAAATCCTTCGTGAACCGGTATCAGCTGGGTTATCACCGATAAGTATGTGATGCCACTGATCAGTGGTGGTAGACTCCAGAACCTCACCAGTGCGATTACCAACAAAAACTGGTAGTTTACTACAAGAGTGAAGCCACTGAAGAAGAGTGGTACTATCTGTCCACATGAAAACATCCGTAACTTTGAAAGTAAGACCTTTCAAAATTTCTTCGTTTAAGCGGGTTGCAAGAAGAACTGCTTGAAGCTCTAACTTTGGAATAGAAAGCGCTTTCATAGGCGCGACGCGGGCTTTGCCAAACACAAAGTCTAATTTGGTCTGATGGGAGCTAGCAAGTCGCGCACGAAGGAAAGCGACGGCACAGAAAACATCCTGCGAACTATCACCGAACATGTGAAGTTCTATTCGGTCGAAAGGTTCAGTGAAATAGCTGCGAGGTATTGTCAGAGAACCTAACAATTGAAGACCTGAGTGCCACTCAAGGAATTGCTTTTTGATTTCCTCTGGAAGATCATCGTCCCATTTTTGACCGCTGATTCGCCAGATATCTTTTAATAGAAGGCGAGCCTTCACGGTATACGGAGCCACTAACCCAATTGGATCAAAAACAGATGAAATAAAACTCAACATGGTACGCTGAGTGGTTGCTTTGTCTAGTGGACGATCAACCCCTCTACTAGCGACTAAGGTATCTTTTACGTGATCCCACTTACCACCGAGAACATGCGACGACTGGTCTGGACTCGCACAAATATTTTTAACAGAGGAATTGGACTAACGGTTGTCCGGATCAAGAGCGGTTGTTACGTCGGACACGTTGCTGACAAATTTTGTCAGACGAAACCCACCTAGTTTAAGCAACGAGAATAAATCCCTATCTAATTTCAAGGCGTCATCCCTGTTTTGAAAAGAATCCAGATAATCATCCATATAAAATTTCTGGACAACAGCCGAAGCAGCTTCGGGGTTCTCAGCTTGATTATCCGATGCAGTCTTCTTCAAAGCAAAATTCGCACAAGTCGGCGAGTCACGAGCACCAAACATGTGACGCGTATATTGGTGAACTACCACACTTGATGTGGGGTCCTCCCGCCACAAAAAACGATGAGAAGACTGATCTCTTCACGGACTCCAACCTGTAAAAACATCCCTTCAATGTCAGTTGAAATGGCGTATTTATGCTGACGGAATCTTAAAAGTACAAAAATGAGGTTTTGAAGGAGATCCGGGCCAACCAACAGAGATTTGTTCAAGGAAGCGCCATGACACTTCGAGGCCCCATTGAGGACTTGGCGCACCTTACCGGGTTTATTCGGGTTCAACACCGGATGATGCGAGAGATACCACTCACGATCGGCTCGTGATTTGGGAACGTGTGCCTTAACGATTATGACATATCCTTTTTGTACATCTTCTCTAATTGTTTCGGCTTCTTTTTCACGGAGCGACGGATCCTTATCTAGCCTCTTTTCCAAAGACTTTAATTGAGCTAAGGAGGAAAAATAGGTATTCGGTAAAGTACTTTCTTTATCGTTCCAAAGCATTGGTACAATGTACCTCTCACCATCGTGAAAGGTGTCATTTTTCAAAACGGACAAAGTGCGTTTGTCGGCGGCGGAGCGGGAATCTACCTGCTTGAAGGCTCCATATGACTCCAACTCATACCAAGTTTTTATTTGGTCCGCAAGAGACATGTCTTCGACAACACACTTAAAGCAAGACGAGTTCGACCTAAAGGACGGCTGTAATTCAGGAATACGTATGCTATCCGATCCAATGCGAATATGATCCTTAACATAAGCTCGAAAAGAAAACGAAAATTCACTATTATTCGTTTCGGCGGAAACTTGAAAACTTACTTGATGAGTTTTCATTAAGCTCGTGGAAATGAATCCATTTATGGTGAGGTTAACGGGAGTGCCAACCAAATGGAGGCGTTTTACGAGATCAAATGACACCCATGAGTGCGTGGAAGCACTATCGCAAAGAGCTAGGGCATTAGTAATTGTCGCATCCGAAGAGACGGCGAGTGATGCAACTGGCAGGAGGCCTTTAGTTGACTCCTGGCTATGAATATCGCCGACGGCAGCGTTAGTCGATACATGTTTAGTGTTTGCGTTACCTGACGCCGGGAAACTTTTATTATCCTTTCTAGTAGGAGGAAAAATTTTCTCCGCTCCATGTAAGAGCTCGTTGTGCGTGCTTTCACAATCTGACTTGCGGCAATTTTTGGCCTTGCTATAATTACGAAAACTGTGGTTGCTCTGTAAACACGCAAAGCAAAGCTTTTGTTCGGCTACATGTTTCGCTCGCTACGTAGCGTTTTTCTCTTTGAATACGGCGCAATTGCAAAGATCTTGTTGACCTTTACATACAGAACATGGAAGGAATTTTTGTTTTTCCTTAGTCTTATCACTCACCTTTGCATATTAGTAAACACTTTCGTACCTACCTCTTGCTTCACTGGTTCTTCAGACTTAACCTTAGAATTAATTGTTTTTAGCTTCTCATGACCCTCCGCCTTTTCTTTAAGCCATTCGTTGAAATCTAGCAGAGTTAGAGTTGGTCGATGCCACTGGCGTCTTACGGTTTGCATTGACCATGCTTTCTTAAGGTTTGGTGGAATCTTACTCACAGCCTGATTCAGTAATTTAACACTTTTCAGGTCATCGTTAAAAGATAAAGACTTGAATACAGCAACCAGTCCAGAAATTGTAGAGGAAAAGCTAAATACATTTTCCGAGTTATGCATCTTCAGAGGCGGAAAATTACTCAATTTATATAGATGAGCCCCCACTACAGCATGCGGCTGCCCGAACTCTCTTTGAAGAGTTGCTAATGCGTCTTTATATAGCACTCCGCTATAGCTATACTCGGAGATTGCGGATTTTGCTTTACCCACTACGAGCGTTTTCAGATAGGTAGGCATTTCATCGTCACTGAGTATGGCTGAATTGACCGTCGATATGAACTGCCCAAACCACTCATGCCAATTAAGTAGGTTGCCATCGAACTGGGTCAGCTTCCACTCAGGGAGATGACTTTTTCGGCTGTGGATGAGTATATTAGACAACTCTCGTGTCGAAAGTGGACGCTCGACGTCTGCACCAGGTGAATTACCGGGAATTGGCGCTGTGTAATTCGAAGAATTGCCGTGGCAATCAGGAACGAACGGTTGGTTAGCATGTGAAGAATTTTCAGGCTGTGCAAATAACACAGTCTCTCCACTTGTATAAGGAACAAAACTATTCTGAGGAACAATTGGAGTTACTGCGGAAAAAACAGTTGTCGTAGGAACGTAGTGTTCGTGAGCTGACATTACAGGGGCAGCAACAGCTGTTCTCCACAAATTACTATAAGGATTATAGTGGTCACTTGAAAAGTTATTACTACTAACGGGAACACCCGTATATTGCTGTAATGGGATTACAGGTGCTTGGTAGCCAACTACTACTGATCCTGTAGTGTGATGACTTAAAGAAACCTGATTAATTGCTGTTGATGCAGGAAAGAACGGTGCTACACTAAAAGGAACTTCTGCAGATGTTGTCGGAGCAAAATAATTTTCAAAAGTTACCGGGACTACTGACCCTGTGTTTGGATTACCTAGCACTGGATTAGTGGACAAAAATGTTTGCTGTGGCAAATTATTAGAAACAGATTGCATGACCTGCTGTAACCCTACTGGATTGTTAACGGAAACCTGCGATCGGACCAAATTCGACAAATTATGTTGTTGTCTGTAAATATGGTTACTGAAATACAATCCCGGATCACTAGAAGCTGCTTGGCCATGATTCACTCCTGTAAAACTTGATGAGACCAAGTAACTTATTGATGCAGGATAAGTTGCCTCAGGAGCTGTTGAACGAACGTGCTGCTCTTGATTGGGAACTACAACAGCAACAGGCTGATTGTGGTCAACAGATTCGACCCAGTGACGCGTACGATCCTTTTCGTCTATTGTTAGTTGTGGAGAGATTCGAGTTAAACCACTTTCCTCAGCATTCTCGCTGATTTCCGACAACTCATCTTCTAACTCAAGCCCTTTCAACTCAATTTCTGCCAGTTTTTTCCTGTGTTCTTCAGCCAATTCTTCCAACTCTAAACTGCTTTGTTGTTCTAACAAATATTGTTTCATCTTGTTTTGCTGCTCTTTCAGCCTTAATGATACCTTTGCCTGCCTCTCAAGTTCCTCTTGTTGTTTCTTTAAAATCATCAAATCGCGATTTTTCTCAGAAACTGTTTTTGGACGGAGCGGCGGTATAACTGGATTTCTGAGAACCCGATTGCTGATGTCGGCTGCTTCGATGAGACAACTTAGAGCGGGTATCTGTTTTATGCGATTGGAATTTTTCACTTCTTTCAGAATGATGGGAATTTTTTGAGCTGCTATCTATTTTGTCCGGCTCTGTTACTGCCTCAAAACTTGTTTTTATATGTGATAGCTTCCTGCAGAACTTTATCGTTGCTTTGAGTCAACTTATGAAGCCACATATCCAGTGCCGGTAACAATTTGTCGGGATTGGCACTTTTGTCAGCCATATCAGTCAACTCATTATTTGTCTCGACCGCTTGTTCTATATAGTTTCTACATTTTTCAATACATGTATCAATTTTTGAACAACGACTCTGATTCTCTAATTATTCTTCTTTTACATAATGATTCTCTCTATGTATTCTAAAATTATTTCGTGGCATTTATAAAGATCGTTTTCGAGATTGCTACGTTTCTCGAAAAACTTCTTAATTTTCTTCTGAAACTTAACTTCCATGCTTAATAATTTCAGAAATAAACGACTCAAGTAAATCCACAAAATACTCTAATACATCAATAACTTACAAGGGGGAGTATCTTGAAGTTTTAACGCTTTAAGTCTGTTGTGAATCGCTCTACAATTTTTAGGCGACAAATGGTTCCGCTTCTTCTTAGCTTTCAGTGTAGTTAGGTCAGCACTGTATCGTCTAAGTAACAACAGAGTCTTCAACTCAAGGGAAGGGGGCTGGTGCAGCTCTTTATACTTTTCGATAAGTATTTGGTCTTTGGCCTTTCGCTTTGAGATAAAATCCTCAACTATGTTAAGAACGAGAATACCTGTCTTTTTCAATATTGTCCGTACCGTTGCGGCGACAGTATACAATAGCGGTAATATTCTCCTTGTATCTCAAAAGAAGGCTCTTAAGTTATCAGTACTCAAACTACGGTTGTTGTTACTGCGGTGCTTACTAAAGGAGTTATTTATGGCGTCGTGCCAAATAACTAGATCTTTCCGATTCGACAAAAAGTGGTATAGATAGTATTGGATAGTTTTCTGCGAGTCCCTGGCGTTAAAGTTAAAGCTTAAACCGGGCTTTGTGAAACAAGTCTCTTTCACGCGCTTTTGAGACGGTGCGGATAGTATACGGAGCGCGTCGTCCAGAAAACTAGCTCCTAGAATGAATACCATATACTTAAGAGACCTATGCGACGGCTACGTTACGCTTAAGTACCAATGGGGTGGGGAAATTAAGTAGGTCGGTTGAACTCCAACAACGCACACGGAGTAAACCTGAGGATGAAAGAGTTCAACTTAACTGAATTAATATCACCGTACCTGACCATTTAACATTAGTATGGCGTAACGAAGTCAGTAATCGGACTGGCTAAATTGGCTTAGATTTTACTTGAAGCGAACTGGCTTTTTGTTTCACCAAGGGTGGGTGGGGGATCAGGCAAATTGGTTAAGTTTCAACAAGACACGCGGAAAAAACCTGAGGATGAAAAAACTCAACTTAATTTGCCTGATATTTCGCTACCAGACCACTTACCATAAGGTTGGTGTCAAGTTACAGCACAGTTTCGCAGCATTCTGGGGACGTTTTGTGGAATTTTTGGCAATTTTTTGCTTTTTTCCCAAAATTTTTTGGAAAATTTTGGTCAGCAGGTTCGAGTCGTAAACCAACCCAAAAACTAGTCCAGTACCTCTTGTCTATGTTCCAATTTCACGGATTAAGATTCCGTTCACAAATATCCGAAATTTTCTGGTGCAAGAAAAAATGCCAAGTAAGTTGACTAAGTATCGATTGTAAGTTATTTCAGTTCAACAGAACTGCCCAAAAATTTTGAGTGTTGGGAAAAAATTACCGGTTGCTTGCTTGCGGAAAAATTTTGAAAATATAAGACATCGTATAAAATTTTATAGCACAACTAGAAAGTTTTTAAATCAGTAGAATCTTACAATTTTGGAGATTGGGCGGTCATCGGTTGGGAACAGGCCTGAGTTGTTTTCTTTTTCTAAAACCCTCTCTTTAACTCTCAGGACAGTACTCATTCATTGAATTGTCTGCCTCTGCTGTGGGTCTCAAAAAACCACCGCGGGAAGTCGGCGCCTTGAAATCACACCTCGTTTATGAAGACACCTTGTCAGGGAAGAAACCGCTTCTGGGAATACTCGTCGTCTGCGAATACACGTCACCTAATAACCGTGGTCTGCAAATTAACGTCGTCTGAGAACAAACAGCGTCTGAAAATCCACCTCGGATAACGATACACTGGCGACAGGGGCGGGATCCCTCTGTGGTTGCCACCACTCTTCTGGAAAAAATGCGCTCGGGTCTGGCGAATATCGAGTAATTTATGGAGGCCAGCGAACAGAGAGTAAATTATGTCGCCGGTTTTGCCAGTAATATAACTTATATGACGAAGCTCTGATTAACCGAACAATTAAGGCACTAAGGTCCCTTGTGGGGCGCCAAAATGTGCGGTCAATCTCCGTAAATCAACAAATATGAAGGATCAAGAAGTTTAAATTAATGAGAGCATTTATTGGCAAAAACCTCGGTCGAGCATAAACATAGTATAATTTCAATCATATTCGTCACCAATTCACAGGTATAATAACAAATTGGCGCAAGCTAGCCACAAGAACTGGTCGGTTATGTCCTTGAGACAAATTGCTCTTTTTAAAGGTTAGCCTTAATCAAGGCTGATCCAAATTAGAGCGAAAAGACGGTTAAAATAGGTTTTGGAGGTGGGGGGGGGGGGGGGGGGTGTTTCGAACCTGGTTACGGAGCATCCCATCAATTTCGGGGCATTTTTGAGTTCTAGAAAGGAAATGACCTAGGCATGATTCGAACCGGGGCCAAACCCGCCGGGACGCACCATGTATACGCTCGGCTACTGTCACTAAATGCATTTACATTTATATGCATCTATAACCTCGCACATTTGCGTTAATATGCATTTGTACTTCTTGTTTTATATTTGCGCTGCAACAAACAAGAAGGGGCTCAACGACAACAACAATCGACTGTTGGGTATCGTTAACAAGTTTTGTATCCCTTTTGGTACAAAAAGTAAGATAGTAACTTGTGGGGGGGGGGCTCGACAGTGCTGCACTGTAGTGACCCTTCACCGAACTGCAAAAATCCTACTTAAGCACCTTAATTCGGATATTGAACAAACCCGGAGGGGTATAGTATTACTAATATCTTTTCTTATATAGCCTATATTAATACTCCTACATCGTTTTTCAGTGAAAAACACAGTAAGCGGACCGGTTTTTAGGGTCAAAATAGCGATATTTTCATCCCCCCACAAATCACGATTCTTGAAATATCGATATTTTTTGAAACTGAAAAAAGCGCTAAATTAGTGAATTACATCGTAACTGTGCTAGTATATTAGGTAGAACCGGTTGAGTTTAGTTCAGAAGTGGTTGGAACTATTTTGGTAACAAAAAACCGAATTTTCGCGATTTTTGAGAAAACGGAACAAGATCGAATTTTTTGCATTGAGCTAGAAGAGTATAGGCCTTTTGAGCTCGGATCAATAATTTTTAGGTCAAAAAGAACAGAATTGCGGAAAAAATTAGGCGGAACCTATAAGTGAGAAAATTTTTGAATTTAGATAAAAGACGTTTTGGTTAATAATTTTGAAACGACTGGACAGATCCAGTTGATCTTGGTACCATTAGATCAGAAATTAGCTGAGCATACTAATAAGAAGAAAAATTATTCGAAAAAGTAAGCGTGAAAATTTTGTGAGATTGTTTTTAGCAAATTCACCAACTCGGGAGGGTAGACTCTTCACGTTTTTTAATTTTTTTTTTGGAAAGTCCTTAGGCCCCTATCAAAAGGTGATAACGGTTGATGAGCAATTTTACGCTGTTATAGAAGAATAGGGAAGGCTAAAGGCACCAGAAAACCTTGATCGAGCCGAAACTAGGCTAGCGACAAGACCCTTCACCGTTAGCGTGAATTGTCAAATAAGTGGCTTAATTTCAATCCGGAAGGGTCTAGGGAAGGAGCACATACCCTTCCTAGTTGATACAAACAGCATAATAGCATCGGAGAACGTATCCGGAGGGGTAAAGGTTGGAAATCAAGGAAGTCTCGGAAAAGCAATTTTTACAAAACCGGAGGGGTCCCAATCCGGAGGGGTCCAAATTTTTCCTAATTCGGAGGGGTCCCAATTCGGAAGGGTCTTGCTTTCACAAAACCGGAGGGGTCCCAATCCGGAGGGATCTTTCATTTGCTAACCCAGAGGGGTCCCAATCCGGAGGGGTCTCAATTTTGCCAATCCGGAGGGGTCCTATTTTTGCCAATCCGGAGGGGTACTGTTTTTTGTCAACCCGGAGGGGTATTATTTTTGTTAAAGTACTTAGGTAAACAGAAGAAAAGATAGTAATGAGGGGTGTTAGGTTATTAAGAGGCAGGCTAGGAACCAGTGACTGCATTTGTAATTGCCTTTCAAAAAGACCAGACCAAAACAGAACAGGTCCAAACTCGGATATGTGTGGATTGAAACCCAAAACGTTTTTGAGAAAAGTGACTGCCCTGAGGGTTTTAGTAGGTCTAGCTCGGGCAGTCCGACGGCCGATAGGTAACAGGAGACTCGGTGGGTGCAATAGACGCCCACTTGAGAAAATTACTGCCTTCATGTTTTGTCTGTTTGGTGCAGCACCAAGCAGGGAAAGCTCTTTCTTTAGAATACAAGTTCGACTGTTGTACTGCGACCGACTGAATGTACGTTTTTCATAGAAATATTCCTATTTTGTTATTTCTGATATTGTTATTTCTGATATCATTATACTGTGCTAGTTCTCAAATCTTGCGACTGTTAATCGATTATTGTGAATAAATTGTATATACGCTGTACTGTGATAACATACAAGGACCCGTGGTCAATATTTAAAAGAAACATTTGGCATTTACTGTGTTGTGTTATTATTATCAGTAGTCAAACTAAAAGGACACTAGCAATCGAATTGAGTGTATAGGCAGTAAGAAGTGATATATTGAAAATGAGTCTAGACAAGTCAAGGGTACCTAAACTAGGTGATAGCTCCAGGAAATTCATACCTAAAAAGCAAAGAAAAGCAATGACCGTCCCTTTTGTGGAACGGATCACACGAACCCGGACCAACAAAGGAGAGACGGTTTCAGGCAGAATGGTTGAAACCAGGAGTCAAAAGTCCTCAGAAGAGCAAAAAGCTATGCCAGAAGTGGAGGTCCATTCGGAACAGGCCATGAATGAGAACCGGGAAATACATGGACCGGAGAGGAGAGGAAACAGAAGTCTGGCGAGTGAGTCTACTCCGGTAGAACAAGGCCAAGATTTTGCCACTTCCACCGGGACACTGGACCGAGAGGAGATGTCGGAACTGTCCGACATCTCAACTGAAATTGTGGCAACTAGAAGATCTCCCACAGACAACACCATGATGGCAGGCGTGACGGAGAAACAGGCAACGTCCTCATCGTTTTCAGAAAGAGTGAAGAACACTTTCGGAAACATCTTTCCATTCACCATGGGAGTGGGTAAAGGAGATGAAGGTGAATCCCAGGAGGAAGAAGAGGACGATGATGAGCAAGTTGACTTTGGATCTCGAGTCAGCCTCAATAGGTCGACCCAGGAGAATGAGGTATACACCGACAGAGAGACTGGAACCAATTTGGTGTGGTGAGAACGATAAGAAAAGACACAAACACATCATGCCAGTCAAGAGACTTTGTGAGCATGACAATTTCGGAAACGCGAACTGGCGAGAATAGAAACATAGGGCTAAGCAACGCATCGGCGGATCCAGAGGTAGATAATGAAAAAAGTCGAGGCAGAGAATCAAAGTCCGATACTCGACCAGCACAAAGCTACCTGGGATCGACAGGGTGACACGGAGAAAACGGAGCATCAATCGAAGAAGCCTTGAACAACATAGTGGGCAGCATAGGAGAGCAATTTGAACAGATGTCCCTAAGAATGAAAGAACTAGAGAGAGCAGTCCACGTTGAAAGATAAAGTATGCGGGAAGAAATAAACCGCAACAGACAAGAATTTGGAAGGAGCGAAAAACGCTTGAAGGAAAAAACAGATGAACAGATAGCGAAGAACTTGTCGCGAATGACACGAGAAGCGGAACAGAGAGAGTTACGGTTAAGAGGCGACATGGAGAAGTTGAGAACTCACCAAGAGCAGACTCTTGGGACTCTTGACACAAAGATAGATACGATGATGGAGAGGCGAACTCAGGCTATCATGGATAGGTTGGACGGGCTACTAGGCAGCAAGAGTGGACCGAGAGAAGAGGAACCGAACTCGGGAGGTCCCAGCAGGGAACCGAAGGTGAACTTCAATGACCATGAAAGGAGGAGGACATATGGATCCACTAGAGGTAGGGGCAGTTCATCAGGCTATGGCACAAGGGATAACAGAACATGGGGCCCAAACAGCAGAGCAAGTTCAACAGGCAACAGACAGACCTCAAACGAACGACCGACACAAGGCACACATGCGACTGGGAGAGGTGATTCCAGTAACAGGAGACATGCGAACCCTGGGAGGAGTCATATGGGCGAAGGGGGAAACAATCCCGGCGATTCGGATAGAAGGGATATACCAAATACAGAACCCTGTGACACGGAGAAAACGGAGCATCAATCAAAGAAGCCTTGAACAAAATTTTGAGGGAATAAGAGCGTTATTGGAACGATTGGCCAAACGGTGAGGGCTAGAATATTCTGGTGTTTTGAAATTTTAAAAATTCGAAGTATGACGTCATATTTCTGAGAAACGTCAGAAACGGCCATTTTGGCAGAAAAGTCGAAGAAGGACACAACAACGATAGTTGCGACGACGACAACAACGAGGAAATATTGAATTCTAGAATCAAAGTCTGATACTCGACCAGCACAAAGCTACCTGGGATCGACAGGGTGACACGGAGAAAACGGAGCATCAATCGAAGAAGCCTTGAACAACATAGTGGGCAGCATAGGAGAGCAAAATGAACAGATGTCCTTAAGAATGAAAGAACTAGAGAGAGCAGTCCACGTTGAAAGATAAAGTATGCGGGAAGAAATAAACCGCAACAGACAAGAATTTGGAAGGAGCGAAAAACGCTTGAAGGAAAAAACAGATGAACAGATAGCGAAGAACTTGTCGCGAATGACACGAGAAGCGGAACAGAGAGAGTTACGGTTAAGAGGCGACATGGAGAAGTTGAGAACTCACCAAGAGCAGACTCTTGGGACTCTTGACACAAAGATAGATACGATGATGGAGAGGCGAACTCAGGCTATCATGGATAGGTTGGACGGGCTACTAGGCAGCAAGAGTGGACCGAGAGAAGAGGAACCGAACTCGGGAGGTCCCAGCAGGGAACCGAAGGTGAACTTCAATGACCATGAAAGGAGGAGGACATATGGATCCACTAGAGGTAGGGGCAGTTCATCAGGCTATGGCACAAGGGATAACAGAACATGGGGCCCAAACAGCAGAGCAAGTTCAACAGGCAACAGACCATATTGAACTTGCTCTGCTGTTCTGGCGTATACTCGAATTGATCAATTCCTTAGTGTTGAGTTCCATTTCCTGAGCCTTTAGATTGTCATCACGCTCAAGACTGCTCATGGGTATTGCAATACCTCAAGGACTCTTTGGTTCTGTTGATGTCGAGTACATTGGCCGATACGTCTGCTTCCGTGCCTTGATGCATGGCATCTTTCTCTAGCATCGCGCAATATCCAATGGCCCTCACATTTAATTCATCCATTCCCACGTTGATCTGTGATGCCAGGTCACTGTCACAAGATACCATTGTTTTCTTGCATGACCTCGTGGGCCCATCATCATCCTTTTAGCTGCCGTTGACTTTTACCATCATGGCTCCCCCTGTTTTTTGTTTTTAGTAATGCTCTTATCGCATTTGATTGCGTTTAAGGATTGATCGATCGCAAGTAGTACGCATATTTATCTGAGTGCAATGAAGGTTTGGTCACTCGGTTCTCTCAAGTTGCTGCAATGATTGAAATGATCCTTGCTCCTATATTCAAAATTCTGAATGGCTTTCCTGTGATCTTTTTCATAGCACTGCTGCTGCTGCTTGTTTTTCTGAGATTTTCACTCAATTCTGGTTTTTTAGGCCTAGGATTGAGACCTGTTCATCCATTTTCTGTTTCTTGATCAGTTGCCTTAGTTTGTGTTCGATCTTTCGTCATGCTATATCATGGCTCACTTTGTTGATCTCTTTTGCTGCTGTTTTCTCCTAGTGAATGTCTAGTCTTTTTGTGTCTCATCTCAAACTTTCCATTCTTTTGATATTCGGATAGGATAATGTTTTCTTTGATTTCGTTGTTAATTCCTTTTTGTTCAAACCCTTTTTTGCAGGTTTATGTTTACTGCTTGACTGTTTCCTGTATTTTGCGCAGCTACCAACGTTAGCCTGTGTTGATTCTTTACTTCTTCCTGTGTTTTCTTTACTGATTCTTTACTGCTTCCCAAATTGAAAGACAGTCCCTCCGAAAGTGACACTCTTGGCTTCAAAAGAAACACCTTGCCCCTATTTCAGTGATCAAGCCATTATAAATTTCAAACTCATCACTCTGGCTCATGTCAATTTCGTCGGGAGCATTGCCGAGGCTCTTCGTATGTTGTCTGAACAAAGTACAACCCGCCACATGGTGGTCCACAATTCGAGCATTAGCGACATTTACCAATGTCGTCTCTGGTTTTGTACTATGATGTCTCTGGAGCCTGTTGTGCCCCTTGAAAGTTGCGATCAGCTGAATACGAATTTTTCTTTGGCCTCATTAATATTTATTCTCTTAATTTCAGCCTCATTTCCTCAGGAGCTTGCACGCTGTATTAAGAAAGCGTGTAGTATTTTGCCAGCATTGTTTCTCAAGTAATCGGTTTTCACCCCGACGATGAATTTATGCATTGCTGAAGTTCCTCGTTGATTCCTCTGAGTCGTTTTTTCGTCTCAGTTTTTCTAGTTAATGAAATTTATCAATATATTTGTCATCTCTTTGTCTCCTCTTCGCAAACCTCATCAAGGCCTGGAGGCCTTTCATTCCCGAAGAAAGCGATTCCTTCGTATATCACAGATTTTTTCAGCTGTATCTTTTTCTTCTTTTTTTTGCCACCACCAATTTCAGTGCGGCCCCCTTTAAGTTACTCAAGATCGCTGTACAGGCTTGCTTTTGTCATACATGTTTTCCTGCTCCAGGTTCAATTTCATGTCCATCCGATTCGTCCTTGAATTCATTTGATTTCTTATAAATCTCCTTAGATGCGCCCCTTTCAGTGCCCTAATTATCATGTATTTGCGGCATTCAGTGTCGCCATCGTGTGTGTTGTGATTTCATATGGCATTGTAGAGTTTCGCTCTTGGGATCCTTGTGTAGCATGTGGGCTTGGAGTCTTGGCTGTATTTTTGGGTGCCAACGCCCGAGTTATTCCTCGAGTCTGATCTTCAAAATCCACCCTGGGTTCTGCAGGTTTCCTTGTTTTCTCAGATTCTCTTCCTGTGATGGTGATTAAGTTTCTGAATAATGCATCAAATTTTGTCTGTATTGCACACAAGCTCTCTGCTCGTGCTCTTCTCATGCTCTCCATACTCGAATCCAGACTCCCCTGTTGGTCATTCAACTTTTCGTAGCGGTTTTTATTTTCATCTAAATTTCTCTTTCTTTATCCGTTTCTTCAACCTTCTCCAGTAATAACGCCATTCTTTCTTCCACTGCTCTTGTTACCACGTGACAGTTTTTTAATCATTATTTTTTGTTGCATCTTGTCTCCCTTTCTAGTTTTTCTCTGTCTTCCGCACAGTATCTAATTTTTATTCTCTATCTAGTCCGATTTCAACCTTAGATCTGCTAACTGTACTGTTTACTGGTGTCGGGAACATTCTGTGACTGTGGTGTGCGCAGCTTGCTGGTCTTCCAATTTGCTTGCACTGCCCCCTTGAGGTTACGTGTTGTCGTTTTCATGGTTGAAACCGTACCAAAATTGTTGCCTTTAGTCGTCTTTGCTGTAATATGTTCTTTCCCCTTTGGCCTCATGCCGACCATAGTCGTTATCCTCCGCCCTCCTTTTTTCATTAAAAGACGCCTTCTCGGTTTGAGAGTCATCTGATGTGTTCCCCTTCATCTGGGTGTCGTCATCTATCGCGGATAAGCTGAAGGTTTTTGTCTCTTTTTCCGTTGTCTCTGGCATCGATGTCGACCCTTTTATTTCGTCGCCTTCCTCATTCATGCTGTGGTCTAATGTCTCAAGGGGAATCTTTTGCATTGTGGTATGTGTTCCTTCCCGTTCAATGACATCTCCAGTAGTCTTTTTCTTTTTGTTCTCCATCGTCTCCTTGGTCCTTCTTGTATTCACCACGCTCACTGAAAGGTTCTTCTTTCCTATTTTAGTTGTCTTAGATGGCCGTTTTGTATGTTTGAGTTTGTGCGGACGTTTTTATATTGAGTTATTCAGCTTTAGTTTTATTCATTCTACTCAATCCTTAAATCTCTTTTATGTTTTTATTAACAAAAATCCCTGTACATTTTTTACAACGATCTTCTCTAGTGACCATCGTACAGTTACACTTCCTATCTAAGTATAACTTATCAGACGCTTGATTCTGCAGTAAGAAGTGCTTGAATTTTTTATGTTTGGTCACTTTTTATGCCTTCGTCAACCAGATACAAAAACTTTATATTTGTTTTCCATATTAACTTTAAATTATACAAACAGTTCAAACAATCTGAATTGCCTTCGGGACTGAAAAGTGAACCTGTGGGCAGTTGTTTTAACTTCCCGAGTCTCAAGATCAATTCTTTTCGGCAGTTGTCTTAGCTTCCCAAAACTCAAGGCCGAAATCGTTGGGCAGTTGTTTGAACTTCGCAAGATTCAAAATTGAAACTGTTTGGCAGTTGTTTGAACTTCCCAAGACTCAAGACCGAAATCGTTGGGCGGTTGTTTGCCCTTCCCAAGACAACAATAGTTGGGCAGTTGTTTGAGCTTCAGAAGACTGCAAGTGTTGCGCAGTTGTTTGAATTCCCCATGACCACAAGTGTTGGGCATTTGTTTGAATTTCTCAAGACAACAACTGTTGGGCAGTTGTTTGAACTTCTCAAAACTTAAATCCGAAACCGTTGGGCGGTTGTTTGAACTTCCCAAGACTGCAACTGTTGGGTAGTTTTTTGATGTTCCCATGACCACAAGTGTTGGGCAGCTGTTTGAACTTCCCAAGAATTGAATCGAAAATAGTTGGAAAATCGTTTGAACTTCGCAAAACAACAGTTAAATCCAAAACTGTTGGCCAGTTGTTTGAACTCCCCAACACCACAATTGTTGAGCAGTTTTTTAAATTCCCAAGATCACAAGGTTTGATCAGTTGTTTGAACTTCCCAAGACTTGAATTCAAAACAGTTGGGCAGTTGTTTGATCTTCCCAAGATTCATGACTGAAACAGTTGGGCAGTTGTTTGAACCTCAAAGACTAGAGACCACAAGTTTGAGCTTCCCAAAACTGGAGTCCAAACCCGTAGGGCAATTTTTTGAACTTACCAAGATTCAACACTGAAACTGTTGGGCACTTGTTTGAACTTACCAAGATTCAAGACCACAAGTGTTGGACTGGTTTGAGCTTCCCAAGACACAAATACACAACTGTTGTCCTATTTTAGTTGTCTTAGATGGCCGTTTTGTATGTTTGAGTTTGTGCGGACGTTTTTATATTGAGTTATTCAGCTTTAGTTTTATTCATTCTACTCAATCCTTAAATCTCTTTTATGTTTTTATTAACAAAAATCCCTGTACATTTTTTACAACGATCTTCTCTAGTGACCATCGTACAGTTACACTTCCTATCTAAGTATAACTTATCAGACGCTTGATTCTGCAGTAAGAAGTGCTTGAATTTTTTATGTTTGGTCACTTTTTATGCCTTCGTCAACCAGATACAAAAACTTTATATTTGTTTTCCATATTAACTTTAAATTATACAAACAGTTCAAACAATCTGAATTGCCTTCGGGACTGAAAAGTGAACCTGTGGGCAGTTGTTTTAACTTCCCGAGTCTCAAGATCAATTCTTTTCGGCAGTTGTCTTAGCTTCCCAAAACTCAAGGCCGAAATCGTTGGGCAGTTGTTTGAACTTCGCAAGATTCAAAATTGAAACTGTTTGGCAGTTGTTTGAACTTCCCAAGACTCAAGACCGAAATCGTTGGGCGGTTGTTTGCCCTTCCCAAGACAACAATAGTTGGGCAGTTGTTTGAGCTTCAGAAGACTGCAAGTGTTGCGCAGTTGTTTGAATTCCCCATGACCACAAGTGTTGGGCAGTTGTTTGAATTTCTCAAGACAACAACTGTTGGGCAGTTGTTTGAACTTCTCAAAACTTAAACCCGAAACCGTTGGGCGGTTGTTTGAACTTCCCAAGACTGCAACTGTTGGGTAGTTTTTTGATGTTCCCATGACCACAAGTGTTGGGCAGCTGTTTGAACTTCCCAAGAATTGAATCGAAAATAGTTGGAAAATCGTTTGAACTTCGCAAAACAACAGTTAAATCCAAAACTGTTGGCCAGTTGTTTGAACTCCCCAACACCACAATTGTTGAGCAGTTTTTTAAATTCCCAAGATCACAAGGTTTGATCAGTTGTTTGAACTTCCCAAGACTTGAATTCAAAACAGTTGGGCAGTTGTTTGATCTTCCCAAGATTCATGACTGAAACAGTTGGGCAGTTGTTTGAACCTCAAAGACTAGAGACCACAAGTTTGAGCTTCCCAAAACTGGAGTCCAAACCCGTAGGGCAATTTTTTGAACTTACCAAGATTCAACATTGAAACTGTTGGGCACTTGTTTGAACTTACCAAGATTCAAGACCACAAGTGTTGGACTGGTTTGAGCTTCCCAAGACACAAATACACAACTGTTGGGAAGTTGTCTGAACCTCCCAAAAACATAGAATTTCTCCAATGTAATGGTGTTATAGTGTTTCCCAGAACTCAAATAAAATGAACTCGGACAGTGCTCTGCACCCTCAAGCACCCAAGTAAAAATTAAAACCATGATTAAAAAAAATAAATAAGCATGTACTTCTTTCGTTATGAGTTCCAATCATAAAAAAGTTGGTCGGCTTACAATTTACAGTTTGTATCTATATGGTTTTTTTGATGAAAAAATATATTTGGTTGCTCAAAGACCGACCAGAGAAAGGTTATGTATTAAAAATTACTGTTTAATTTTCAATAGTCATTTCTGAAAAACTTGTCGAGTACCTGGTTGAGACAAACGTTTATTCCACTGGCTTCATGGTTTGAAAATTGGTTATGAATGAGGTTACCTCAAAACCTTAAAGACTTCCACCTACTTGCCTGATCCGGCAAGCCTTTCTTATAATACAAACAGTTTGATCTGTCCTTTGTCGACCCCCAGGAGGTTTTTGGCATTATTCATACGGATAAAAATAATATAACCAGTTTAGCCATGTCGATTGTTAAGTTATAGCAAAAATACACCCTTTTTACAATTTCTAACCATACCTTTCATCCCTACCACCTTCTTTAGTCTAAACTCCCCCCTTAGTTAACAACCCCTCGCTTAAGTAAGAGTCCCATAAACGAGATGGGTGTAATAAGAGCTCGAGAGAAACCCCGTAGAACCTGTTTCAAAGCTCTGCTCAAGTCAAAAATGTGATGGAGTCGATACTAGTCACTTTTATACATAATGCCAAGTGTAAAAGGTGAGTTTTAGCGATAACCGATTGACTCTTGCACCCAATCTGTTCGTTTTCCTTCTAACTCTTAGGTCTCCGCGTGTCCAGCTCTTTCGAACTCCTGCCACTGTCCACTTGGAAACCCTCAACAGTGAAGCTTCCCAGTTGTTATCCAAAGTTTTAAGGCTATCTGAAAACCCTTTCAACGCTTTCCAATTGGGCAGCTGATTAGTTCAACTATTCCGATCAAAATGATCAGTCTATTTTTGAAAGTTTTTAAGTATGATATAACATAATACAAACGTAGGATCCACGCCACCTGGAATTCAAAGACAATGTCCATAATTTTTTTGTAGTTTTATTTGGTAATTTTTTATCTTCTTTTGTGTTTCCCCTTTCTGTCTTTGTCTCTGATTTTTTGCGTATCCAGTGGCTTCCTCGAGTCGGTTAGCCTAGCATCGTATCCGAAAGCGCACCCGGAAAAAAATAGCTGAAGTTTTCTTAGGAAAACTATCTCGGTACGACCCGAGATGGACACGTTCCAATTGAGCCGTACCATCTTTACATAAGAATTGGAGCTGTGTCAAGTGAATTCGACATTCGACATTGCACATTTGACCTAGAACTCACCTCACCCCAACATAACTATTTAAACTGCACTCAAGTAATTAAATCAGGTACCCACACCGAAACAAAAATTCGGGAACTAGTCCGAGACACGTTCAAGTAATATGATTATCCATACCACGAATCATTACACTTGAAATATATCATGCTAACACATTTTCATTTTCACTCTTTGAGAATCGGGAGGAGACTCCTGGCGGTACGGCTTCTTTAAGACAATTTGAATTGCTTCCTTCAGGGGACCAATAGTGTACCAATTTTTCACATCAAGAGATGTTATACTTTCTTACGGATCAAGAGCATTGTTTTTAGTTGTCTCTCTGTCATCTTTAGTGTTGGTTACGATTTTGGCGATGGTTTCATTATACTTTGCAAGCGTTCTGTTAAGGTTCTCATGCGAGCTGCCCGGAAGTGTTCAAATGCTCGGAATGGTTCAAGTATATCTTCCTTGGTTTGAAGCATACTCTACCAGACGTAAATCTTCCTATACCTCGATACTTTGACTCGTTTTGGGCAGGAGAGATTTTTTCGGCTCTGCTTTGAGAAGGTCCTTCGTCACAGTCGTTCTCGCTCAATTGTTTGTGGACCATTGCGTTCCTCCTGCTCCCAATATAGGTTCCTCCTTCTCCAAGCAAAGCCTTCAAGAATCCGTTTTTGGTGCTCTCTATCAGGAACAAGACAGTTCGACTCAAGTTGCACATTAACTGGTAAATTAAGAAAAAATTAGACGCTTGACTGGTTTTTCGTCAATTTTCCCACAATTTTAATTACCACTGTTCTGAGTATTTGACTTTCAACCAATAATGAAGAAATTTACTTCTGTAAAACGATTGGCACAATGTGGCAAATAACCGACAATCTTTGAGCATGCACCAACTGAACTGAAAACAAAAAAAATTTTAAGAATTTTTTCCTAAAAACCTCCGACGTCCCTCCTAGAATTAGAATGAACAACACTAGCAGATGCAACCACAAAAAAAGTTTCGTGTAGCACCCCAACAAAATCTGGTATGGCATTTTAGCCGACAAAACTTTAGCGAACAAACAGAAAAACAAGCATTCGTTTTTCTCTTAGTTTTTTCAATCTGTTTGATATTGAAAAAATAAGGTTAGGTTACCTTTTGAACCCCAGGTCATAGTGTAAAAAGGCAGTTATTTTGTTTACCTCCAGGCCAAAGCGGAATATTTTAAGCTAAGAGAAGAGAAGTTTAAACAAGTCAGCAAGTGATTCAACTGATTTTGTTAAACTAGTCGTTAACTAGAAAAAATTCAAAAAACTAGTTTGAAGACGCTTAAGAAGACGCTGAAGAAGCCGAAATTATAAATAATATACAATTCTTATAGTTCAATATAGTCCAGTTTTTGTTTGTTTTAATACCTACTGATGGTTACCACCTTATCCTTCGATAAATATGTGTTCAAATCCAGGAAAAGCAAACTCACCTCTGAATCGTTTTCTTGTTGTGTGAACTGAAGTTTTGGATGAAGAGAATTGGCGGCGTCGAGAGCACGCATTGGCTCAGTTTTGACGGTTATAACAATGCTATCCGCATAACTGAAATACAATTTTAACTGTGGTGTATTCTTCTCAGTGTTTTTAGCGCGGCAGCAGTTTTCATAATACCAGACTATCTCGGTAATTGATGCGTAGACTTCATGTTATATTTTCCCGCAATAAAGATGATACCAGTTTTGGCATCTCTCGCATTCAACCCAATTTGATCTGTATGTAACTTTCCTACTGCGGCATTGCTTTATGTCCACAAACACTTCTTGTCATCCGCTGGCTGTACCTCTGTTCACGCCGATATTTCTTGTTTTTAAGCACACTCGTATTCTTTCATCCATAGTTTTACAGAATTATAGCGAGATAAGCGCCCAATGCTAAACCATCAAACTGAACATACCTCGAATCAATACACTCAAAATATACCTTGCTGAACGCCATATTCATAAGCCTTTTCAAATTTGCTCTTTAAATTTCAGAAGGAGGCTGTTCAACTGCTCTCTTCAGAGGAACATTAGTGTACCAATTATTCACATCATGAGATGTTATAGTTTCATCCGGATCAAGAGCCGTGTTTTCAATTGTTTCTCTGGCTTCTCTATTTTTTGGTTTCAATATTGGCTCCAACTATGATGTCAATAGTCTTTGCTAGCGTATTGTTAAGATTCTCATACGACTTGCCCGGAAGTTTTCAAGTTCTCGGAATAGTTAAAGTATATCTTGTCCGGTTTGAAGCAACGTCGACCAGACGTAAAGCTTCTTGTACTATGATACTTCGACTCATTTTTGCCTCCTTTGAGAAAATCCTTCGTCACAGTGGCTCGAGTGTTTGTGGACCATTGGGTCACTTGAGTGGAAGACCTTCCCAATCAAGGTTCCTCTTGCTCCAAGCGAAGCATTCAAGAATCCACTTTCGGTGATCACTATCAGTTACAAGACAGTTCTACTCAAGTTGGACATTCTCTGGCAAAATGCGAATAAAATTTTGACGCTAGATTGATTTTTTTGACAATTTTTCCGCTAATGTAATTATGTAAAATACGGTTCTTCTGAATATTTCACTTTTTGTTTCAGTTTTAAAATTTTGAAAACATTCACTCTAACCAATAATGAATGAAACTTCTCCTGTTAGAACGACTACCACAATTTGGCAAGTAAGCCGACAATCTTTGAGCAGACACCAACTGAACCAAAAGCAAGATTATTTTCAGAAGATTTTTCTAAAACTCAGAAGATTTTTCTAAAACCTCCTGGAATTAAAATGAACAACACTTCCACTTGCAATTACAATGAAAAATGTGTCTTGCACAAGCAAAGTCCATTGTGGCGTTTTAGCCGACAAAACGTCGGCGAACAGAAGAAAAATCAAGAATTCAAAGTTCTCGTATTTTTTTTAAAATCTTCTTGATACTGAAAAAAAATAAAATTATTTTACGATTCGAACCCCAGACCTTGAGATAAAAAAGAAAATGAATTACATACCTCCAGGCCAAGGCGGAAGCAACCAGGAAGATGTCAAGCTAAAAAAAGGGAAGTGAAAAAATTTCAGCAAGAGATTTAACTGAACTTTGTTAACTAGTCGTTAACTAGAAAAAGTCAAATTTCCAACTTCAAAACGCTTGCTAATTGCAAGCGTAATTAAAATTTAATGAACAGCTCCTTTTGTCCAAAATAGCCCTTATCTGTTGATTTTTGATACTAACTGCAGGTTACACCTGGAGGCCTGACCTGGAGGCCTTTCATTCCTTTCATTAAAACGGATACTAACCTGGAGGCCTTTCATTCCCGAACAGAAGTGATTCCATAGTTTATCACAGATTTTTTCAGCTGTATCTTTTTCTTCTTTTTTTTTCGCCACCACCAATTTCAGTGCGGCCCCCTCTAAGTTACTCAAGATTGCTGTACAGGCTTGCTTTTGTCATACAAGTTGTCCTGCTCCAGGTTCAATTTCATGACTTCTACCCAAGTATCAATGTCCATCCGATTCGTCCTTGAATTCATTTGATTTCTTATAAATCTCCTTAGATGCGCCCCTTTCAGTGCCCTAATTATCATGTATTAGCCCATTTTACGGCATTCAGTGTCGCCATCGTGTGAGTTGTGATTTCATATGGCATTGTAGAGTTTCGCTCTTGGGATCCTTGTCTAGAATGTGGGTTTGGAGTCTTGGCTGTATTTTTGGGTGCCAACGCCCGGATTATTCCTTGAGTCTGATCTACAAAATCCACCCTGGCTTCTGCAGGTTTCCTTTTTTTCTCAGATTCTCTTCCTGCGATGGTGATTAAGTTTCTGAATAATGCATCAAATTTTGTCTGTATTGCACACGAGCTCTCTGCTCGTGCTCGTCTCATGCTCTCCATACTCGAATCCAGACTCCCCAGTTGGTCATTCAACTTTTCGTAGCGGTTATTTCTTTTCATCCAAATCTCTCTTTCTTTATCCTTTTCTTCAACCTTCTCCAGTAATAACGCCATTCTTTCTTCCACTGCTCTTGTTACCACGTGACAGTTTTTTAATCCTTATTTTTTGTTGCATCTTATCTCCCTTTCTAGTTCTTCTCTGTCTTCCGCACAGTATCTAATTTTTATTCTCTATCTAGTCCGATTTCAACCTTAGATCTGCTAACTGTCTTCTTTACTGGTGTCGGGAACATTCTGTGACTGTGGTGTGCGCAGCTTGCCGGTCTTCCAATTTGCTTGCACTGCCCCCTTGAGGTTACGTGTTGTCGTTTTCATGGTTCAAACCGTACCAAAATTGTTGCCTTTAGTCGTCTTTGCTGTATTATGTTCTTTCCCCTTTGGCCTCATGCCGACCATAGTCGTTAACCCTTCTTTTTTCAGTAAAAGACGCCTTCTCGGTTTTAGAGTCATCTGATGTGTTCCCCTTCATCTGGGTGTCGTCACCTATCGCGGATAAGCTCAAGGTTTTTGCCTCTCTTTCCGTTGTCTCTGGCATCGATGTCGACCCTCTTATTTTGTCGCTTTCCTCATTCATGCTGTGGTCTGATGTCACAAGGGGGATCTTTTGCGTCGGGTCTGTGTTCCTTCCCGTTCAATGACATCTCCAGTAGTCTTTTTCTTTTTGTTCTCCATCGTCTCCTTGGTCCTTCTTGTATTCACCGCGCTCACTGAAAGGTTCTTCTTTCCTATTTTAGTTGTCTTAGATGACCGTTTTGTATGTTTAAGTTTGTGCCGACGTTTTTTATATTGGGTTATTCAGCTTTAGTTTCATTCATTCTACTCAATCCTTAAATCTCTATTATGTTTTTATTAACAAAAATCCCTGTACATTTTTTTACAACGATCTTTTCTAGTGACCATCGTACAGTTATACTTCCTATCTAAGTATAACTTATCAGACGCTTGATAAGAAGTGCTTCAATTTTTTATGTTTGGTCACTTTTTACGCCTTCGTCAACCTTATACAAAAACTTTATAATTGTTTTCCAAATTAACTTTAAATAATACAAACAGTTCAAACAATCTGAATTGCCTTCGGGACTGAAAAGTGAACCTGTGCGCAGTTGTCATAGGCAGTTGTCTTAGCTTCCCAAAACTCAATGCCGAAACCGTTGGGCAGTTGTTTGAACTTCGCAAGACTCAAAATTGAAACTGTTTGGCAGTTGTTTGAACTTCCCAAGACTCAAGACCGAAATCGTTGGGCGGTTGTTTGCCCTTCCCAAGACCACAATAGTTGGGCAGTTGTTTGAGCTTCAGAAGACTGCAAGTGTTGGGCAGTTGTTTGAATTCCCCACGACCACAAGTGTTGGGCAGTTGTTTGAATTTCTCAAGACAACAACTGTTGGGCAGTTGTTTGAATTTCTCAAAACTTAAATCCAAAACTGTTGGCCAGTTGTTTGAACTCCCCAATACCACAATTGTTGAGCAGTTTTTTAAATTCCCAAGATCACAAAGTTTGATCAGTTGTTTGAACTTCTCAAAACTTAAATCCGAAACCGTTGGGCGATTGTTTGAACTTCCCAAGACTACAACTGTTGGGTGGTTTTTTGAATTTCCCATGACCACAAATGTTGGGCAGCTGTTTGAACTTCCCAAGAATTGAATCGAAAATAATTGGGAAATCGTTTGAACTTCGCAAAACAACAGTTGTTGGGCAGGTGTTTGAAGTTCCCAAAACTTAAATCCAAAACTGTTGGCCAGTTGTTTGAACTCCCCAATACCACAATTGTTGAGCAGTTTTTTAAATTTCCAAGATCACAAAGTTTGATCAGTTGTTTGAACTTCTCAAAACTTAAATCCGAAACCGTTGGGCGATTGTTTGAACTTCCCAAGACTACAACTGTTGGGTGGTTTTTTGAATTTCCCATGACCACAAATGTTGGGCAGCTGTTTGAACTTCCCAAGAATTGAATCGAAAATAAATGGGAAATCGTTTGAACTTCGCAAAACAACAGTTGTTGTGCAGGTGTTTGAAGTTCCCAAAACTTAAATCCAAAACTGTTGGCCAGTTGTTTGAACTCCCCAATACCACAATTGTTGAGCAGTTTTTTAAATTCCCAAGATCACAAAGTTTGATCGGTTGTTTGAACTTCCCAAGACTTGAATTCAAAACAGTTGGGCAGTTGTTTGATCTTCCCAAGACTCATGACTGAAACAGTTGGGCAGTTGTTTGAACCTCAAAGACTAGAGACCACAAGTGTTGGGAACTTGTTTGAGCTTCCCAAGACTCAAGTGTTGGCCAGTTAACTGAAATTCTATGACCACAAGTGTTGGACCCGAGTCCAAACCCGTGGGGCAATTTTTTGAACTTCCCAAGATTCAACACTGAAACTGTTGGGCACTTGTTTGAACTTACCAAGACTAAAGACCACAAATGTTGGACTGGTTTGAGCTTCCCAAGACACAAATACACAACTGTTGGGAAGTTGTCTGAACCTCCCAAAAACATAGAATTTCTCCGATGTAATGGTGTTATAGTGTTTCCCAGAACTCAATTAAAATGAACTCGGACAGTGCTCTGCACCCTCAAGCACCCAAGTAAAAAATTAAAATCATAATTAAAAAGATATAAATAAGCATGTACTTCTTTCGTTATGAGTTCCAATCATAGAAACGTTGGTCGGCTTACAATTTACAGTTTGTATCTAAATGGTTGTTTTGATAAAAAAATATATTTAGTTGCTCAAAGACCGACCAGGTAAAGGTTCTGTATTAAAAATCATTGTTTTGTTTTCAATGGTCATTTCTGAAAAACTTGTCGAGTACCTGGTTGAGACAAACGTTTATTCCACTGGCTTTAAGGTTTGAAAATTGGTTATGAATGAGGTTACCTCAAAACCTTAAAGACTTCCACCTACCTACCTCATCCGGCAAGCCTTTCCCATAATACAAACGGTTTGATCTGTCCTTTGTCGACCCCCAGGAGGTTTTTGGCATTATTGATACGGATAAAAATAATATAACCAGTTTAGACATATCGATTGTTAAGTTATAGCAAAAATGTCCCCTTTTAACAATTTGTAACCATACCTTTCATCCCAACCACCGCCTTTAGTCTAAACTCCCACCTTAGACAACAACCCCTCGCTTAAGTAAGAGTCCCTTAAACGAGATGGGTGTAATAACAGCTCAAGAGAAACCCCGTAGAACCTGTTTCAAAGCTCTGCTCAAGTCAAAAATGTGAATGGAGTCGATACTAGTCACTTTTATACATAATGCCAAGTGTAAAAGGTGAGTTTTAGCGATAACCGATTGAGAAAACGCTGAAGAAGCGTAAATTATAAATAATACACAATTCTTATAGTTCAATATAGTCCAGTTTTTGTTTGTTTTAATACCAACTGATGGTTACCACCTTATCCTGCAATAAGTATATGTTCAAATCCAGGAAAAGCAAACTCACCTCTGAATCGTTTTCTTGTTGTGTGAACTGAAGTTTTGGATGAAGAGAATTGGCGGCGTCGAGAGCACGCGTTGGCTCATTTTTGACTGTTATAATAATGCTATCCGCATAACTGAAATACAATTTTAACTGTGGTGTATTCTTCTCAGTGTTTTTAGCGCGGCAGCAGTTTTCATAATACCAGACTATCTCGGTAATTGATGCGTAGACTTCATGTTATACTTTCCCGCAATAAAGAAGATACCAGTTTTGGCATCTCTCGCATTCAAGCTAATTTGATCTGTATGTAACTTTCCTACTGCAGCATTGCATTATGTCCACAAACACTTCTTGTCATCCGCTGGCTGTATCTCTGTTCACGCCGATATTTCTTGTTTTTAAAGCACACTCGTATTCTTTTAGCCATAGTTTTACAGAATTATAGCGAAGAAAGCGCCCAATGCTAAACCACCAAACTGAACATACCACGAATCAATACACTCAAATTATACCTTGCTGAACGCCATATTCATAGGCCTTTTCAAATTTGCTCTTTAAGTTTCAGAAGGAGGCTGTTCAACTGCTACCTTCAGAGGAACATTAGTGTACCAATTATTCACATCATGAGATGTTATAGTTTCATCCGGATCAAGAGCCGTGTTTTCAATTGTTTCTCTGGATTCTCTAGTTTTTGGTTTCAATATTGGCTCCAACTATGATGTCAATAGTCTTTGCTAGCGTTTTGTTAAGATTCTCATACGACTTGCCCAGAAGTATTCAAGTTCTCGGAATGGTTTAAGTATATCTTGTGCGGTTTGAAGCAACGTCGACCAGACGTTAAGCTTCTTGTACTATGATACTTCGACTCATTTTTGCCTCCTGGGCGAGAGAGATTCTTTCGGCTCTTGCTTTGAGAAAGTCCTTCGTCACAGTGGCTCGAGTGTTTGTGGACCATTGGGTCACTTGAGTGGAAGACCTTCCCAATCAAGGTTCCTCTTGCTCCAAGCGAAGCATTCAAGAATCCACTTTCGGTGATCACAATCAGTTACAAGACAGTTCTACTCAAGTTGGACATTCTCTGGCAAAATGCGAATAAAAAATTTTGACGCTAGACTGATTTTTTTGACAATTTTTCCGCAAATGTAATTATGTAAAATACGGTTCTTCTGAACATTTAACTTTTTGTTTCGGTTTTAAAATTTTGAAAATATTCACTCTAAACAATAATGAATGAAACTTCTTCTGTTAGAACGACTACCACAATTTGGCAAGTAAGCCGACAATCTTTGAGCAGACACCAACTGAACCAAAAACAAGATTTTTTTTCAGAAAGTTTTTCTAAAACTCTCTCAAGTTCCTCCTGGAATTAAATTGAACAACACTTTCACTTGCAATTACAATGAAAAATGTGTCCTGCACAAGCAAAGTCCATTGTGGCGTATTAGCCGACAAAACTTCGGCGAACAAAAGAAATATTCAAGAATTCAAAAATCTCGTGTTTTTTAAAAAATCTGCTTGATACTGAAAAAAATAAAATTATTTTACGATTCGAACCCCAGACCTTGAGATAAAAAAGAAAATGAATTACATACCTCCAGGCCAAGGCGGAAGCAACCAGGAAGATGTCAAGCTAAAAAAAAGGAAGTGAAAAAATTTCAGCAAGAGATTCAACTGAATTTTATTTAACTAGTCGTTAACTAGAAAAAGTCAAATTTCAAACTTTAAAACGCTTGCTAATTGCAAGCGTTATTAAAAATTAACGAACAGTTCCTTTTGTTCAAAATAGCGCTTATTTGTTGATCTTTGATACTAACTGCAGGTTACACCCTTATCCTGCTGTACATTTATGTTCAAATCCAAGAAAAGCAAAGTCCCATCTTAATCGTTTTCCTTTAGAAAAAACTAAAGATTTTGATGAAGAGAATTGGCGGCATCGAGAGCACGCGTTGGCCCATTTTTGACTGTTCTAACAAAGCCATCCACTTAACTGAGAAACAAATTTAACTGTGGAGTGTCCTTCTCATTGATCTTAGCCCGGCAGCAGCTTTCACATTACTGGACTATCTTAGTAATTGATGCTTGTACATCCTCGGAAGTTTTCTAGCATTGAAGATGGTACCAGTTTCGGCAATCCCTTTCAACAATTTCTAAGCATATTTTTCATCCCAACCACCACCTTTAGTCTAAACTCCCCCCTTAGTTAACAACCCCTCGCTTAAGTAAGAGTCCCTTAAACGAGATGGGTGTAATAACAGCTCAAGAGAAACCCCGTAGAGCCTGTTTCAAAGCTCTGCTCAAGTCAAAATGTGAATGGAGTTGATACTAGTCACTTTTATACATAATGCCCAGTGTAAAAGGTGAGTTTTAGCGATAACGGATTGACTCTTGCAACACAATCTGTTCGTTTTCCTTCTAACTCTTAGGGCTCCGCGTGTCGAGCTCTTTCGAACTCCTGCCACTGTCCACTTGGAAACCCTCACCAGTGAAGCTTCCCAGTTGTTATCTAAAGTTTTAAGGCTATCTGAAAACCCTTTCAACGCTTTCCATTTGGGTAGCTGATTAGTTCAACTATTCCGATCAAAATGATCAGTCTATTTTTGAAAGTTTTTAAGTATGATATAGCACAATACAAACGTAGGATCCACGCCACCTGGAATTCAAAGACAATGTCCATAATTTTTTTGTAGTTTTATTCGGTAATTTTTTATCTTCTTTTGTGTTTCACCTTCCTGTCTTTTTCTCTGATTTTTTGCGTATCCAGTGGCTTCCTCGAGTCGGTTAACCTAGCATCGTATCCGAAAGCGCACCCGGAAAAAAATAGCTGAAGTTTTCTTAGGAAAACTATCTCGGTACGACCAGAAGGTGGACACGTTCCAATTGAGCCGTACCATCTTTACATAAGAATTGGCATGTATAGCCCGGAGCTGTGTCAAGTGAATTCGACATTCGACATTACACATTTGACCTAGAACTCACCTCACCCCAACATAACTATTTAAATTGCACTCAAGTAATCAGGTACCCACACCGAAACAAAAACTCGGGAACTAGTCCGAGACACGTTCAAGTAATATGATTATCCATACCACGAATCATTACACTTGAAATATACCATGCTGACGCCATATTCAAAAACCTTTTCATTTTCACTCTTTGAGAATCGGGAGGAGACTTCTGGCGGTACAGCTTCTTTAAGACAATTTGAATTGCTTCCTTCAGGGGAACATTAGTGTACCAATTTTTCACATCAAGAGATGTTATACTTTCATACGGATCAAGAGCATTGTTTTTAGTTGTCTCTCTGTCATCTTTAGTGTTGGTTACGATTTTGGCGATGTTTTCATTATACTTTGCTAGCGTTCTGTTAAGGTTCTCATACGAGCTGCCCGGAAGTGTTCAAATGCTCGGATTGGTTCAAGTATATCTTGCCTGGTTTGAGGCAACCTCTTCCAGACGTATAGCTTCCTATACCTCGATACTTCGACTCGTTTTCGCCTTCTGGGCAGGAGAGATATTTTCGGCTCCTGCTTTGAGAAGGTCCTTCGTCAGAGTCGCTCTCGCTCAATTGTTTGTGGATCATTGGGTTCCTCCGGCTCCCAATATAGGTTCCTCCTTCTCCAAGCAACGCCTTCAAGAATCCGTTTTTGGGGCTCTCTATCAGGAACAAGACAGTTCTACTCAAGTTGCATATTAACTGGTAAATTACGAAAAAATCTGACGCTCGACTGGTTTTTCGTCAATTTTCCCGCAATTTTAATTACTACTGTTCTGATTATTTGAATTTCAACCAATAATGAAGAAATGTTCTTCTGTAAAACGATTGGCACAATGTGGCATATAACCGACAATCTTTGAGCATGCACCAACTGAACTGAAAACAAAAATTTTTTTAGATTTTTTTTCTAAAAACCTCCTAAGTCCCTCCTAGAATTAGAATGAACAACACTAGCAGATGCAACCACAAAGAAAGTTTTGTGTAGCACCCCAACAAAATCTGGTATGGCATTTTAGCCGACAAAACTTCAGCGAACAAACAAAAAAAAAGCATTCGTTTTTCTCTTAATTTTTTTTCAATCTGTTTGATATTGAAAAAAAAAGGTTAGGTTACCGTTTGAACCCCAGGTCATAGTGTAAAAAGGCAAAGCGGAATCTATTGTTTCGTTTACCTCCAGGCCAAAGCGGAATCTAACCGGAAGATTTTAAGCTAAGAGAAGAGAAGTTAAAACAAGTCAGCAAGTGATTCAACTGATTTTGTTAAGCTAATCGTTAACCAGAAAAAATTCAAAAATCCAGTTTGAAGACGCTTAAGAAGACGCTGAAGAAGCCAAAATTATAAATAATATACAATTCTTATAGTTCAATATAGTCCAGTTATTGTTTGTTTTAATACCAACTGATGGTTACCACCTTATCCTGCGATAAATATATGTTCAAATCCAGGAAAAGCAAACTCACCTCTGAATCGTTTTCTTGTTGTGTGAACTGAAGTTTTGGATGAAGAGAATTGGCGGCGTCGAGAGCACGCGTTGGCTCATTTTTGACTGTTATAACAATGCTATCCGCATAACTGAAATACAATTTTAACTGCTCTTTAAATTTCAGAAGGAGGCTGTTCAACTGCTACCTTCAGAGGAACATTAGTGTACCAATTGTTCACATCATGAGGTGTTATAGTTTTATCCGGATCAAAAGCAGTGTTTTCAATTGTTTCTCTTGCTTCTCTAGTTTTTGGTTTCAATAATGGCTCCAACTATGATGTCAATAGTCTTTGCTAGCGTTTTGTTAAGATTATCATACGAGTTGCCCGGAAGTATCCAACTCTCGGAATGGTTTAAGTATATCTTGTCCGGTTTGAAGCAATGTAAAGCTTCTTGTACTATGATACTTTTTTTGCCTCCTGGACTTTCTTTTTTGCCTCCTGGGCGAGGGAAATTCTTTCGGCTCTTGCTTTGAGAAAATCCTTCGTCACAGTGGCTCTCGCTCGATTCATTTTTAGATTCAGTTTTAAAATTTTGAAAATATTCACTCTATCCAATAATGAATGAAATTTCTTCTGTTAGAACGACTACCACAATTGGCAAGTAAGCCGACAATCTTTGAGCAGACACCAAGAAACCAAAAACAAGATTATTTTCAGAAGGTTTTTCTAAAACTCTCCCAAGTTCCTCCTGGAATTAAAATGAACAACACGTCCACTTGCACGATTACAACGAAAATGTGTCTTGCACAAGCAAGTCCATTGTGGCGTTTTAGCCGACAAAACTTCGGCGAACAAAAGAAAAATCAAGAAATCAAGTTCCTCGTATTTTTTTTTAAATCTGCTTGATACTGAAAAAATAAAAATTACTTTATGGTTCGAACCCCAGACCTTAAGATAAAAAAGAAAATGAGTTACATACCTCCAGGCCACGGGGGAAGCAACCAGGAAGATGTGAAGCTAAAAGAAGGGAAGTGAAAAAATTCAGCAAGAGATTCAACTGAACTTTGTTAAACAAGTCGTTAAATAGAAAAAGGTAAATTTCCAACTTTAAAACGCTTGCTAATCGCAAGCGTAATTAAAAATTTTTGAATAGCTCTTTTTGTTCAAACTAGCGCTTATTTGTTGATTTTTGATACTAACTGCAGGTTACACCC
This sequence comes from Symsagittifera roscoffensis, assembly GCF_963678635.1. Lineage (NCBI taxonomy): Eukaryota > Metazoa > Xenacoelomorpha > Acoela > Convolutidae > Symsagittifera > Symsagittifera roscoffensis. The sequence continues at coordinate 74,528,972 of NC_087065.1, read as the reverse complement.
TTATCCTGCTGTACATTTATGTTCAAATCCAAGAAAAGCAAGTTCTTGTCTTAATCGTTTTTTTTAGAAATAACTAAAGATTTTGATGAAGAGAATTGGCGGCATCGAGAGCACGCGTTGGCCCATTTTTGACAAAGCCATCCACTTAACTGAGAAACAAATTTCACTGTGGAGTGTCCATCTCATTGATCTTAGCCCGGCAGCAGCTTTCTCATTACTGGACTATCTTAGTAATTGATGCTTATACATCCTCGAAAGTTTTCCCGCATTGAAGATGGTACCAGTTTCGGCAATCCACTTTGATCTAAATGTTACTTTCCTTCTGCAGTATGGCCACAAACATCCGCTGTTCTTGTCATCCGCTGGCTGTATCTCTGTTCTGGACAATATTTCTTTTTTTAAAGCAAACTCGTACTCTTTGAGCCATAGATTTACAGAAATACAGCAAGGAAATTGCCCATTGATAAATCATCAACCTTAACATACCACAAATCATTAATTTTTTAAAGCTCTCGTTTTCCATGCTGTTCAAAAGTGTCGATTTTTGTGAGCAAGAAGTTTCTCCCCCTATATAATAGTCGTGTTACCAACTTTTTGTTCTATTTGAACTCCACATTAAATTATTTGCTGTTGTTACTACAGCGCACCATGGTTACGTTAGTGCTTTCCGTCCTTTTAATTCAAGAACAATTTCGCTTAGTGCGGGTCGAGCTTCAATAAAAAAAATTACCGCGTCTTACGCCCAATCACTTTTTTGATCACATAGAGGTTTTCTTTCTGACGTTTTCATTACTGTTGCGCCTGTGTGGGCTTGAGGTGGGAGTTCTTGCACGATCACTTGAATCTTGTTTCTAAATAACTTCCCTTTGCGTCGTCTTTTCCCCAGTAACTGCTGTTTCTTCGATCGTCACTGCTCCGGGTATTATTTTCATTACCAAAAGACATCTGTTGAACAAATCTGTTGACCGAGTCTTTCAGTTCATCTGTTTCATTCCTCCGTATGGCTGCTTTTCGCGGTGTTTATTCTTCTTCAATTCTTATGACACCTCTCTAGTGAAGTGCCCGCTCTAAAGCGTTCTTGATGTTACTGACTTGGTCCCAAACGTCCTTGCGGAACTCAACTCTAATTTGAACGTGGTGGATAATTTTCAGAAAATCTCGAAGCACTTAGCGATGCTGTATGCACTAAAACTGGAACAGCAATGGTAGGTTTTTAGCGCAATTTGCTGCGAGTCAGCCAAAAATGTGAACTTTTACATATGCCCGCTGCACGCGACAAGCTAGCCGTCCTCGGAGGACGTCTGGTTTTTCACTGTAAGGCCTTCGAAAAGCTTTAATGGCCTCATCATAGCTTTTTAGTACCCTTTTGAATACTCAATTTTAACGGAAAATCTCGCAGCCGTTCATCAGTGTTGGTAACAGTACGTTTCCTTTTTGTAGACCGGCCAATAGATCAAATTTTGTATGGTAGCTTTCAAAGTCAATAGAACTGGTGAATGCTTATAACATCTGGGCGACCGAATTTGTCGTTTTTCAAGTCCCTCTAACTATTTATTTATAGTCCCTCTACTTTTATTTTCCAGCGGTTTTTTGACATGCTGAACAGCTTTTGATAAATTCGATTTAAAATTATGGTCGAACTTTTTTTTTAAATTTGAAGCTCGACCATAATTGATGCGTAACATAAAATAATTTCGAATTATCTTTAAATATTCAAAAAAAACTGGTCTGGAAAGTTATTTGGGATTTTACAGGATTTTATAGTAAAAATGATCGATAAAGTTTTGAAAGGATGTATATAGAAAAGTTTGTATAAAAAAAGTTGTTCCGTTTCTATCCTCAATCTCAGTAAATTTTGGATTTCCTATATTATGAACTTTCGTATCTGTTGTTTTTATTTTGGTTAAATTCATCTGGTAATAGATGAAGATAAACTTTTTTCTGACTTTCAAGGCATTTGCATTAGAAATCGTAAATTCTCAATGACCAATGCCAAATTAGTTAAAAGTATGATCTTGAAAATTTCGTTGAGGAAACTTCAATTGGCCTACAATTGCTCAAAATGAGCAGCCATATAATCATTTTTTTATTTTAAAAGAAGCTTAGACGCATCAAAAAAATTTATGTTGGCTTGCACTTGATTTGCAAAAGTTCGCTTTTCATTAGAGGCTAATCAAGAGAAAAAAGAGCGTTTTTCTATGTTTGTATTGATCTCTTTCAATTCAATTTCTGAAACGCGTCAGGCACGTACTTTGCATGTTCAAGCTGCTTTTGAGAGTTAATTTCTCTCATTTCAGCTAAGGCTTATCTCAAAAAGGTCAAAAATGTCCAACTATGGTCTGACTTTTGGCTGTTACTGAACATGTAATGCAGAATTAATCCGGTCGTAAAAAATAAGATTGCATCAGAGATCTGATTAATGGAATAGCAGTAGATTAGTTTTTACTTGTCTCTATTTAGATGATAAATTGTCGCAAATAAAGGGAAAAAAACCATTGAAGAATTTTAGAAGATAGTTAAATGTTGCCTTCTAGAACTATCTACATGCTTTTCAATCTGCTTTAATGACTCGATGAAAGATTAAAGTTGATCTAATCACGTACAAATGAAAGATTATTTTTGAATGGTTGGTATTTGCGGTGAATTCATTGCACTTATGATTTCTTGTTTGATTCGAAGAAGCTTAATTCATGATGACGCTGATTTGATACATAAAATTTCTGGACAAAAAGTAATGTCTTAATAGTGTTTCGCTAGAGCTCGGGAAAAAATTTGACACTTGCAAAAGGTTGTTACTCCAAGACTATCCTAGAAATTAAAAACTTCAAAAATTCAAAATTTCTTCAAAAAAGCTTTGATTTTTTGATGTTTTTTCGTTTTTTAATCATTTTTCTACAACTTTTGCCTATTTCACTATGACTGTCGAATATTTCCAGTTACAGTTTTTTTCAGCTCAATTTATAACATCACGCCGAAGAAATTATCCTAATTTGAAAAAGTTTTGTTGTATTTTTAAGAATATGGTCGGAACATTCTTTGCTACTAGCAGAGTAACCTGCTATCCTTGTTCAATACTTATTCTCGTTATACATTTAGCCGTTCAATTTTTTTTGCTGACAACAAAAAAAACTTCGACGATCATGTCATACAGTTCACGACGTGTTGTATATGCGGTGCAGACAAAAATTCTGAAAATCACCAATTCTGAAAATCTGAAAAATTCTGAAGCTATCTCTGAAAAGTTAGCGGTTAATTCAATAAACTCACGTGAGGGATATATAAATTCGGCTAATGACTTTTTTTACTCTTGTACTCTTGTACTCTGCGATAGCAAAAAAAAACAATTAAATTGTTTCAGAGAAAATTTTAGAGTGGAAAGAAAATTATTATTGAAAAATTTTTATCAAAAAAGTTACTTCTTAGAACTTTTTGTAATAGTCTAAGTCATAGTCCATCTTTTGTAACATTCCCAGAAAAAGTTTACGGAGATGATTGCGGATTTTCAAAAAATTTTGACGACCTTTTTTTTAGTCCAACCAAATTGATTTTCCGAGCACTCCTCAAGCAATAAAAAGACGCTGTTTTGGCCAGATTTTCTGCGCCGCAGACAAATTTTTGAAAAAATACCTCGAAAAAGCCGTTTTTGGGCACTTTTTGGAAAATGTTGAAAAAAAAGCGTTTTTTTTTGGCAGGCACTCTCCCTGAAAGTTAGTATATATTGGCGCCGAAGGCGCTTTTAGAACAATTTTAGGGTTGGTGGGCCAAAACGGGATTTCTTAAAAAGTAACAACCCCCTCCCCCCCCCCCCCAAATCCGCCCCTGTCTAAGGTAGCTACTTTTGGTCACCCCGGGCATACATTACAGTTTGCGTGTTTTCTCTTATATTAGATGTATCAAGGTAAATTTTTAGTAATTTCAATCGTTTTATCTTGAGAAAAGCACCCAACCGCGCAGGTTTTGTGGACGTAGCTAATGATGTCTGGATGGCATTTTTTAAATTGACAGCAAAAAAAAACATCATGTAGAAGAAGCAAGCAGAAGATTCAAACATGAACTAAAAAAAGAAGAGTAGCAAAGAGGTGTTGGAGTTAAAAGAGTGAAGTGATATCGTTTGTGTAGACATATAACCGACAATACCGAGAGATGTTCCGGCTACGTGTTTAGCCTCGTAATGAAATGGTATGAGGCGATCCGCCCACCTAGAATGTCTTGATTGGTATGATTTTTTACCGTAGGTTTTATTGAGTGCCGAAATTAAAGCTTTGTGATCGCTGAGAATTACAAACCGTTTCCCGAGTAAATATGCGCGGAAATGTTTGCACGCCCAAACAATAGCTAATAGTTCTAACTTATTGGTATTGTTTTTACTTTCAGCTGAATTAAGAAATCTCCAAGCTAAAGCTATCGGGGCCCAAACATTCGGTTCTTCCTCCTGCTCCAAACACCCAACCCGCTTTGATTTGCGTCACATTTGTTCCTAGATGCATTTGAAGCATCATAATGGTAGACATTGGGGATGGTGGCTATAAGGTCTAGGATATTCCTGAAAGCTACGTTTTGTTCTTCCCACTACAGAAATGATTTCTTATTGCACGCTTTTAATGATGAACAAAATGAAACCGTGTACTTGTGAAGATCCGATATGAAGCGTTGTAGATGGTTTAGAGTGCCAATAAATGATCTCAGTTGTTTGAGCGTTTTCAGTGGCATGAGAGACATAATGGCCTCGATCTTCGAAAACTTCAGGGGGTAACCGGTTTCGTCGATTTCATACCTCAGCCAGATATGTTTGCTAACTGAGAACTCACATTCACTTAGTTTCAACGCCCATCCTTCTTCGTCCAATCAATGCATGACCTTTTCGACCAGCTTGTTGTGGTCCTCAATCTCTCCTTTAGTAACCACTAGGATATCATCTAGGTAACATATGACTCCTTCCAGCCCCTGAAGTGTGCAATCCATCGTCCTCTGAAATTCTGTGGGCATGTCCGCAAGACAATTTAAGGGGGCTTTGAATCGATACGTGCCGGTCGCTTCTCGACACAAAATGCTGAAGTTACAATGACTACTAGTTAGATCGGATAAAGGTAACTGACTAAAAGCATACTTTAACTCAAGAGAGGTGAGCCACACTTTGCGAGGCGTACTCTTAGTGATGATCTGAGCCGCTGAACTGATTAACTCGTGCAGATTGTCTTGTGCAAATTTGAGCAATAATAGAGTTTGCGTTAAACGCCAGTTTTATAGATTCATCTTTTTTTGCAGTTAAAACGATTGGTGCAATAAAGTGATCGGTCGCAATTTTTTCATTGTGCTTATCTCCGATTAGTGTTTTCATTTCAGTCGTAACTCGGTCTTGTATGTGAATAGGTACTTTTTGGCCTTTGAGTTGTCGAGAAATACGTGGGTCTTTAAAGTTAGTGAATATCTTATGATTTTTGGACCTCCCCATTCGACTGAATACTCTAGGGTACCTGTTTACAAAGTAATCTCTCCAGAACTTGGAGGTAGGATCCATTTACTCCACAGCCTCCGTAGCGTTCACTTCGGTTGTTTTCGGTAGAACTGTCTCGATCCCCAGCTTCTCATGAAAATTTAAGTTCAACAAGTTCCGCGTCCTATTCTCTGACACGAGAAACCGAGCTCTATTAATCTTCCTTCCGTGCGAGGCAACCGAGATTTCAAGAGAACCAAACAAGTTGATAGGCTTTTTATTATAGTCAACATGTGTGGTCCCTAACGGTGCGTCAGAACATTCTTAAACTTTGCATTATGTAACTTTTTCATCAAGATATCCGCTGTTTTTTTATTCAAAAATGAGAGTGGACTGCCGGTGTCCACCGTAGCGTAGAAGAAACTATTTGCAGATCGCAATTAATTTTTAAGGCTACTGGGTTTTCCTCCCTCTGCTTTTAAAAGATCAACACTGTTGATTTGCACCACATTGATCGCCATAACACAGTAATTTGGTTCGCTATTTTCTGCTACAACTATTAAGTCACTTTGGTCTTGTTGTGGTTCATCTTGTTGGATCATGTTGACTCTTCGTTTTGTGATAATGCAAACCTTAGCGAAATGTCCCTTTTTTGCAAGCGTTACTAGTGGCCTCTCTGGCCGGCAACGACCGACGATGATCGAGAGTGAACGAATTGCCACAAAAACAGCAAGGTTTTGACTGATTTGAGCCTTGAGTGGTTCAGTTATTGCCTCCTCCTCGACCATAGTTAGATGGATTACGGTACCACTGAAACGAATATGTGGGTTCTTGTTTAACACGCAATGAATTAGTAATGGGTGTTGTCGATTGGTTGTGCGGGTTTTTGGAATTGTACCGAAGTTTTTGCCCCTTTTTTGCTCTCTAACGCAAGTTGAAGAGGGTCTTCGAGGTAAGCTTTCGCCTGGATCAACTGTTGTTGTACATCAACATCTCTGATTCGGCCAATAAATAGATCTTTGCGCTTGGCTTTTTGCTGATCTAATGGCCAGTTACACAAAGCAGTTTGTGCGCCGAGACGTGCCTAAAATGAAAAAAATGAATCATTTTTTTGCATGAAGATTGTGTTGTACAAATTAATCCGCTCAACTGTGTAGTTCTTTTCAGCTTTGAGCAGATTCTCGCAACTCTTATGGAATTCAAAAAACGAGCACGCATTGAGGTCCAAATCTGGGTACGAATTGATAAACCTCTTTTTTCCCTTATTGCCTAACGATAAAAAGAGTCTGGAATGTTGTCCTTGAGACTTATGGCCAAGAAAGACTGTCCCACCCATGTCTCCCAAAGAAATGGCGGGTTGACCGATGATTTGGCCCAGAGTAGGGGGATTCCAAGTAGGTCAGCCCTGTCTCCATTCACTGGAACTGCTGGTTGCGCCATGACATGACCCTCTAGTTGTGACTGGAAAACTTGATTGTGAAAAGTGAATAGTAAAATAATAAATGAATAAATATAAATAGAAAATAATAGAGTTTTTAGATTCAGAACTTCCAGAATTAGATATATTTGAATGAGAATCTTTTAACCACTTGAATTTAACACTTTAGACTTTCGCAACTGATTTAACGGCAAACACGTGTGACAAACATACATACTAGTGGCAGTGTCCTTGAACAAATTTACTGCACAAAAACGGATATGAAGATATGATTGTAGTAGAGATACAGATAAATAGATAAACTAGGGTGAGGTACCGAATGTCGCCTCATGACAATCAACTTAAATGAAAACGTGTTAATTTGAGAAACCTGTTCAATGGTCATTGTTTGTGTTTCAAATTTTTTTCAAATTATTCCCTCTTACACCTTTTAGTTTATCTTGCATGAGTCTTAGCAAGGTTTATTCATCATGCGCGTATTCTTCATTTATTCATCTTGCGGTTTATTCATCATGCGCGTATTCTTCATTTATTCATCTTGCGGTTTATTCATCATGCGCGTATTCTTCATTTATTCATCTTGCGGTTTATTCATCATGCGCGTACCCTAGAGTATTCAGTCGACTGGGGAGGTCCAAGTGATTCTGGACTGATCTGAAAAGAACTACATACTTGGAGGTCCGAGGGTCCGACTTTGAAGGCATGCCTAAGGAAATCAATACTTTTGAACAACTTTCTAAAGTTGCTTAAAAAGCAGGTCACGGATAGCATTTATTTAAAAGTTGATCAAAAAAGTGACACCATTTATTTAATGTGGTTTGTACATGGTTTGCTATTTGGTTATCTCCATGAAATGTAAATTTTTTGTTTTCGGCTATGAAAGTGCTGTTTTTTTGTGATCTTCCAAATTATGTTGAAGTTGAAATCTTTTGCAAGATCTTCCAAAAAGTTTTATCATATCAAGAACCTTGCAAAAACAATATCTTGGAAGATTATGACCTTAGGCCATATGCTGAGGAGTGGAAATATTATTTAGGTAAAAATCACCCATCCTGAGTGCAGTTTCTGCAAAAAACTAGGAGAAAAAATATTAGAAAAAATCAGTTCGTCACAATATTACTTTCCTTGAAATTGTTATCCTAATAGCTCTGCTGAACGTTTCGAGCACCTACTGTAACACAATCACATATTTTAAATTTTTTGTGTGCATTTTTTACTACTTTTTTTGAAGCTGCCAATTATCAAGTTCTGGCAGTTAAAGGAACACTTTCTTTTTAGCTTAGAGTGTTTCAAACGCATTTTAAAAGGGAAATGTACAAAAACCGAGTATATGGACAGCTGTTGGAGGGTTTTGGTTAAACAATTTGGATGTTTTGGCATGTTTTGATTTTTTATATTTTCTTTAAAAATTGTTAATTACGGCGATTTATAAAGATGAAAACAGTACAAAGGAGAAACACTATCGGTGTCATTGTGTTCGAACAATTTCTTATGCAGAGAGTTCTTGCTCCTTGTCGAAATGAACAACTGTATAGGCAGCTGAGCTCAACAAAAAAATTTATTTACTTGGCAATAAACGTCCTAAATCTGTCATCAAAATCAATTCATCGTCTGTTTGTTCAAGTTACAAGTTAAAACTGGCAGTCAGGTTATCTTCCGAACCCCGGTGCCTGGGGAACATTTGTCTCGCAGTAGCATCGGCACCTCTGGCGTCGGCACTTGCCCGAAATAGTGCAGTCCTCCGCTCGTTTCTTTATGAAGTCGGGAATCATCTGGTCGTTCTCACAAATCTGTTCACAATACTCCTGCGAGCCACATCGCATCTTGTCGGCCCGAGCTCTCATTATTTCTCGGCCTAAGTCGGGTTGGTTTCGGTAGCCATGGTTGCCGCCGAAGTTGTGCGACACGTCGCCATAGAGTCGTCGCATCCAATCGCTTTGCAAAGTCGTGCCGAAGAAGCACACAGCGATCACGACAACCACGCATAAACTCTGCATTTTTGTAGAACTTGTTTGGTATTTTCTTTAGTTTACAACTGATTTATCGAAATTTGAGCTGGCTATTTTGATACCAACAATTTGACAAACTTTACCTTCGTTTGTTAGTTTGTCGGCAATGAGTGGTGACAAAACCAGCTGACATTTGACAGCTTTTAATTTGTCGAGTCAATAGGAATATAAATAAACACAGCGCAGATTTAAATCATATGGCTGAAATCTTTTTGAGCCTGAAAACTTGAGGGCAATGATCTTAATTTGAGTTAACCTTGGACAAAAAAATGTAAGTACAAATTTGCCAACAATTTTCCGAAAATTAAAATAGTTAGTCTAGTTTGTTTTCAAACGTTCGGACCTTAAGAATTCTTAAATTATGCAGGTTTCTAATCGAATCTTTGATCGAAAGTAAATCTATAAAATTCGGGTTAATTTACATTGAGAATAAGGTAGTTTATAGTTTTCATTGAATTAGCATAGTGTAAAGCGTAAAAATTTGGCTCGAAATTTTGACAGAACTTGTTTAATCTGCTTGATTGGTTGGTTGTCATTTTGATACTAACCATAGCAGCTCGTTTTTATTAGTCAAATGGTCTATTTTGATCATCAGACAACAAAATATGAAAACTTACCCAAAACTCTGCAATATTTAATTTTATGAATGAGTAATATTCTAATGAAAATATTAGAAAAACAAGGTTTCATGTAGAAAAACCTTTTTGGTTACATTGTTAATTTTTTTGATTATTTTGTGCGTTAAATTATCGTTTAGTTGTTTCACTTTTTTGACACCCAAGAGATTTCATAGAAATTAAAATTGGAAGCAGATCTTTGAACAGAGCAATCTTTTACCATAAGGAGTGAAAAAGAAGTCCTTTTGCATGCAGACCAACGTAATACAGTGATGCTTGATTGATTGACAGACTCAAAAAACGCTCAGTCTTGGGTCAAGCTTACCCAATTAGGATGATTTGTCACAAATTTGCCAACAATTTTCCGAAAATTAAAATAGTTAGTCTAGTTTGTTTTCAAACGTTCGGACCTTAAGAATTCTTAAATTATGCAGGTTTCTAATCGAATCTTTGATCAAAAGTAAATCTATAAAATTCGGGTTAATTTACATTGAGAATAAGGTAGTTTATAGTTTTCATTGAATTAGCATAGTGTAAAGCGTAAAATTTTGGCTCGAAATTTTGACAGAATTTGTTTAATCTGCTTGATTGGTTGGTTGTCATTTTGATACTAACCATAGCAGCTCGTTTTTTATTAGTCAAATGGTCTATTTTGATCATCAGACAACAAAATATGAAAACTTACCCAAAACTCTGCAATATTTAATTTTATGAATGAGTAAGACGCTCACTTCGGTTTATTTGTTTTAAAATTAAATTTTGTAGCTTTTTCAAATTTTGAATCAATTAATTAAAATGCTGTTGTAGCTTCGCACGGGTAATTGTAGCTTTTTCGAAGGCTGTTGTAGCTTTGCACGTAATCAATTAATTGTAGCTTTTTCGATTTTTGAATCAATTGATCGAAAATGCAGGTCCACTTCAATTTTTTGGCGCAAAAACGTTCATGCGATTTTGCGATAATTTTCTGATAATGTGCACCAGATTAATTTAGATGAAACTAAGATGAAAAGCCTTTAGCTTAAACCAATGTTCTTTTTCGTCCGGATATTTTATACTGGAGGTTTATTAATTGAAAACACAAACGCAAAATTGGAGTGCTTCGCGAAACAGAAATAGTTTAGTTATAGAAAATTTAGAATTTAAAAAAGGTAAGCATTTTTAAGCTAATTATATCACGAAATATATCCGAAATGATTAGCGTTCACCTATGAAGAAGTTGTATGTTTTCCGTCTATTCACACGTTAAGATGACCGAACACCTTGCCAAATTATTTTGCAATTTACGTGCGAAAATAGAGATAAAAATTGCAACTTGCGGTTGGTTCCTAAATATTAGAAAAACAAAGTTCCATGTAGAAAAACATTTATTGGCTACATTGTTAGTTTTTTTGATTATTTTGTGCGTTAAATTATCGTTTAGTTGTTTCACTTTTTTGACACCCAAGAGATTTCATAGAAATAAAAATTGGAAGCAGATCTTTGAACAGAGCAATCTTTTACCATAAGAAGTGAAAAAGAAGTCCTTTTGCATGCAGACCAACGTAATATAGTGATGCTCGATTGATTGACTGACTCAAAAAACGCTCAGTCTTGGGTCAAGCTTACCCAATTAGGATGATTTGTCAACAAAGTTTTCAATTTCGAAAAGTTCAATGGTCTAATTTAGCAGCAAAACAAAGATTTAAGCGCACAATGACAGATGCCAAATGGAAGCGCAGCGGAGCAGGCGGTCGCTAGTCGCCAATGCCGGGTTTGAAGTTAGCGTTCTTACTTGCTCCTTGTGCTGATTCTGCTAAAAGATTCTGCTAAAAAATCTCCAGCACCAATAAAATTGTAGCGGAGTTTAAGATGACTTAATCTCACTTTTGAAATAATTGTGAAGACAAATTGAAAACTTCGTTCTTTTAGTCGAGCTCGTTTTTGTTTTGAAAACGCTAGCTAACTTTTGTATAATTTTTGTAAAAGTTGAAACATTTATGGGATTTTTAATGTTTTCTGAGTTCGTTGTCTTTGCTACCAGGACAATTAATCTGAGCTTTTTAGATTGTCATTTTTTTATTTGAAAATTTTTATAGAAGATGCAAAAAACATTACAAATCGATCTTGTCAAAAGTAATGAAACGCAAATTATTCATGCTTGACAAATACCCCCTTGAAATTAATTTTGGTAATTGATTAGTTCAAAAAAATTGGCTCAGTGATAAAAATTTAAAAAAATAGCTCATCAATAAAAATAGCGAAACCAACTTCACTTTGACATGAACAGTGATAAAAACAGGATCAGAGCTTCGTTTTTGATTTCTTATATTTTTTTTGGGGTTTTGATCCAAAACTTAAAGAAATAAGAAAAAAATATCAGATTATATCGAGGCATACAAACAAACCTTTAAACAACAAAAAAAGATTGAGAGGACAAATTATTCCCTTGAAAAATTGTAGGAATGCGACTATCTAAACCTCGAAGAACAATGTGTATCATGTCCATCGAAAGTTCAATTTTTCGAAAACGCTTTTTCAACTTTCTGTTGATTTTATGTTTTCTTTTCTGATTTTTAATTTTAATTTCGATTTCGATCACCACAGTCTCCTCCTGAAACATCTAAACAAATGTAGATACACTATTAGATCTCATAAATATTAGAAAACCGAACATTGATCTATTCACTACTAGTCGTATTCTAGTTTGAAAAATGGTCTTAAAACCATGTCAACAGTAAAGGCATGTTGAATTGTTTACTTTGATGATGCTGAAATATATTTATTTCAGATGACTTTTAGTTGCTTTGACCAAACGAGATTCTGACTACCCAAAAGGTCCCCAGTTTGATAATATTTCACTTCATCCATTCACGGCCAAACGACCCTGAGGAGGAAGGAGCGCTGATAAAACGCAAACTTACTAAATAAACATACTGAATATACAAAAAAAATAAAATTTTGAAAATCAGGCTTGACCCCCACAACCTACAGAAACAAAAATAGGGATCCAAAAATTTGGAAAACACAATTTTGCTCTCCATTGTCTCAAGATAACCAATTTTTATTGTTCTAAAAATTTTACTAAAGCAAACTTTGATCCAACGGTCTTAACATGCCAAGTTTTGGTCCCCATTGAGAAGAAATCAGCGTTCATACACCAAAATTAAGCCCCTCTGTGTCCAAGAAAAATCAAGTTCAAACACACAGTATAATGGAATTTAAATCAAAAATTAAATGTGTTCCTCATCTTGTTCAGCACAAATCAAGAGATTCGCTTGTAACAAACATTTTCCAATTCTAGCATGAGTTAATTTTTTAAGTTTGCTAGGAAAATTCAAATATCAATTAAGGATAGCCGGTTGCTGCGTGCAAGTGAAACAGAATGTTACAACCACATTCTTAAAAAGATGCATAGGTTTTTTTAATCAAATTATTGTCGTTTTTTATGCATGTTGTGATGCAAGGATCTGATGGAAGACTAAAACTTAGGCATATTAGACAAACACAGTAGAACAGGCAAAATGGGCAATAATTTTGTCAAAAACATGATTTGAAATTAACCCAAACTCAAAAACGTATAAAAAGTTTTTCTCAACACTGGAACAACTTTTTGAAAGCTTTAAAAAATATGCAAATCAGGAATCGAAGGGCTTTAATAAGAAATATCACTCCTAGTATTCCGATTATTCTTTGTGGTACCTGATTTTGTGAGAAATACAAAAAAATCAATCACACACGAATACGAATTTCCTTCCCATTTCTCATCGGAAAAAAAAATATTTTTCGGGCGTACGTTTTTTACTACAAGAGTCCATAGACGTCAACGTTTAAAGAGATCCTCGAGTGATATTTGCCAAACTTCGACCAGTTTCATCTCTGGACTCAGACGCATAAACCCAGCTAAACTGTTTTGAAAACTATGCCCAACCGGTTATGGTGAAATACAACATTCCGGAACCAGTTTAAAGCGAGTACTCATTTTATACTGGGATATTTTTCACTATAAAAAATAAGTACTAACCAATCATGATCCATAACAAAAACGATATAAATTGTACAACTGAAATTGATCGTAGTTCCAGTCAGAAAATTTGTTAGATAGACTGAAATCAGTTGTTTTTCTTGTCTCCTCTGAGCTCGCATAAGACCAGTATATCTCTAGATGTATTGTGTCTGGGAAAATAAAAATAGAAGATTAAGATAAGGATTGGTATTAGACTAAGAAGTTGTACAAAACCAACCGGCCAAAAATAGATAGCGTAACGAACAGACAGTGTACCTTTTTTCGAAATAGCTCTATGAGAAGGCCAACTCGGACATGAACTGATCTGCTGCAACCAATGAGTCTCGAGCAGAACAAGTACTAACTTAGTTTAAGAAAAAAAAATTGTCAATAAAATAGCTTATATCCGCGTCTCAATGAGTCTAATCAAGCCGAGTCAATACTTAAGACAAAAGCCTATCACAACAAGTATGAAAAGCAAGACTTGAATCGCAAGGCGGAAAAGCAGACAGTAACGAAAAAAGTCGAAACTATTTAAGCAGTAAATGTTCTTAGTAATATATAAACTGCATTAACTAGAGCCGTAAACTTAATTTAATAGGCCGTATTTTTTAGGTCATATATGATAAATGACTAATATAATTATTACCAACCAGGAATCGACAAACTAATTATCTACCTTCAGTCCTAAATCTGCAGTAACGTTTCTAAAGTTTTTTTTTTTAATCTTAAAAATTCATCAAAAATAGAAAACACAAAAACAGAATTAGTATAACAACTAAATGTTGTTATTTTGTAAGGGTTCCTTGTTTATCTTGAAGATCATTGTCTTTTTTGTTTCTTTTTTCAAAAGAGTTTGAAATGTTTTAAATCATTCACCTAAGACAATCAACACATTAAATACTAACCTAAAAAAATCAAGACCATTAATACAAAATTCAAATTCAAATCCATATCTTTAGTTCAGTGTCTAACGACCTAAAATGTCGATTCACTTTTGAACCCTTCCAAACAACCCAGGATTTGCCAAAAACTGACGATCTGCCAAGTTCTAACCATTTCAGTTAAGCTAAACAGTGAAGAACTTCAGTGACTTGTCCTTCACTTGAACCCTATTTCTTAATTGACCCAGGTTTATGACAAGCCTTAGATTTCATAGGTACTAAAATAGTATGCAACGATCTCGACTGTTTTTTATACCTGAACCTTGTGGACTGAGTTACTATTCTCCAACCCTTGATGTCATATCGATCCCCATTTAAGTAAGACTTAGCATACTTGAATCAAGAAAACGCCATATTTGTTTGAGAGCAGTAAGACATCATTCTACTAAATTGATATACTCTCTTCCCATCCCGACTTGTCACAACAAAATGACCCGAAGAATTAGTAAAAAATTTAAAAGAGTATGAACTAACGGCTTCAGGAACTAGAACAATTAACACCTGACTTGAGCATCAATCAACCATTCTATCATTTATGAAGTGAAGAATTTCTCTGTAGACAAAAACAAACCAAAAAAAGTTTCTCAGGTAAACGCAACACAAACTCAGAGTCTGTCAAAAGAACAATACTTAAGCAAGATAGAAAAATGGAACAGGAAAAACCAAAAACTGGAGATCGACTTTCCGATTCCGAAGCAATGAGATCATCATTGATTAAAAGTAAACGACGAATAAAAATAACCGTAACAAAAAACCAGTACGAACATTTGCTTGGAATCAACCCATAAGGCATTAACAGTAGAGCCACTCATTACTCATTAACAGTAGAGCCACTAACTACAAAATGATTCAATACGACGATAGATCTATCTTATGATTTTTCCTTCACTCCGACAATGACTCAACAAGCGGTCAAGTACAATTTTGTCGTAAGATAATTTACTTCGAAATAACAATAGTGCATGCAAAGAAGAATTTCCAGAAAAAAAGATGCAACGATTGATTGACAATTATTTATCAGATATATGCAGTTCATTTTCATAGTATGGAAAATTTACAATCGAACCTGATCACTAAATTAAAAGCATCAAACACCACATATAGTACAAACAGATGAGATAGATTTAGGTTTTCAATCTTTTTTATGGAATATGTTAATGATATACAACACCGAAATCACAACGCAAAAGCTTACTGTTCACAAAAGATGTTTTTGCAATAAATTACAGCTTTGTCCGCATTTAAGATATAGACGATACTTTTATGTATCACAATCATAATCATCACGACATACAGCAGTAAGAACTAAAGTCAATTAAGGTTCAAGTACTTCAGATGTACTTTGCAAAAATATTTTTGTTACTAAAGTATCATAAAACTTAAAAAGAGATCTCCCATAGATCTTCGCTTGGTTTTTAACAGAGTACTTTGAACATATTAGACCTCATAGAACAATCAGGAAAACTATTTCGTATAACTTGTGATGAAGACACAATTTTGGCAGACGAAAAATATCCTATTTGTGACCTTGAATGGTATCATGAAGTCTTCATTTTCAAACTAAATCATATTTTAAGCTCGGCTATCTAAACATTCTCAATCAAAAAAGCTTTCTTAAAAGTGATTCTATTACCGAAAGATACAAAAACCTTAAATTATAGTTTAGTTACTCCTAAATATTTCACAAAAAAACAGGTAAAGCTAGTTTAAAATCAATATCCGAAAAAAATTAGACGGAGCAGCAACGCTAAATAAATAAGATTATCAAACACCATCGAACTTTGCAAACTTAATCTCACATTATCAGGGACAAAACAACAAAGCATTTCACAAATACGACCCGCAATTACAACACATATACTAAAAAATATAATGTTTCTCCAAGCCAAAATAAACTCGTTAGCTGAACCAAGTAGCTTTGATAAAAAATTTGTCTATGGATTATCAAACATTTCGGCATTCAACTAAAATTAAACTTTTAATAGGACACACCGAAAAAGAAACCATTTTGCACGTACACTAATTATGACCATCAGTCTTGAGTAATTGTCATAATTAGGGTTTGCAGAACGGTTTCTTTTTTCCTATGCCATGAAAAGGGAACAGAGAAATGGATTACTCTGAAAAATACACAAATTTCCAATAAATTATAAGATTCGAAGTATACAATTGACGAATCAATTGAAAAAAGATAACCAAACTCAATTTTCAGGAGATGAACAACTTTTTCATTAAAGTCATAACAAACCAACAAAAAGTTTGTAGACAATTTAGAGCATATATAAATTACAATGAATTAGAAAAAAAAATGAAAACTTTAAAATTACAATAAGTTTCAAACATACAGAAAACCACTGTTTATATAAATTCCATACAAAACATAAAAAATTGAAGAAACACTCAATAAAAACAAGAAAAACCCAAATTTTCATGAAAAACCCAACAATAGTTAAAATAATGTACAATATACGGCGTTAGTTTTGCCAAATCCAGAATCAAACGAAAAAAAATCAAAACAACTATCAAAACACAAAGAATCAAACAAATATTTTAATCAACACATGAAAAAAATCAAACTTAACAAACAAAAAGTTACAAAGTGATAGTAGGCTAGGACAACCACTAGCATCTAGCTATAATTACAACCGATTACAATCACCAATGAACAATTTTTTTCGAGGAAGACCTTTAGGTAAAAGAAACTCGGATACCAACACAAAAAAAAACAGATATAGCCGTCTAATAGCCGCAATAGTCAAATTTGAATTAACTATCCACGATCAAACTTTCAAGAGAAAACCCTCATCGGATGGTTTTTATTATTGTACACGACACGGCCATTTTATCGCCGATTGTAGACAAAAACCAAAAAAAAATTAAAAAAACATCAAATCGCAAAAAAACTAAAAAATTTTCCTATCAATACTTTAAAACAGATCAAAGTGAAGCAAACAAAAAGTATCAAAATAATAAAAGTTCATGAAAAATACTACCATCTAACTATGATTACAACAGATCGCAATCGCCATAAAACAATAGTTTTCAAGAAAGATCTTCAGATAGACGAAATTTATTTAACAACACACAAATCAAATAAAGTTGTTCTAATTGCGCTGCTAGTCATTATTGAAGAAAAAAAATTTACGATCGAATTCAAACAGAATTAAGTATTCAAATCGTAACAGAATTCAAACATACTCGAATATCCGACCGAAATTTAAATATCTGCATTTACCGTTCTCAAAAATACTGAATATGAGTCTTTCTTTTTTTAGACTACTATCAAAACGATCAACCTGACAGCAAAACAGATCAATTATGCAGAATTTAAACAACAATATAAATTTAAACCAAATGTACCTTCCCAATTAACAAATCAAGAAAGTACCAGAAACATCTGAAGAAAAATACAATACATTTATAAACCCAGTTATCATTTTAGCAAAAGTAGAATCTTCAAAAATAGTACTCGATGTGATAGACTTAATTTCATTTTAGATGAAAAAATTTGCAACTATAGAAGCAAACAAAAAATACTCACAAAAAAATCAAGGGAAATTATTATACGACAGCTGATATGAAATCACATACTTAGATGTCATAGTTATACAAACACAAACAAATTTAGAAGTCTTTTTGTTTTCAGAAAAATACTATCCCATTTTACAAACAGAAAACATAAAAGCGGTCCAAGACAATTCAAGAATTTTCTCAGCAAAATTAAATTTTAATGACATATAATTGAATGAACAAACTTAAAACCCTTGAAATCGAGAACTAACGGTGTTTTAAAAATGCAGCCACCATCCGACACCACGAAAATTCAACAATTTCTCGGAATGTTGACATTTTTCAACTAATTATGTATATAAAATGCAATTAATTCTCAGACCATTCTATAATCATTTAAAATAACAAACGATTTTGAGTGGACCTTTGAGCATACGAAAAAATTTGATTCAACTAAAATTGAATAAATGACCAAAATTCAAACACAATTCACGATCCCAACCATCTAGCTATAATTACAACAGATCGCCATCGCTATAAAACAAAAGTTTTCAAGAAAGACCTCCAGATAGATGAAGTTTACTTAACATCACTAAAATGAGATAAAGCTATCCTAATGGTGGTAATAGTCCTTATTGAAAAAACTTTTCACGATCAAATTCAAACTGAATTAAGTATTCAAATAATAACAGAATTTAATTATTCTCGAATAAACGAAAATTAAATGTCTGCAATGTTCGTTCTCGAGCATACTTGAATGGTCATTCTCAAAATTACTCAACTAACCGCAATAGAGTTTATTCAAAGAATAGTTCAAAAATTACTCAAACAGAAATTTTTATAAAGAGAAATCTCCAAACAAAAGAAGTAGAAAAAAAGGCTACAATAACAGATCATTTCAAAAACTTATCTAAATCACCACAATGAACACACTCACAGAATTCAAATTGACCATATAGAAAATCGTAAAACATCAACGACAAATTAACCAAGTACAAACTCAAACTGAAACAACCACTGACCTCCCAAGAATCAAAACAAACAAAACATCAGAGCTTCTTTCAAATCATATAAAATATAATAGCTCAAACAATACGGATGACAGAGGCACCACTGAAAAATATGTTAAAAAATTAACATGAAAAAATGAGTCTCACTTTTGTTTAGACTATTATCAAAACGATCAACCTGGCAGCAAAACAGATCAATTATGCGGAATTTAAGTAACAGATATACCACATACAATACCCCAAATAACAAATCAAAAAAGATCATCACATATACCAAAATGCAACTATTACAACAAACCCACTCAATCAAAAAATCAAAAATTGAACATTGTCCTTTCTTTTAGAAAATCAAAAGCATCAAACACAATCAGAACCCCCCAGCACTCAAAATTGGTTTTTCAAAGGACTCAGAAGCACAATCAAACATCATAAACGTACATACATAGAATGAAGCTCAGGCAGCAACATCAAATGCATTACTTCAACGTACAAAAAGCAAACTAGCAACAGCAAAAGGTACAAACAAGCAAATTTATGAGAAAATCATATCACAGATTTTAAGAAAAACTATATAAGAGGAATCACTTTACTTTTGATTATATACCAATAAAATGTGTATTAATTAGTAAATTGAAAACAAAAATTAAAAATAAAGGAAAAAAATTATTCATTATCGTTTTTCTAAACACTCCAAAAACAACTTCTAATTTTTCAAAAGTCTGTCACATCTAAAACAAAGGAACAAAAAACTTGAAACCATTCACTGCAAACATGTATAATTTTTCAACAACTTCAAAACAACACAATATTATTTGTCAAACATACAAAATTAAAATGTAAAATATGTCTTAATTTGATTACAGACCAGTCCACAATCATTTTCGCGTAGCAATGTCAACAAAAAAAATATGCAAAATTTACTCACACAGACAATGATAAACTACATAAAATCTCGTTATAAAACCACTCTACACTATAACCAATTGAAAAAACTTATATAGAAAGAATAATACGGTAAGTTTGTTTCATAATCGTCAAACTACCATACTCAATGAAGAAATTTTGTAAGTAAACTGAGCATTTATTATGAAAAAATCAAAAAGAAATACCGACTATTTTGCAAAAACGCTATACTTTCAACCTACATTCCAACTCTAAAAACACACAGCAGAACGACAAAATTTTTAAACTATGTTTAGATTTCAACATTCCCGTATAGGTCAAGTTGAACTTAAAGAATTAGCAAATTTATCAGTAAAATATCCCAATGTACATGCCACTTCAAAATTGGTTCGAGGAAAAAGTTGTCAATCATTAATTTCCTTAAAAACCAAAAGCAAATTTTCAGAAACAAAGCGCAAAAAAAATACCTAAAAATTTTCAAGACACAAACAAAAAAACTTTTATAAGTAAAAAAAATACCTAAAAATTTTCAAGACAAAAACAAAAAGACTTTTAAAAGTAGCTGAAGATTACGGAAAAGTCTCACCCGTAGAAAAAAAACAATAACCAAAATACACTACATTTATAAACCTAGTTATCAATTTAGGAAAAGTTGAACCTCTAAATATACTACAAGGTGTAAGAGACTTAATTTCATTTACAGATGAAAAAAAATTGCAACTGGCCGATGAAGCAAACGAAGAATACTCAAAGGAAAATCAAGGGAAATTTTATACTACAGCTGATATGAAATCCCATACTTAGACAACATTATTATAAAACACAAACAAATTTAGAAATGTTTTTAATTTCAGAAAAATACTATCCCAATTTACAAATAGAAAACATGAAAGCGGTTCAAGACAAATTAAATTTTTTTCTCAGTAAAATTAAACTTTAGGGACATTTAATCAAAGGAACAGAGGTAACGGTATTTTAAAATTGCAACCGCCATCCGAACAAAAAAAATTCGACAATTTCTCGGAATCTTGAAATTTTTCAAATAATTCTGTATACAAAATGCAATTGTACCTCAAACCATTCTATAATTCTTAAAACAACAGAAAATTTTCGAATGGACCTTTGAACATACATAAAGATTTGATGAAATTAAAATTAAATAAATGACCAAAATTCAAACACAATTCCCAATCCCAACCAATCATTTTATGCCAAGTGTGACGCATACAATTTTGCGAAAGGTGCAGCACTTCTACAATCACATCAAAGAACAAAAAAAAACTATTCGTATTTCCGCAAAGTCAAATCTCTTCACTCAAGCAGATTTTGGACTCTCCACACTAATCAATGAATGTACAGATATCTTTTATACTTTAACAGAATATGAATGTGTTCGTTGAATCAAAACATTCAACAGCCTTACTTACCGCTCATAAACCAATAACAAAAACTTTACAAAAAGCTCAATCATGAATCATTGAGTATATAAGACTTTCTTTAATCATAACAAAATTTCCCAATCTGCACATAGTCCGAAAAGCAGGAAAAACTCTGCTCTACACAAAATGACAGCTTCAGAATTGCTAACACAAAAAGCTACAGTTAATTTCTTGAAAATTTTTCCATGCAGAAATTGAAAAGTCGCAATGATTAGAAAGCAAAATTACGGTAAAAAGACTCCAATAATTTGAAAATGAATATTTTAAAATTTTTCCACTTCAATTAGAAACTCAAAACAATCATTTTGAATCAGATGTTACGAGTAAATAAACCAATAAGATTGTCCCATTTAATTTATGGATGAAACTTAACACAACAAAGAAACTCTATAAACAAACTTCACGTAAAATTTCACGAAACGTTCCCACTAAAGAAAACAAAAACCAATTCGACACAAAAAATCTTGCAGGACCTTTAGATACAAACAAAAAACACAATGATTGAAACTTTTGATTTGAACGACCTCATTGACAATAGTCCTTTAACACTTGCAAAACTCGAACATTTTTTACCAAGTACAGTTAAATCAATAACTGACTTGCTTACATATTACCAAATTTAGGACCCCATCATGCGCCCAATGGAATCATGGCGCAAAAACAAAATTAAACCTGCTAAAGCAGATATTACTATTTTAGGAAAAGAAACCCATATTCCAATAGTTTCGAAAATTTAATAACACATTTTAAATGAAAACGCAGGCTTTTTTGAATATCTCAATGCAAAAAACATAATACTCTGTTAACCATTAAGTTAAATTATAATCATTTTTCATAACATACACTCATCAAACAAAAAAGGCACAAGAAAATTTATGATATTTTGACAAAACTTTTTCCTTCGCCAATGCACCAATTTGGACTAAAATACTTTGTAACGACCGTCTCACATGTCAATTAAATAAACTTTAAACTGATATCTCATCATAAACAAACAGGAAGTTTTTTAAAACAGAAATCTAATTTTTAACCAGCGAGTATAATTTTACAGAAAAGGACCAATATCACCATTTTCAGAAGAAACCTCCTAAATTATGAAGAAGACTCGGAAAGGTATATCTGGTATATTTCGTTATGTTTTCTATCTCTGTTTAAAATTCACTCAGTAGGTGTACCTGAAGCTAGTTTTAAGCATTGTGGATGATGAAAACGATCATCATCGTGAGTGTGTGGTGGAAAAAAGTAACATTCTGGAATTTACAGTATTCTTAAAGCTTTAGCTGCAAACATTATTAGTTTAAAAACCACTTCATAATGAAATTAAGCAAAGGTTGGAGTTATTTGGAAGATATTTTTTTTACGGTAAAGGACAATTCAGTGTTTTTTTCTTATCATTTCGGTTGATGATACCTCGCTTATATTGATGTAGTGCGCAAGTCATGCCTTCAATTAGTCCGATTATCTTTGATGCATGTGAAGATCGAGGTTTCTGTTTTATATTGTATAAATGACTTAATGTTATAATTTCATTAGTAGTATTTTCAGTGCCACAATCTGGATTTCGAGTAATCCAAATTTTGATACCCAGCGTTGGTAAAGTGTCGTGTATGCATAGTAAGAGTTACATTGGGTTTAGAGCTACATAATGAGTAATTGCGTCTACGATTACCAAAACGCAGGATTTTCCTTCTGAGGATGGTAATATTGGTCTTTTTGTATCAAATGATTTTCGTTGGTTGAAAAATATACTTTGTTCTTTAAAATCTTGTTTTTCTGCTTTTTGTCTCTGATGTGGAATAAATTGGTTAATTGATATGTGAGAAAAATGCTAGAGAGTACTCAGATCCAAATTTTATGTATAAAGTAATCATAAGTTCTTTCTGAACCGATGCGTTCTTTGGTATTTGATAAAAGCATATTATAAAAAGCTGTTGAAAGTTAACCTAAGGGTAATCAGGTAGTTCTCTATCTGTATGAATATTATCTAAAACGTCTGTTTTTTCAATTACAGTTGCGTTGTCAAATTTTCCAAACAAAACGTAGGGTGTTTTTTACTAAAAAAGCTGCTACCTAATTGTTTTCACTAAATGTGCCAAGATTTCATTTGGCGAATGATTGGGTCTAAGTTTTAGTGTTTTGTTAGCAAATCAATTTTATAATTGAGCTGTACGTGTTATGAAACTATTGTGTTATTCTAAATGAGTTACTCAAATGTTGTCAATGGGATCATTCGAATCAAAAATTTAATTCCTTGTGCATCTTTTTATTTGTATCTAATGGCCCTGCAAGATGATTTTTATCAAATAAATCTTGTTTTTTTATTAGTGCGAATGTTGGATATGATATCTGTTACTAGTGTTTCTTTTTTGTGTTACTTTTTATCCATGAAGAATAAAGGATAGGTCAATTTTGTTTTTAAGTGTTATGTCTGAAAGTTAATGGTTTTTTTGAGAGTCTAATTTCAAGAATTATAAACTGTTCATTTGCATAAAACAAAAGTCAATTATTGATCTAGATCTGCATTCTAATTATGGCGATGATTCATTTTCTGCTTGGAAAAATGTTATATTTTGCGGAATTTCATCTCTAATTTTTCGTCTGATCAATTCTGCTGGATTTTTCTGTTTGGAATATTGAATAGGGCAAAAGTTATCCCTGCTGTCCATACTATGTGCAGACTTTAGTATTGAAATAAGGTTAAATAAAATATCTAATATAATTACTCTATGATTTGTGTAAAAAACTTTTTTGATTGGTTTATGGTTGGTGAATGGGACTGTTGGTTTTTTATTCAAGGGTTAAAAATTCTCCTTTTCTGTAAAATATATATACGATAGCTGGACATTCTTTTATTAAAGTGGAGAGTCTTTAATCTGCTTGAATGAAGAGACTTGAATTTGCAAAATGAGGTTCAATTTTTTGTTCCTTGATGTGATTGCAGAAGTGATGCGCCTATTGCGAAATTGGAGACGTCACTCATGGCATAAAATGGTTGAATAGGATTGGGAACTGTCTTTGAAATTTGGTCATTTGTTTGTTTTTAAAATCATCAAATCCTTTTTTTAAGTTCAAAGCTCCATTGAAAATTGTTCTGTTTTTTAGAATAACTTAATATGGTCTGAGGTTCAATTGCATTTTGTATACAGGTTTACTTGAAAAAAATCATATTACGAGAAGTTCTTGGGTTTTTATTTTTATTAGATGCTGGTTTTTTTTTAAAATGGCGCTTTTTCTCGGTTTCTAGTTTGCCATGGTTGTTTGTTTGATTATTTGTCCAAAATTTTAAACTTTGCTGAGAAAAATATTTGATTTGTCTGCGTCTGCTTTCATATTTTCTTCTTGTAACTTATAATGGTATTTTGCTAAAACTGTAATTACTTCTGATTTTGGTTTCGGATTGTATTGAAACATCTTTTTTTGAGGTTCTATCGGCCAATTGAAACTTGAATCGTCTAAATTTTTTAAGGGGTTTTCAGTTTTTATCATCAGGTGTGTTACTATTTGGCAAAAAAAGAGTTTTTACTGTATCAAACCTTCTTGAAAAATAAAACATCACTGCTCATAAAACTCTTATTGATGAGCAAGTTAATCACCGGTGATTTTTATGCGTCATTGCTTTTTTTTTAAATTAAGAAATGAAAAAGTAATTTGTTTTCAACCAAAAATTTGTTAAGCGGGCGACTTGCTTCAACGACAACTATATAATAATTTTCCTTAGGTCGTTCCATTTGATTTTCGCCCGTAAACACTCTGTGAAAAAATCCGTTCCGTTAAAGTTTTATGCGAACTTTTGAGTCCAAAACTTAAATCCATATATCCCATCTTATCATTATTAGCAAATAAGCCTGACGAGCATGTTAGAAGAAACTCAGGGCTAACCGGACCAGATCAAAAAGTACCCCTGGGGGATCCATTTTTGATTTTGGAATTAACTTGGATGATCCCAACCAGGCGCATATATAGCAGCCAGGAGGGTTGGAAGCACGGATTTGACTGACAGACCAAACTACGGGTCCCATTTGGTACTATCCTGCGAAACTTAGGTTAAATTTTGGTTAAATTTAATTTTGTCTTTGGCACCAAAAATAAACTGGGCATTACACGCCAAAAAAAGATTTTCGATCAAAATTTTCCAAAAATTTCCCAAAATGGCTTTTTGGGCTGCTTGTTTTTGAAAATTGTTTCTGCACTGCTGAAAATTTTGACGAAACTGCTTCTCTATAGCATTTTGGGAAAACTCGAAAAGATCATTTTGGTTTACCATATTCTTTTTTTTAACTCCTCGAGAAAACTTTAGATCCACGCCTTGCAATCAGCCATCCCGAGGTGCCAATTTAGTTTGATCGAAGATGGGCGTCACATATGATTATCGATGAAAACAGATGTCATAAGTACTGTTTTTAATTTCAATTAACGATCTTTGATTAGTAAAAATGGGATCTTTTGGGCAACCAAGTTAAACTAGAAGGCAATGGAAAACGATAGCAATTTATTAGAAATCTTCATATCGAATCAACCTGACGCAAAAAAGTTTTATGCAAATATTTGTGTTTTTTAGTGAGTTTTTTTTTTTTTACCATTGTCATTAAATAATTGTACATTACAAAACTAATCAATCCAATGTTGATGTTCAGTATGCTTTTAAGAGTCAAATTACTAAGTATAACTTACTTAGGCTTTTTACCCTTATAGTTGTTCTATGAGAATTCTACTACGCAGAAAAAATCAGTGTGGGGATTATAGTTTTTGTCACAAGGCTGGAAAACTTGTAAGAATATAATCATAACCAGAACGCAGGTTTTTACAATATCTGTTGTCCAATAATACGATATTTATCGTAAGTGCACGGAAAAAAACGTTTAAAGTTATAATGAAATTATAAAAAGTAGAACAATTTTTTCGGAGGTTTTTGTAAAACAGTTTTCTTTTTCGTGATACAATCTCTCCAGAGGCTTCATGGTAAAAGTGATTGCTTAATGCTCATTTGAAGCTAAACATTTTTTTTCTTTATGTTTTTTATCTTCCTTCAAAATCCATACAGCATGTGTGCCGGAAGCTAGTTTGGAAATTGTGGATGATGAAAATGATCGTCATCGTGAGTTCGTGGTTTTAAATCGTAACAGATTGAATCTTTGATGATTTACAGTATCCTTTTGATCCTATTGAAGCTTTAGCTGTAAACACTTTGGTTCAGTGGCTTTTGATTAAAATCTATTTCGTAATGTGATTAAACAAAGTTTGAAGTTTTTCCTTTTATTAAAACAATGTTCGGTGGAATAATTTTACGTCAGGTGGCAATTCAGTGTTTTTCATCGTTTCCTTGGATGATACATCGTAAATAATGCTGTAGTGAGATTATAATGCCTTCAACTAGTCGATTTGTCTATGGTGCATGTGAAATTTGTGTTTTGTGTTTTATATTGTATATTAATTGCAAACGATTATGCTTTCATTATTAAAAATTTCAGTGCCAATGTCTGTTAAAAGAATTTCGGGTAATCCATAATTTGATATCCAGTGTTTGTAAAGTGTTGCGAACGCTACCATTAAAATAAAAACACAGTGGGGGGGTTATGTTTTTGTCACAAGGCTGTCGGGACTTATTGATTACAAGACCAAAAATCTATCCTTCTGAATGAAGTGAAAACATGCAAATTAAAAGTATAAACATAATCATAACCATAACGCAAGCTCTTACAACTTATGTTCTCAAATAATACGATAATTATCATAAATGCACGCAAAATTGATTTTGAACGTTTTAATGAAGGTTTAAAAATTAAAACAATTTTTTCGGAGGTTTTTGTGAAACATTTTTTTCGTGATGAAGTTTTTCCGGAGGTTTCTGGGCAGAAATGATTAATTAGTGCTCATATAATGCTAAATGTTTGATTGCTTACTGCCAGCAAATTTTACCATTCATCGTTTTTAATTATCATCATTATTTGATTGTTTTCAACAGAAACCTGCGGAGATTCGAAAATGAAAACTGTATCTTCAACAGGTAAAAAGGAGATTTTTACGCACAATATCAAAAAATCAACATTTTTTGGTTCCGACGATAGAATGAGTTTTTTCCCACAGTATTTTTTGGTTTCAAAAAATGTTTCCCCTTCAGTCCTTTAATAGGGGAAAGGAGGTTAACTTAGTTTTTGTTAAAACTCCCCGCTGATCAAAGATAAAAATTGCACACTATAAGCAAACGATATCGAATTTAAATCACAGAGAGTTCAAGACATTGTATTTGTCTAATTGGGAGAGGGAAAATCGCACTGACTTGACCCTCCCAGGTTTTTACGGACCCCGGAATAAACCTCCCATAGGGTGCATCAACCTTAGATAATGACAACTGGAATGAAATCTCCTCGTGATAAATCTCGCTGAGGAAAACGTGTTCCCTTGTTGAAACTAATTTAATCTGAAAATTTCATTTACTTTTTTCTTACAGAAAGTTTGGGTTTTGCTTTTAACAGTCATATGGGTGCGTATCTTGTATGAATTTCTACACTTTTGAAGCTTTAACAACCCAACAAGACTGCTCGCATCACGATATAGAACAACATCTAGGTAGTTCAGAAAACTTGTTTTTGGTCAAAAGTCGCTCTTTTTTTTAATGAAGTAGTTCTTTTAGCGTACTGTTTGCATCTGGCTTGTGTAATTTTGCTGTGGTCCTCTCTCGCAAGCGCTGCAGTTGATGATGGAACATTTGTATTATGTGATATCGACTCGAAATGTGCATTCAATGGTCCTTACACTGAGTGTTGCGATCAAGGCTACTGCGCCAAGCCCGGTACCTGTCGGTAAGGTCATCAGAAACGGATTTTAATTAGATGGAAAAAAAACGAACTGTAAACTGTAATCGGAAATAAAAGTTTTATCAGAAATGAGGCTTGATAAAGGAAGAAGACGGTTTGACCCCAAGGGAAAGGACCAGCAAATGAGTTTTTGGCGCTCCACGGAGAACCGCTAATTTGCCCCTGTTTTAAGATCTACATGCAAAGTTTTTGGTTATCTTTTGGGCTGGGTAGTGTTGCCCCACCCTCGAGCAACAAGCCGGGATCATAAGCCCTGGGCTCAATTTTCCACCCATTTCGTAATTTTTTTTTTAAATTTTTTCAAAAATGTTCAAACGGAAATGTACTTGAAAACTTTTTTTCCAAAATGTTCAATTGTTCTAAAAAAGGAAAGTTTTTATACATTTTCTAAATCCTCAATCCGAAGAAAATCAAGGGAGAAGGAATTGATGGAGCGATGTCTTGTTGAAGAAATTTATGAGCGTTAATTTTATCGTTTCAGGAATGAATTTGCCGCCTGGATGGTGATAACTTCGTATTTAACCTGCTGCTGCTGTTTTCTTGTAGTTGGCATCATTGGTTTCATCATATATCAACGCAACAAAAGTTAGTAAATTTAGGCTTTACATCCTTTTTCACAGCTTGTCTCCACTTATTTTGCTTTAAAAACAAAGATTAGCTGATGCAATAATTGCTTACCCGCTCTGACAAACTCGAGATTGAAATTTTTTCCCTTCTGCAATTCGCAGAGGATCTATCGACGGCAGTGTATCTAAAAATAACCCGTTTCTATTTCAAATGGTTGAAGTTTTAACATCTCAACAAGACTGCTCGCATCACGACAAAAAATAACAAAATTACAATTTTTTCAAGAAAAACAAAAAAAAAGTTGGATACAATATAATTCAACCTAGGTAGTTCAGAAAACTTGTTTTTGGTCCAAAGTCGCTCTTTTTTAAATGAATTAGTTCTTTCAGCATACTGCTTGAATCTGCTTTGTGTCATTTTGCTCTGGTTCTCTCTGGCGAACTTTCTAGATGATGGAACATCTGTGTCGTGTGATGGCGACTCGGACTGTACTTTCAATGGTCCTGCCACTGAGTGTTCCAATGACGGCTACTGCGCCGAGCCCGGTACCTCTCGGTAATGTCATCAAAAACAAATTTAAATTAAATGGAAAAAACGAATCCGAAAAAGTAATCGGAAACAAAAATTTTATCGGAAATGAGGCTTGATAACGGCAAAAGACGGTTTGACCATAAAAGAAAGGACCAGCACATGAGCTTCTTGGCGCTTCACGGAGAACCGCTGATGTGCCCCTGTTTTAAGATCTACATGCAATTTTTTATTGCCTTTTGGTCTGGGTAGTGTTGCCCCACCCTCAAGCAACGAGCAGGGATCATAAGTCGTGGGCTCAATTTTCCACCCATTTCATAAATTTTTTTAGAAATTTTATTCAAAATTGTTCAAACGGAAATGTGTTTGAATACTTTTTCCAAAATTTTCAATTGCTCTAAAAAACCACATTTTTTATACATTTTCTAAATCTTTAGTTCAGAAAAAATCAGAGGAGAAGAAATTGAAGGAGCGGCGTTCTGTTGAATAAATCTATGAGCGTTGATTTTATCGTTTCAGGATAGACGCTCTTCTCTGGATTCTGTCTCTTTGTTTTTCAAGCTGCTGCTGCTGTTTGCTTGTAGTTGGTTTCATCATATATCAGAGCAAAAGAGGTTAGTGAATTTAGGCTTTTTATCCTTTTTCACTGCTTGTTTTCATTTATTTTGCTTGAAAAACGAAGACTCGTTGATGCAATAATTGCTTACCCGCTCTGACAAAATCGAGATTGAAACTTTTTCCCCTGCAATTTGCAGGGGATCTATCAAAGGCAGTGTAGCCACCTAAAGGTTGCCCGTTTCTCTTTCAAATTCTTGCAAAAATAAAATAAAGATTAGAAAACTACCAAGAAACTCGCGCAATCGGTTAGCCATGTGTTTTAAGGGCTTCTTGCTGAAATGAATTTAATTGTCTGATTTAAATCACTTTGCTGAATTTAATTGCTAAAAAACTGATTTTATATATTGAATTGAATTTTGGGCAAAAACTGTTTTAGCAAAATTGTACCGGACATTGTTCTTTGCAGATTTTTAAAGATTTTGTTATCAAAGGGTTCCAGTTTGAGAAAGATTGAACCTTTGATAATTTTTTATAAATACTCAACAGTATTTCGATAGTTGTAGTTTTTTTCCATGCAATGAATAATTTAGAAGCCAAAATTTCACTACAGTGCTTTCGCATTATAGTATCTATTATAAATTTGTTCTAGTCAAACATCATCACTAAATCTCACGTGAAAATGAAAAGCATTTAGTTTATTTTGACTGAAAAAAGCTCTAATGAAAAAAATTATTGCAAAAAAAGTATAAAAAAGGCAGAAAAACCTTTATAGAAAAAATTTGTGGAAACAGCAAAAAGATTGGTATTGGAATTGATACAAGTTGATTGCTTCATTAACATTTTGATTTGAAGCTAAATCGGCTGAGATAGTTTTTTTTCGGTTTAAATCGGTTCTAATCGATGAAAACTTTTTTTTGTTCTTGAACTTTTTTTTTGAGATTATTCGGTTAATGTTCAAGTTCGGTTCTACCATAACCTTCTTTGCATTAAGCAAAATAGTATCCTGGATTCAATAAGAATAAGTCAGCAATTAAACTGTTGACCTTTCATTACGTGCTGAAATGATTCTACAACAACAAACAAATTTGCCTAAATTGAATGTGAGTTTTTCAATCGAGTGCTTTTTGTTTTGATACACTGTCTGCTTGTCTCGCATTTTCTTTTCCGTCGGATAACATCTTGCAACTACTTAGCTTAAAAGTAAATCATAGATTTATGTTGATTTGCTTTATTGGAGCAGATTTGTACAAACCTTGATTTTGTGGATCTAAATTTGCGATCCGTTTGTTTTAACCAATCAATTAAGTGGTCTGACCCAATAAACTGATCATTTTTTTTGCAATTTGTACAGAGAATTTTTCGATATATAATAATTTGTAAAGGTACAAAAACAAAAGGGCTACTTTCTTTAGATGTACGGCTTAAGTAAAAAATACTTAGCTAATTGGAATGGTGAATTATCAATTTTTCGGAGCTGGAAAACTCGATATAGCAACATTTAGTGTTGAACTTTGACCGATGGTTTAGCGATGATTTAAAAAAAACAAATAGAAATGAACTTTAGTTGATACAACTTAAAATGAAGTTTCTGTGCTCGAAAAGTGATAATTTCTACAAACCTTAAAAATCAAGGAGTTAGTTACCGGCGAGCAGCCGACCTGTTGATTTGACTCAAAACATCTGCAACCAACAAAATTTAATTCTCAGAATTTACAAGCAATGTCTGGAAAACGATATATTACCTAATTTATCTGTCATCTTGTAATTCCACTCAAATATATTATAACCTCAAGTTTTTAAAAAGTATAATTTAATCGGGACTAAATTTTTAATAACCCTTATTGGAAGCTCTCAACAGAAAAACAAGTTGTAATTATAAGCATAAGAAAAAAATTCTAAAAATTATTACCGGTCAGATAAAAAAAAGCAGACTAAAAATCGAATGACAAATCGTCATGCTGAAAGATAGGCCTATATATTAATAGTAAAAGGAGGTAGTTTGCACAAATAAAAATTTAAAAAATTAATTCCAAAAAAATTGTGAAAACATTAGAATGAATATTTTCATTTGTTGGCCAAACGGCAAGAGTATTCTGATTTTAAGAAAAGTGATTGATTACTTTTAATTATTTTCCAACACATCTATTTCACATTGACACGATCAGACGACACGAACAGAAAACAGTCAAAATGACGAGCGAGTCGACGACGGTAGAAGAACAACTGCATCTTCAGGCCGGAGATCAAACGAAATTGAATAGTTGGATCATGGCTGAAAGTAGAAAAAAAAGGACGGTT
Organism: Symsagittifera roscoffensis; assembly: GCF_963678635.1. NCBI lineage: Eukaryota > Metazoa > Xenacoelomorpha > Acoela > Convolutidae > Symsagittifera > Symsagittifera roscoffensis. The sequence continues at coordinate 74,496,920 of NC_087065.1, read as the reverse complement.
ACAATCAAAAAACTGTCCGCACATACAATGAATAAATCCATTGATCGAGGAGAAAAAAATCTTGTCGTGTAAAAACTGAATTTGAAAAGCTCTACAAGTACGTCGATGAAAAAGAAGAGAAAGCGAGACGTCAAATGGGTAACAAACAATATATTGAAAAATACGACAACGGGAAATCCACAACGTAACACGAAGATTTCATCAGAGAAATTCAAGAGTATTTTGACAACACTCGCAAGGTACCAGAAATAAATCGCAATTAAGCTCATGAATTAAACAACATCGCGATTCCCTATAAACGTTGTCGCATGCCAGCAACCAATCTATTAACCTCGAAAATCAGCAATTGAGACAATGAATAGCAAAATTAGTGATGGAACTTTTAAAAACGAATCAAACATTCTCTGAGCTATTGTCAGAAATTACGGTCACAAATGCAGTAGAAGCAGCAAAGCTAGCTGAAGAGCTTTGTGGAATAAAACTTATGTTTTTTCGATAAAAAAAATCGAAACTCGCAGGTTTCAGAAGGAAATGATTCGTTCCTTCAAATATAAATGACAGATACGATCTCCAGATTGAAAAAAGTCAAAAACAAACTTATTTGACATATAGGACCTACACAAAGGACATTTTAAAGTCACGAAAACAAACAGACAAACAGAAGCACGAGTCAAACGCAAGATTTAACCTTGTTGATACAAATAGATCACACAAAGAGCGATTCCATGACAATTACTTAGAAAAAAAATTGGAGATTAGAAATTGGATTGATCAAAACCTAGTTTACTAAATGTAAACCGAGAAACATTTGCTTGGTGATCCACTGGAAAGGCTGGAATGGTCAGCTTTTTTCAGAGCAACGGTGCATAAAGAGAACATAACAAAAGCGAAAAAATGCACTACTGAAAAGCTATGTATCTGGCAAAGTCAAACAGATTCTGACAGGACTCAGCTATGATAGCAACCAATATGAATATGATTGGAAATCATTCACAACTAAATTGGTGAAGAGCTTTACAATTGTAAAATTACACGACTCTCAACGAATATCGAAACTTGCATGCGTAGTGAGTACGTTTGTAAGCATTTTGACAGACTTTGGATAGGAAATTGATCTGAAATCAAATTCAAATGTAAACATGATATTGAGCAAGTTCAAGCCTGATCTCAAAGAGAAGTGGTTTAACATCTCAACTGAACGGAAATAATCACAAGCAAATATAATTAAGATTAGTGAATGCTCACTGATATGGCCTTAGTGCACAATCAGTTAGTTGCAAAGCGAAGTAATGAAGCTAGATGAGAAACCTAGACTGCAAAAGAAATATGACTAGAGCTAACACTTCAATAAGCATCACCGAAAGAGTAACAGTGAAAGTATCCACTAAACGCTCAAACCTGAAAACATCAATTGTTTGGTTCATCCCAACTTGTCTGTTGTGTCAATGAACTTTGATTACAAAGCCTACAAAAAAAAAATTCGAAAAAATATACAAAAAAATATATATTGATTGAGCCAAACCAGAGACTTTCAAACTCCGAAGTCAAATCAATAACTTGTCATTTTCATTATGATGAGACCAATAAATAACAAAAGTCTAAACAAGAGATGTACATGGGAAGTATAAACACCTATTGCAACCAAATAAGGAAGTGTTTTGGGGCTACTTAGGTCTTTGCAATGATGACTCAGTAAGATGTCCAATTGGAAGCAGAGTATAAAGGCACGATACGAACGGAACTCGAAAAGGATTCAATCAAAAATTTTCTCAAAATTACTTATCCAAAAGTAGAAATGCCAGATTTTGGTATATATTTCATCATCCAGTCTTTCGGCCACACAAACCAGTGAAAATCAGAAGAGTTTAAAATGGAGCTTCGAACTATCAAGGGATTTATTTCAAAAATAGATTACTACTTGGACCAGATTTGTTGCAGAAGCTTGTAGGAACCGTATTCAAACTATGGGAAGGAATAATTGCACTCACAGCTAAAATAAGGCAGATGTTTCTTCGGGTGAAGGTGAAGAAAGAAGATACCCTTTATCTGAGATTTTAACATCTAGAAAACGGAAACAAAAAGACCAGATAAAGTTATACAATTAAAACGGAACTATGTTTGAAGCCAAGATTTCATGAACTTGTGCAACCTATTTTTTGACCAAATCATTGGAAATTAGCAGTTTGCAGAAAATGTCGAATGATTTTTTATTGATGATTTGATATACTCAAAAAACAATTAAAAAAGCCGAGAACCTCAAATACTGAGTAGTTTAAAATTTGAATAAAGGGGTTTCAAGCGTTGCAGAATTATCTGAAAACAAGAAGAAAAAACGTCGATTCTGGGAATCAAATGAAACAAAGAATAGGATAATTTAGCATTCTGTCGAATGAAGGATGAAACTGTCAAAATTTACTTACAATGAGATTTAGTTAGCGTTGTTTCTTCTTCATTTGATCCACTAGGACTGTCAACACCCTTCACCAATTGGATAAGAAACGTACTGATGTAACTGTCGAAATCTGAAGAAAAATCTGGAAACATTTCTGAAGAGTATGAGTCTTGACGAAAAGAACTTGTAATCAAACACGTTGTAATCTCAAACAAATCAAAAACAATGTAAACCCTAGAAACTAATTCAGATTCATTTCAGCAGAGATTGATCTCCACGTGTTCCTGATGCTTCATGCACGGTTGCTTTCTTTTTGCATCAGAGCTTGATGACACTAAAAACGTAACTTTTGTTTTTGGAAAACTAAAGATGCGCCAAAGGAACAGCAAAGCACACCAAGTTTGAAAATTAAAGCAGCAGTGATAGCCACAAGAATTACAGACAATATTTTGGAAATACATAGAAACACTGTGAAAAAGGTCTACATGTTGTCCAATTCTATAAAAGTACTCGCTTGGTTGTCTTCTGAAAAGAAGCTGTCTATGTTTGTAGCAATTAGGGTCTCAATGATTCTAGATTCCACAACAAATATTACATGGAGACATGTTAAAGAAGAACTGAATCCGACAGATCTAGGTACAAGAGGACTCACATAAACAAAAACACTTGAAATTACCTGGTTAGACGGGCAGACTGGATCAAGAATGAAGAGGAATGGCCGAATAAACTGAACATTTGGTAAATGTTGATGTGTTAAATGTCAGTTAAAAAATTTGTAAAAAGTATACAATTTTTGAACCTTTGGCTGATTGGCATAAAATTTAGTAACTGTGAACGACCTCAAAACAGAATTGCCTACATATTGAGATCAATAGGAAAAGAGACATCGAAAACATTCTTAACAACAGCTGAACAGAAGCAACAAGCTACGAAAAATCAAGTGTGTTCAACAAAAATTTTTCAAAAAAAAAAACATACTCATCTCGAAAAATTGAATTTATTAACCAATGCAGAAGGCTTGATGAGAACAAGAGGCAAATTGATAAGGTCGAAATACTTTCAATTTGCACAAAAGCATCTAATTGTTTTGAATTCAAAAAATACCATGTAACTGTACTTTCCCTGAGAATGAAACATCTGGAAAAAATCACATGAGGATCGATCAACTCAGAAGCATGGTTCAAATGACCTGCTGGATTTTGGATTTTTGTTGTAAGAGACAAACTTAGACAATTCAAGGCTAAATGTGTACCCTGTAGAAAATCATCGCAGAGTAAAGAGTTTCAGTGATGGCAGATTTACCTAAATTCAGGATGGTGTAGACTACTTTGAATCTTTCAATGTAAAATTAGGGAGATCTTCAAAAAAATTGGATACGTCTTGTCTCACAACGAGAGGCGATTACCTTGAACTTCATTATGATTTATTTAGTTAATCAACGTTAAACGGCTTGCTTTGACTCATCGCTCAAAGAGGTAGCGACAAAGGGATGAATTGTGTTGGAGCGAACAATCACTTACAAGAACAAATTTATCAAAGGTAACCGAAAATTGAGGAATAATTGGTAAATTGGTAACATTTTATCAAAGTTGTTTAATCAACGAAATGAGCCACACTTTGAAGATATATGGTAATGACCAGTGGAACGTCAAAAAATTGGCAATAATTAATGTTGTGGTAACACAAAAAAAAGACGGAGGAAGTTTTTGTCAAAATTATCTGTAAAGCTTAGGACATTCTAGTCCAAAGACCTCCCACATCCGTTTCGCATGACATTGATAGTTACAAAGAAATTACCAGATTTTTTTTTTGATTGGATCATCAGGATCGGAAATGTTTCGAAAATACTCGAAAAAAAACTTGAGTTCATCGGAAGAAATTCAAGGCAGCTTAAATAACTGCTAATTAAATATGTCACAGAATTCGGAAGGATTACATACAGATACAGCATTTGGCAAGGAACGAATGGTTCAGGGATAAGAAAACACAACTCCAAGAAAGTAATTGTGTCTGGGTTGTTGATCCAAAATTTTATACGGACAAAATTCACTTGGGAATGATTTTGAAGTTACACTGTGGTGAAAATAATACCGCACGATTTGCAGAAAATAGAACAAAAATGAGAATCTATAAACAACCTTTTGTAAGACTTCTAAAAATACTCGAAGACGAAATAATATAACTTAGATTGAAATTAACCGTTGAGACAAATTTAGAAAAAACGCAATAAGGATTTGCGATTACTTGCGATAGTCACATCATTTATCTAGAAAATATTCACCCGAATGGTTATTAATAAACAAAAATCACTTTCATTGGGTTATTTGGATTAAGAGTTACGTGTTGGAGAGATAGAGCTAACGCGAAAGATTTACAGAGATTCCTGCATATTGTAATTATGTATGGTGAACATGATGCCTGCGATCATCGTACAAAAGGGTTTCTAAAATCAAAAAGCTAGATGAAATCCCAAAAGCGATGAAGGAAAGGACTGACGCTATACCACGTTCAAGATTTCTTCTTGAATATGTTCAACCAAAAGAAATATGGAGTGCAGAAATAGATGTTCTAAAAAATTCCTCGAGAAAAAATTTCGAAAAAAATGAGGGAAGATTTTCATAGACGCCAACTACAAATCAAACACGGATCATGTTCACTACAGTCATCACACGTACAATGCAATTTTATCACAACTCATGGGAAAATTTTTTCATTGGCATATATAATTTGTTTATTTTGTTTGGCTGGTGAAACTCGAGCTGAAACAATCTTATTATATTGGTATTTGATTACTTCAAAAACTTTAAATTTCCGTTTAATTATTTAAATTTTACATTTTTGTTTTATTGATGCCAAAATAGTACCGACTATTAAGGTCGAGCTGCGGACCTGTTGATTCGATCATTTTTTACCAGCAAGGAAAAATTTACTTTTACTTATATCATTGTTAGCCTGGGGCAATCTGGATTTGATCAACACTATCTTTTATCATTTTCGCGTGATACTGGAATTGAATAAAGATTATGACTCTGCTTTTTGATCAGCTTGACAAAATAACAACAAAAGTGGGAAAGAAAACTGAAAAGATCACAAGAAAGAGAGACAACTTGATACAGTTTTCGATCGGAAATACTCACAAGCAAATATAATTAAGATTAGTGAATGCTCACTGATATGGCCTTAGTGCACAATCAGTTAGTTGCAAAGCGAAGTAATGAAGCTAGAGGAGAAACCTAGACTGCAAAAGAGATATGACTAGAATTAACACTTCAAAAAGCATCACCGAAAGAGTAACAGTGAAAGTATCCACCAAACGCTCAAACCTGAAAACATCAATTGTTTGGTTCATCCCAACTTGTCTGTTGGGTCAATGAACTTTGATTACAAAGCCTACAAAAAAAATATTCGCACTTATTGATTGAGCCAAACCAGAGACTTTCAAACTCCGAAGTCAAATCAATAACTTGTCATTTTCATTATGATGAGACCAAAAAAATATAAAATTCTGAACAAGAGATGCACATGGGAAGTATGAACACCTATTGGATGGTCACTAAGTGATCCATTGGGAGAATACAAACCGTATGATTGCAACGAGCGCTTGTATTTCTGACACTAATTTTACTCAAAAGTTCAAAAAATGAATGCCTATAGAAAGCTATGGATCAGTGAAAACCCCCGAATCTACTACCAACTCTGAACACGGTACATGAGAAGTTGGGCCATTTTGGTTGGCGGATCAACAGAGTTTTGCAACCAAATAAGGAAGTGTTTTGGGGCTACTTAGGTCTTTGCAACAATGACTCAGTAAGATGTCCAATTGGAAGCAGAGTATAAAGGCACGATACGAACGGAACTCGAAAAGGATTCAATCACAAATTTTCTCAAAATTACTTATCCAAAAGTAGAAATGCCAGATTTTGGTATATATTTCATCATCCAGTCTTTCGGCCACACAAACCAGTGAAAATCAGAAGAGTTTAAAATGGAGCTTCGAACTATCAAGGGATTTATTTCAAAAATAGATTACTACTTGGACCAGATTTGTTGCAGAAGCTTGTAGGAACCGTATTCAAACTATGGGAAGGAATAATTGCACTCACAGCTAATATAAGGCAGATGTTTCTTCGGGTGAAGGTGAAGAAAGAAGATACCCTTTATCTGAGATTTTAACATCCAGAAAACGGAAACAAAAAGACCAGATATAGTTATAAAACTCAAACGGAACTATGTTTGAAGCCAATATTTCATGAACTTGTGCAACCTATTTTTTGACCAAATCATTGGAAATTAGCAGTTTGCAAAAAATGTCGATTGATTTTTTATTGATGATTTGTTATTCACCAATCGGAAAAGAAACGTATTGATGTAACTGTCGAAATCTGAAGAAAACTTTGAAAACATTACTGAAGAGTATGAGTCTTGGCGAAAAGAACTTGTAATCAAACACGTTGTAATCTCAAACAAATCAAAAACAATGGAAACCCTAGAAACTAATTCAGATTCATTTCAGCAGAGATTGATCTCCACGTGTTCCTGATGCTTCAGTTGAAGGACTATGTACGGATGCTTTCTTTTTGCATCAGAGCTTGATGACACTAAAAACGTAACTTTTGTTTTCGGAAAACTAAATATGCGCCAAAGGAACAACAAAGCACACCAAGTTTGAAAATGAAAGCAGCAGTGATAGCCACAAGAATTACAGACAGTATACTGGAAATAATAAGAAACAGTGTGAAAAAGGTCTACATGTTGTCCAATTCTATACAGTACTCGCTTGGTTGTCTTCTGAAAAGAAGCTGTCTATGTTTGTAGCAATTAGGGTCTCAATGATTCTAGATTCCACAACAAACATTACATGGAGACATGTTAAAGAAGAACTGAATCCGACAGATCTAGGTACAAGAGGACTCACAAAAACAAAAATACTTGAAATTACCTGGTTAGACGGGCAGACTGGATCAAGAATGAAGAGGAATGGCCGAATAAACTGAACATTTGGTAAATCTTGATGTGTTCAATGTTAGTTAAAAAAACTTGTAAAAAGTATACAATTTTTGAACCTTTGGCTGATTGGCATAAAATTTAGTAACTGTGAACGACCTCAAAACAGAATTGCCTACATATTGAGATCAATAGGAAAAGAGACATCGAAAACATTCTTAACAACAGCTGAACAGAAGCAACAAGCTACGAAAAATCAAGTGTGTTCAACAAAAATTTTTCAAAAAAGAAAAACATACTCATCTCGAAAAATTGAATTTATTAACCAATGCAGAAGGCCTGATGAGAACAAGAGGCAGATTGATAAGATCGAAATACTTATAATTTGCACAAAAGCATCTAATTGTTTTGAATTCAAAAAATACCATGTAACTGTACTTTCCCTGAGAATGAAACATCTGGAAAAAATCACACGAGGATCGATCAACTCAGAAGCATGGTTCAAAGGATCTGCTGGATTTTTGTTGTAAGAGACAAACTTAGACAATTCAAGGCTATTGTGTACCATGTAGAAACTCATCGCAGAGTAATGAGTTTCAGTGATTGCAGATTTACCTAAATTCAGGATGGTGTAGACTACTTTGAATCTTTCAATGCAAAATTAGGGAGATCTTCATAAAAAATGGATACGTCTTGTCTCACAACGAGAGGCGATTACCTTGAACTTCATTATGATTTATTTAGTTAATCAACGTTAAGCGGCTTGCTTTGACTCATCGCTCAAAGAGGTAGCCCGGATCTCATCGTTAGCGACAAAGGGATGAATTGTGTTGGAACGAACAATCACTTACAAGAACAAATTTAACAAAGGTAACCGAAAATTGAGGAATAAATGGTAAATTGATAACATTTTATCAAAGCTGTTTAATCCACGAAATGAGCCACACTTTGAATATATATCGTAATGACCAGTGGGACGTCAAAAATACTTAATGTTGTGGTAACACAAAAAAAGACAGAGGAAGTTTTTGTCAAAATTATCTGTAAAGTTTAGGGCATTCTAGTCCAAAGACCTCCCACATCAGTTTCGCATGACATTGATAGTTACAAAGAGATTACCACAGATTTTTTTTTGATTGGATCATCAGGATCGGAAATGTTTCGAAAATACTCGAAAAAAACTTGAGTTCATCGGAAGAAATTCAAAGCAGCTTAAATAACTGCTAATTAAATATGTCACAGAATTCAGAAGGATTACATACAGATACAGCATTTGACAAGGAACGAATGGTTCAGGGTTAAGAAAACACAACTTCAAGAAAGTAATTGTGTCTGGGTTGTTGATCCAAAAGTTTATACGGACAAAATTCACTTGGGAATGATTTTGAAATTACACTGTGGTGAAAATACTACCGCACGATTTGCAGAAAATAGAACAAAAATGAGTATCTATAAACGACCTTTTGTAAGACTTCTAAAAACACTCGAAGACGAAATAATATAACTTAGATTGAAGATAACCGTTGAGTCTAATTTAGAAAAAACGCAATAGGAATTGCGATTACTTGCGATAGTCACATCACTTATCTGGAAAATACTCACCCGAATGGTTATTAATAAACAAAAATCACTTTCATTGGGTTATTTGGATTAAGAGTTACGTGTAGGAGAGATAGAGCTTACGCGAAAGATTTACAGAGATTCCTGCATATTGTAATTATGTATACATATTGTAATTATGTGAACATGATGACTGCGATCATCGTACAAAAGGGTTTCTAAAATCAAAAAAGCTAGATGAAATCCCAAAAGCGATGAAAGAAAGGACTGACGCTATACCACATTCAAGAATTTGCCTTGTATATGTTCAACCAAAAGAAATATGGAGTGCAGAAATAGATGTTCTAAAAATTTCCTCGAGAAAAAATTTCGAAAAAAAATAAGGGAAGATTTTCATAGACGCCAACTACAAATCAAACACGGATCATGTTCACTACAGTCATCACAAGTACAATACAATTTTATCAAAACTCATGGGAATAATTTTTCATTGGCATATATAATTTGTTTATTTTGTTTGGCCGGTGAAACTCGAGCTGAAACAATCTTAATGTATTGGTATTTGATTACTTCAAAAACTTTAAATTTCCATTTAAATGTTTAATTTTTACATTTTTGTTTTATTGATGCCAAAATAGGACCGACTATTAAGGTCGAGCAATGGACCTGTTGATTCGATCAATTTTTACCAGCAAGGACATTTTACTTTTACTTATATCATTATTAGCCTGGGGCAATCATGACTGCTATCTGGATTTGAACAACACCATATTTTATCATTTTCTCTTGATACTGGAATTGATTAACGATTATGACTCTGCTTTTTGATAAGCTTGACAAAATAACAACAAAAGTGGGAAAGAAAACTGCAAAGATCACAAGAAAGAGAGACAACTTGATACAGTTCTCGATCGGAAATTTTCACAAGCAAATATAATAAGATTAGTGAATGCTCATTGATATGGCCTTAGTGCACAATCAGTTAGTTGCAAAGCGAAGTAATGAAGCTAGAGGAGAAACCTAGACTGCAAAAGAAATATGACTAGAGCTAGCACTTCAATAAGCATCACCGAAAGAGTAACAGTGAAAGTATCCACTAAACGCTCAAACCTGAAAACATCAATTGTTTGGTTCATCCCAACTTGTCTGTTGGGTCAATGAACTTTGATTACAAAGCCTACAAAAAATATATTTGCACTTATTGATTGAGCCAAACCAGAGACTTTCAAACTCCGCAGTCAAATCAATAACTTGTCATTTTCATTATGATGAGACCAATAAATAACAAAAGTCTAAACAAGAGATGTACATGGGAAGTATAAACACCTATTGGATGGTCACTAAGTGATCCATTGGGAGAATACGAGCCGTATGATTGCAACGAGCGCTCGTATTTCTGACACTTATTTTACTCAAAAGTTCAAAAAATGAATGCCTATAGAAAGCTATGGATCAGTGAAAACCCTCGAATCTACTACCAACTCTGAACATGGTACATGAGAAGTTGGGCTTCTTTGGTTGGCGGATCAACAAAGTTTTGCAACCAAATAAGGAAGTGTTTTGGGGCTACTTAGGTCTTTGCAATGATGAGTCAGTAAGATGTCCAATTGGAAGCAGAGTATAAAGGCACGATACGAACGGAACTCGAAAAGGATTCAATCACAAATTTTCTCAAAATCACTTATCCAAAAGTAGAAATGCCAGATTTTGGTTTACATATATATCATCATCCAGTCTTTCGGCCACACAAACCAGTGAAAATCAGAAGAGTTTAAAATGGAGCTTCGAAGTATCAAGGGATATATTTCAAAAATAGATTACTACTTGGACCAGATTTGTTGCAGAAGCTTGTAGGAACCGTATTCATACTATGGGAAGGAATAATTGCACTCACAGCTAATATAAGGCAGATGTTTCTTCGGGTGAAGGTCACGAAATAAGATACCCTTTATCTGAGATTTTAACATGCAGAAAACGGAAACAAAAAGACCAGATAAAGTTATACAATTATAACGGAACTATGTTTGAAGCCAATATTTCATGAACTTGTGCAACCTATTTTTTGACCAAATCATTGGAAATTAGCAGTTTGCAGAAAATGTCGAATGATTTTTCATTGATGATTTGATATACTCAAACAACAATTAAAAAGGCCGAGAACTTCAAATACTGAGTAGTTTAAAATTTGAATAAAAGGGTTTCAAGCTGACAAAAACTAAAAAAAACGTTGCAGAATTATCTGAAAACACGAAGAAAAAAAACGTCGATTCTGGGAATTAAATGAAACAAAGAATAGGATAATTTAGCGTTCTGTCTAATGAAGGATGAAACAGTCGAATTTTACTTACAACGAGATTTAGTTAGCGTTTTTTCTTCTTGATTTGATCCACTAGGACTGTCAACACCCTTCACCAATCGGATAAGAAACGTATTGATGTAACTGTCGAAATTTGAAGAAAACTCTGGAAACATTGCTGAAGAGTATGAGTCTTGGCGAAAAGAATTTGTAATCAAACACGTTGTAATCTCAAACAAATCAAAAACAATGGAAACCCTAGAAACTAATTCAGATTCGTTTCAGCAGAGACTGATCTCCACGTGTTCCTGATGCTTCAGTTGGAGGACTATGCACGGTTGCTATCTTTTTGCATCAGAGCTCGATGACACTAAAAACGTAACTTTTGTTTTTGGAAAACTAAAGATGCGCCAAAGGAACAACAAAGCACACCAAGTTTGAAAATGAAAGCAGCAGTGATTGCCACAAAAATTAGAGACAATATACTGGAAATACATAGAAACACTGTGAAAAAGGTCTACATGTTGTCCAATTCTATAACAGTACTCGCTTGGTTGTCTTCTGAAAAGAAGTTGCCTATGTTTGTAGCAATTAGGGTCTCAATGGTTCTAGACTCCACAACAAATAATACATGGAGACATGTTAAAGAAGAACTGAATCCGACAGATCTAGGTACAAGAGGACTCACATAAACAAAAATACTTAAAATTACCTGGTTAGACGGGCAGACTGGATCAAGAATGAAGAAGAATGGCCGAATAAACTGAACCTTTCGTAAATGTTGATGTGTTCAATGTTAGTTAAAAAAACTTGTAAAAAGTATACAATTTTTGAATCTTTGGCCGATTGGCATAAAATTTAGTAACTGTGAACGACCTCAAAACAGAATTGCCTACATATTGAGATCAACAGGGAAAGAGACATCGAAAACATTCTTAACAACAGCTGAACAGAAGCAACAAGCTAAGAAATATCAAGTGTGTTCAACAAGAATTTTTCAAAGAAGAAAAACATACTCATCTCGAAAAAGTGAATTTATTAACCAATGCAGAAGGCTTGATGAGAACAAGAGGCAGATTGATAAGGTCGAAATACTTATAATTTGCACAAAAGCATCTAATTGTTTTGAATTCAAAAAATACCATGTAACTGTACTTTCCCTGAGAATGAAACATCTGGATCGATCAACTCAGAAGCATGGTTCAAAGGACCTGCTGGATTTTGGATTTTTGTTGTAAGAGACAAACTTAGACAATTCAAGGCTAATTGTGTACCCTGTAGAAAATCATCGCAGAGTAATGAGTTTCAGTGATGGCAGATTTACCTAAATTCAGGTTGGTGTAGACTACTTTGAATCTTTCAATGTAAAATTAGGGAGATCTTCATAAAAAATGGATACGTCTTGTCTCACAACGAGAGGCGATTACCTTGAACTTCATTATGATTTATTTAGTTAAACAACGTTAAACGGGTTGCTTTGACTCATCGCTCAAAGAGGTAGCCCGGATCTCATCGTTAGCGACAATGGGATGAATTCTGTTGGAACGAACAATCACTTACAAGAACAAACTTAACAAAGGTAACCGAAAATTGAGGAATAAATGGTAAATTGATAACATTTTATCGAAGTTGGTTATTCCACGAAATGAGCCACACTTTGGAGATACATGGTAATGACCAGTGGGACGTCAAAAAATTGGCAATATTTAATGTTGTGGTAACTTAAAAAAAGACGGAGGAAGTTTTGTCAAAAGTATCTGTAAAGTTTAGGGCATTCTAGTCCAAAGACCTCCCACATCAGTTTCGCATGACATTGATAGTTACAAAGAGATTACCACAAATCTTTTTTTGAAAGGATCATCAGGATCGGAAATGTTTCGAAAGTACTCGAAAAAAACTTGAGTTCATCGGAAGAAATTCAAGGCAGCTTAATTAACTGCTAACTAAATATGTCACAGAATTCAGAAGGATTACATACAGATATAGCATTTGGCAAGAAACGAATGGTTCAGAGATAAGAAAACACAATTCCAAGAAAGTAATTGTGTCTGGGTTGTTGATCCAAAAATTTACACGGACAATATTCACATGGGAATGATTTTGAAAATACACTGTGGTGAAAATACTACCGCTTGATTTGCAGAAAATAGAACAAAAATGAGTATCTATAAACGACCTTTTGTAAGACTTCTAAAAATACTCGAAGACGAAATAAAATAACTTAGATTGAAATTAACCGTTGAGTCTAATTTAGAAAAAACGCAATAAGGAATTGCGATTACTTGCGATAGTCACATCATTTATCTGGAAATTACTCACCCGAATGGTTATTAATAAACAAAAATCACTTTCATTGGGTTATTTGGATTAGAGTTACGTGTTGGAGAGATAGAGTTAACGCAAAAGATTTACAGAGATTCCTGCATATTAAAATTATGTATGGTGAACATGATGCCTGCGATCATCGTACAAAAGGGTTTCTAAAATCAAAAAAGCTAGATGAAATCCCAAAAGCGATGAAGGAAAGGACTGACGCTATACCACATTCAAGAACTCTCCTTGTATCTGTTCAACCAGAAGAAATATGGAGTGCAGAAATAGGTGTTCTAAAAATTTCCTCGAGAAAAAATTTCGAAAAAAAATAAGGGAAGATTTTCATAGACGCCAACTACAAATCAAACACGGATCATGTTCACTTAGGGCAATTAGGGTCTCAATGATTCTAGACTCCACAACAAATAATTTATGGAGACATGTTAAAGAAGAACTGAATCCGACAGATCTAGGTACAAGAGGACTCACATAAACAAAAATACTTAAAATTACCTGGTTAGACGGGCAGACTGGATCAAGAATGAAGAGGAATGGCCGAATAAACTGAACATTTGGTAAATGTTGATGTGTTAAATGTTAGTTAAAAAACTTGTAAAAAGTATACAATTTTTGAACCTTTGGCCGATTGGCATAAAATTTAGTAACTGTGAACGACCTCAAAACAGAATTGCCTACATATTGAGATCAATAGGAAAAGAGACATCGAAAAAATTCTTAACAACAGCTGAACAGAAGCAACAAGCTACGAAAAATCAAGTGTGTTCAACAAGAATTTTTCAAAGAAGAAAAACATACTCATCTCGAAAAATTGAATTTATTAACCAATGCAGAAGGCTTGATGAGAACAAGAGGCAGAATGATAAGGTCGAAATACTTATAATTTGCACAAAAGCATCTAATTGTTTTGAATTCAAAAAATACCATGTAACTGTACTTTCCCTGAGAATGAAACATCTGGAAAAAATCAAATGAGGATCGATCAACTCAGAAGCATGGTTCAAAGGACCTGCTGGATTTTAGATTTTTGTTGTGAGGGACAAACTTAGACAATTCAAGGCTAAATGTGTACCCTGTAGAAAATCATCGCAGAGTAATGAGTTTCAGTGATGGCAGATTTACCTAAATTCAGGATGGTGTAGACTACTTTGAATCTTTCAATGTAAAATTAGGGAGATCTTCATAAAAAATGGATACGTCTTGTCTCACAACGAGAGTCGATTACCTTGAACTTCATTATGATTTATTTAGTTAATCAACGTTAAACGGCTTGCTTTGACTCATCGCTCAAAGAGGTAGCCCGGATCTCATCGTTAGCGACAAAGGGATGAATTGTGTTGGAACGAACAATCACTTATAAGAACAAATTTAACAAAGGTAACCGAAAATTGAGGAATAAATGGTAAATTGATAACATTTTATCAAAGTTGTTTAATCCACGAAATGAGCCACACTTTGGAGATATATGGTAATGACCAGTGGGACGTCAAACAATTGGCAATATTTAAGGTTGTGGTAACACAAAAAAAGACGGAGGAAGTTTTTGTCAAAAGTATCTGTAAAGTTTAGGGCATTCTAGTCCAAAGACCTCCCACATCAGTTTCGCATGACATTGATAGTTACAAAGAGATTACCACAAATCTTTTTTTGATCGGATCATCAGGATCGGAAATTTTTCGAAAATACTCGAAAAAAACTTGAGTTCATCGGAAGAAATTCAAGGCAGCTTAATTAACTGCTAATTCAATATGTCACAGAATTCAGAAGGATTACATACAGATACAGCATTTGGCAAAAAACGAATGGTTCAGAGATAAGAAAACACAACTCAAGAAAGTAATTGTGTCTGGTTTGTTGATCCAAAAATTTATACGGACAATATTCACTTGGGAATGATTTTGAAAATACACTGTGGTGAAAATACTACCGCACGATTTGCAGAAAATAGAACAAAAATGAGTATCTATAAACGACCTTTTGTAAGACTTCTAAAAACACTCGAAGACGAAATAATTTAACTTAGATTGAAATTAACCGTTGAGTCTAATTTAGAAAAAACGCAATAAGGAATTGTGATTACTTGCAATAGTCACATCATTTATCTGGAAAATACTCGCCCGAATGGTTATTAATAAACAAAAATCACTTTCATTGGGTTATTTGGATTAGAGTTACGTGTTGGAGAGATAGAGTTAACGCAAAAGATTTACAGAGATTCCTGCATATTGTAATTATGTATGGTGAACATGATGCCTGCGATCATCGTACAAAAGGGTTTCTAAAATCAAAAAAGCTAGATGAAATCCCAAAAGCGATGAAGGAAAGGACTGACGCTATACCACATTCAAGAATTGTCCTTGTATCTGTTCAACCAGAAGAAATATGGAGTGCAGAAATAAATGTTCTAAAAATTTCTTCGAGAAAAAATTTCGAAAAAAAATAAGGGAAGATTTTCCTAGACGCCAACTACAAATCAAACACGGATCATGTTCACTACGGTCATCACACGTACAATGCATTTTTATCACAACTCATGGGAATAATTTTTCATTGGCATATATAATTTGTTTATTTTGTTTGGCCGGTGAAACTCGAGCTGAAACAATCTTAATATATTGGTATTTGGTTACTTCAAAAACTTTAAATTTCCAATTAATTGTTTAAACTTTACTATTTTGTTTTATTGATTCCAAAATAGGACCGACTATTAAGGTCGAGCAGCGGACCTGTTGATTCGATCAATTTTCACAAGCAAGGACATTTTACTTTTACTGATATCATTATTAGCCTGGGGCAATCATGACTGCTATCTGGATTTGAACAACACTATCTTTTATCATTTTCGCGTGATACTGGAATTGACTAAAGATTATGACTCTGCTTTTTGATAAGCTTGACAAAATAACAACAAAAGTGGGAAAGAAAAATGAAAAGATCACAAGAAAGAGAGACAACTTGATACAGTTCTCGATCGAACAAGAACTGATTAAAAAAATGCAAATAACCATAATTTAGTTCTTAAAATTTACTAGCCAAGTTTAGAGAAAAATGTTCTATTTAAACTATAAGTCAGATTGTAATTCCATTTAGTTATATTGTAATCTCAAATGTAAACGTCTCAAGTTGATAAAAAGTTTTATTTAATTGGTTCTCAATTTTTAATAAGCCTGATAGGAACCTCTCAACAGAAAAAGAAATTGTAATTCCGCATCAGAAAATATTCCTAAAAACTATTGCCTCTAAGATAAAAAACCAGGCTTAAAAATCTAATGACAATTGGTCATACTGAAAGATAGGCCTATAAATGGTTCCATCGAATATAAGCTGATCTCTGGGCTCACTTATTAGAAAAAGAAAAATTCAATTTTGTAATGAGAACTAAAATTGTTGTAACAAAATTTTTATGACAGTTCACGCTGTGTTGGGTTTTTCAAAAAATAAGCTTTCGCTATAACTCATCACTTTTCTGCGAGCCTCAGACCTTCGTTCTGGCTTAACGTTATAAAGACTTTTGGTGCAAAAAGTATCATTATTAAAATTAAAGAAAAAAACTACATGGGCTCAACTATCGATAAAAGAGCGTTGAATCCTCTCTGACAAATATGTCACACCCAGAACTGAATCATCTATATTTAATTACTAATTCAGCGCTGAAACAAAATATTTTGTGGCACTATTCTATCAAAAAATAATGCTCTTGTATTCGTAAATAAAGTTGTTTTAGTAGTTTTCGTTGGAAGTTTTTATATTAGCGATAGCTTTTGTAAAACACGGAGCAGCTCGTGAAAAAGTTCTTGGAAACGTTTTGCAATTTTCATCAACTCTCAAAATGAAAATCGGGGAACTTTTGTTTTTGTGTGTATTTTAGTTTCTTATTTTTTTTTCGAAAAAAGCTGGTACGGCATCAAATGATAATTAGCTTTATTCGAGTAAGTAAAGTGAGCCAAAGGCCCAAAACAGGCTTGCAAAAGACTTATTACAAACTGAGTTCTTTTTCAGTGAAATGGGTTTTCGAAATTTCTTTAAACGCCTTCTTGAAGCAAGTTGAACAAAAATAAAAAAAGTTGCACAATGTAATGCGAGAATTGGACCTTGTTTGTACGGAGCTCTTCAATAATCCTCCCAGCAATATACATCGGATAAGTATCAACCATACACTAATGATGAATGAAATGTTCTCTTAATTTTGATGATCCCTTAACATTTTTTCTGCCTCTTGTTCAGCAGAGGCGAAATGGCAATTGGATAAAAACAGCCCATTTTTTTTCAGGTAGCTCAAGTGGACAGGTTCATGCGATGGCTGTGCCCGATGTTACAGCTATCGATAATCAGGTGCTCACTTTATGTTTGGACTTATGAAGTCAATTCAATAAAACTACTCGACTGAAAAATATTACTCGAGACAGGGGTGAAAACTTATCGAAAATTTGTCGAGTACGGTAAAAACATACCCACTTTGATCGAGAAGCGCCAGACATTTCTAGTTTGGGCTGAACAAAAGTCGAGCACATTTTTATGTATACCTGAATTTGTTCGAGACAGTCGAAATCATAAAGTGAGTACCTCGAATCGCGTATGTAGCAAAGGAGAACAAATGAGCTAGAAATCGACAACTCTCCTCTTACCCCTCCCGAATAACACTGAAATGGATCAATTATACTCCACACACGAAAGCTCAAGCGGGAGAAAAATTGGATATTGAAAACCGTCAACTTCTCTCGGATTTGACATATAACTTGAAACCGTCTCTCGGATTTGACATATAACTTGAAACCGACTATTAATAATTAGTGATTATTGAAGTTTGTTGTGATCACTCACTCAATTCACAACTTGTAACTTGAAATTTTACTAATTCGAAGCTTAAACTAATTCTGTCGAAATAGTTTGAAACATTTCTGGCTGGAACTGAAAATACACAAACCGACATACGAATTCAAAACGTACACGATATCTGCCAAAAAGGTAGAAATATTTCTTGTATGGTCGAATAAAAACGAGCGCACTTTTTGGATAGGAAAGTGGAAATACATCGGAATTCGCTTAAGTTTTTCCGAGTTTACCCGTATACAAAAAATAATTAAATCCAGGCACGGGATTGTGATATCCTGGCGTAACCCGTTTAAATTTCGGCTGATTATTACACTCAAACTTATATATGTACATTGGTGGGTTGAAGTTAGCGGAGAAAACATGCACACACTAAACGAAACAGTTTCGCTCAAAACTTCCATGTAGTTAGCTAATCTGTTCTAGCAATTCACGAATATTTTTTTTCCTATTTGAACAATCACTTCGAAATGTATAACTAGGCAAATTTTTTTTAAAAGCTTCATCTTATTTTTTAATACATTTATTCAGATGAGAATTTAACTTGCGGCCATCCAAAGATCTTGCAATCATTTGTTTTTTCTCACATCAAAGGCAGCATCTAAGCCACAATTTTGCTCAAAATTATCTACGCAAAAACGGAACCTTTCCTATTTGAATATTCGGTTACGTAGCAGTAATTAGACAACCGCGTATTCAGACACGTCAGACATTTAGACAACTACTGTTTCAACCAATCAGAATCGAGACAAGGAAGAAATTAATAATCAGAAATTAAGAAAAAATTAGAAATTATTTATTTATTTTGGATTATTTATGTATTATCTCGATTTTGATCGGTTCATAGGGGGCTATTCTCATGCGCTAAGGACCGAATGCGCGAAAAAACTTGTGTGCGAAAGACCGAAAACAATTTTAGCCGAAAGTCAATTTTTCAAAAAAAGCAATTGCCATATTCAATTAAAATGAATTAAATGAAGCAATTTTTTGCTTCTTTTATTAACCCTTGAAATATAAAGTTTGTCCCAATTTTGCGGCGGTCAAGGACAATTTGAAAAGTTTAGCATATTTCTGCCATTTTTGTAATCGGTCAAGATCATTACTCAAGTCACTGGAAATGTTTTTCTTTCCAAATTTTAGACTACTGAAATCTGATTAGCTGATTTTTGTTTTCGCGCATTCGGTCCTTCGCACATGAGTATGACGAGTATACTGACGAGTATGACGAATACTGACGAATACTGACGAGTATGAATACGCGGTTGTCTAATTGCAGACCCCACTCCGAAGATTTACTTTGAAATGTGTAAACACGCATGAGGGAGCACCCCCCCCCGTTCGATTCAACATTTTGGTGACAAAATTCGAACAATGAGAGCAGAGTTTTCAGAAAT